>NC_091950.1:55017586-55380086 GCF_031021105.1 Erythrolamprus reginae
TGCATGTTGTTGTGATTACGAAATTTATGGGTTTTTAATTAGGGTTTTATAAAATTTTAGATTTTAAATTTCACTTCTTTTTATTGTTTTATATTTATATTGTTGCTGTAAGCCTCCCTAAGTCCTTTGGGATTGGGCAGCATAGAAATCAAATTAAATAAATAAAACAATAAATAAATTAACTCCTTCATCCCCAAAAGTAGAGATGGCATCAATATACAGTGGGCGTGGGGGGGGGGATTCTTTAGTCAGACACTAGTTGTGCAAGTTCTCCCAGTTAAAAAGATGAGAGAGGCCTGTAATTGACATCATAAGTAGACCTCAACCATGAGAGACAAAATGAGAAAACACATCCAGAAAATCACATTGTCTGATTTTTAACGAATTTATTTGCAAATTATGGTGGAAAATAAGTATTTGGTCACCTACAAAGAAGCAAGATTTCTGGCTCTCACAGACCTGTAACTTCTTCTTTAAGAGGCTCCTCTGTCCTCCACTCATTACCTGTAATAATGGCATCTGTTTGAACTTCAGATGTGCAGAATGCAGCTGCGAGAGCAATCATGGGCTTCCCTAGGTATGCCCATGTTCACTCCGCAGTCTGCATTGGTTACCAATCAGTTTCTGGTCACAATTCAAAGTGTTAGTTATGACCTATAAAGCCCTTCGTGGCATCAGACCAGAATATCTCTGGGACCGCCTTCTGCCGCACGAATCCCAGTGACCGGTTAGGTCCCACAGAGTTGCCTTCTCCGGGTTTACAGCAGGTAACAAGAATATTAGAATATTCACATATCCATTAGTCATTAGCTTCAGATTATTTGTCTATTCTGTACTTTCATTTTTGTTAATAAAATTACAGTGATCCCCCGTTTATTGCGTCCCCAACCATTGCGAACAGGGTACTTCGCGATTTTTCAACCCGGAAGTCAAAATACCATCTACGCATGCGTGCGTTTTTTCTATGGGCACGCATGCGTAGATGGCAACCGGGAGATCAGCTGCTGGGTGGCTTTCCTGGGTCTTCCCCCTCTTGCTGGCGTCAGCGAGGAGTTTCCCCACCGCCCACGCAAACTCCTCGCTGCCGCCCGCCCTTCGCCCGCCCACGCCGTTCATTCTCGCCGCTTTCGAGCTGAGTCCTGAAGCGAATTCGCTCCCGGACTCAGCTCGAAAGCGCCGAGAGACAGCGCCAAGGAACGGCCTGTCCACGCTGTCTCTCGGCGCTTTCGAGCTGAGTCCGGGAGCGAGTTCGCTCCCGGACTCAGCTGGAAAGCGCCGAGAGACAGCGCCAAGGAACGGGCCTGTCCACGCTGTCTCTCGGCGCTTTCGAGCTGAGTCCGGGAGCGAGTTCGCTCCCGGACTCAGCTGGAAAGCGCCGAGAGACAGCGCCAAGGAACGGGCCTGTCCACGCTGTCTCTCGGCGCTTTCGAGCTGAGTCCGGGAGCGAGTTCGCTCCCGGACTCAGCTGGAAAGCGCCGAGAGACAGCGCCCCCCGGACCCCCAACCCGGGTTTGGGGGGCTGCTAGGAAGCCCCCCATGCCGGCGGCAAACAGCCGCGCCGCCCCCAATCTTCGGCTCCTCGCTAGCGCTGTGGGAGTAAAAACACCATCTGCACATGCGCAGATGGTGTTTTTACTTCCGCATCGCTACTTCGCGAAAACCCGCTCGTTGCGGGGGCTCCTGGAACGGAACCCTCGCAACGAGCGGGGGATCACTGTATATTTTATTATGAAATAACATAATTAAAAACATGAATTCAAGGGAGAAAGAAATCACAGTGTAAACAGAATTGAATATTTTTGTGAAAGATCTTTATATAGAATTTTAGTCCCCCACCCCACCCCAAAAAAACTCGTCATGGAATCATTGGGCCCTTCCAAAAAATAAATAAAACAATTGATATGTGCAAGAAACAATATCATATTTTCATTTTACATGTCCTGTCTTGGAGAGTGTTATTTACTTGTATTTTCTAGGAAAACATTCAAATGGTTTGTGCATTGTGCATCTATTAAACAGCAGCTGTTTTTTTCACTCTAATCTTTTAGAAGTACACTTCTGTATCCCAATATAGGTTCTGATTGTTGTAAAATCTTGTTTCCTTCATAATCTGCTAATTTCATTAAAGTCACACTTAGGATTATGTATTTCTGCAAAAGATTTTTCATTTCTATTTGAATTCACTCCCTCTGAAAATAGTTTGTTGAATTTGATTGCCCAAAAACTATCAACAGTAGCGTTGGCAGAATGTTGATTTATTGTATTATCTCCATATGGGAAGGTGCCAGCTCTCAAGTGAAATTGAGAGATTTTGTTGAACGAGATCCTCAGCCTAGAAAATTGCTGATCTAAATCTCTTAATTGGTGTTTGGAGAAGTGACTTTATTAGACAAGACTCTTCAACTCTCATTTTTTGTATATTTGTAATTTTTTCAGGGGATTACAGATACGGCACATACAATTTATGAAACTGCTACACGTGAACATGAAAACAGAGGGGTAACTGGAGCAGTAGGAGGAGTTCTCCGCCAGATCCCGCCAACTGTAGTAAAACCGCTAATAGTTGCAACAGAAGCAACATCAAATGTTTTAGGAGGCATGAGGAATCAGATAAGGCCTGACGTACGACAGGAGGAGTCTCAGAAGTGGCGTCTTGAAGAGGATTAATATGTTAAATATATTTGAAATGCAGAGATTGGGAATCTGGAAGAAACAATTTCCTCATAGTAATTTAAGATGGGGACATAGCTTTTCCATATGCTCATCTCAGGAATTTAAAAAGCGCATAAACATATTTGATGTCAAAAACTGGATTATTCATAGAGAAAAGCAAGTTTGACAAAATGCATGTTCCCAGTACCTGCTGGTCAGTGCCAAACAAGGTCATCATGGGTTGCCAAACCTATAATGGGTTGGTTTGTGACCAGGTAACGTTTTGTGTTGCAATCTTTTTCCTTTGAAATCCCATCAGCTACTCTGAGTGTAAATGTAAGTTTTAAAAGATTCCCAAGCTTAGGGCTGTATCAATTCCCTTCTGTAACAGGGTAGAATTTGACACGAGAGAGGTCATTTCAGGATATGAAAAATTGAATTTTCAAATATTTTCAGATAGTTACTTTGCCTTTCATGCAGCACTTAAAACAGAGGACAATCTCTCTTGGTACCTAATCAAAGTGTCATTTTCATATAATTGTGAAGATTAATTGTGTTGACTACATGCTGAATTCCTCCTTTTGTGGAGATCCGAGTAATCTGAACGTTGCAGACATGTTCTGTTGTTTTGCACTTTAAAGAATTTAGCCTGTACATTGCTTTTTTAAAATAGTTAATAAAATGAACTTTGTGGTTTATCCCAGTATGAGTTCAGCATTTATGCAAGTTATTATTTATAAGCAAAATACTACATGATTGTCAATGACAATAAAAATGGATCATGGTGCTTTAAAATATTCAGGTTTGCTGTGTAACAAGAAGGATTGCAAGATGTGTGCACTCGCACATATACACAAATAACAACTATGAAGGAAGAGTGATTTCTTGAAATAAAAGTACTGGTAATTGTATAAATTAGTATAGATTTCAGCTTTAAAATATATGTTCACCCTATATTTTTCTTCCATTTTCCCTATAAGAATATTAATTTCATATGATTTTAAAATATGCTGCTTCTTTCCTATTTGTTTCTTTAATGGTTTTGTCTTCAAATATTACTTTTTGCTAAATCCATCCCAATAAGACAGCCAATATGCAGAATTCAGTAATAATATATATGCAGAAAAGATATTGCTATAGATTCCTGATTCCAAAAACAGAAAAACCACCCAAAATTTTACATTGATGAAAAATATAATCCAATTATTTTCACTATTTATTAATGTAAGTATTTGGAAAATAAATAAACTGCTGTTCAAACAAGCTACCGGTATTTGTAAATATAATGAACTTTTTAAAGCCTACTAGCTGTAGGTAGCCAGTCAGTGTTTTTTATGCATGTGCTATAGACAGACATTGTCAGTATCTTGCAATTCTGGTGGATTTAGATGCTAATCAAATAAAGAATACCATGATATCTAGGTGCAAAACAGTAAGAAAAAAGTCATGTGTGTGTTAATAGGAAAATTGTATACTAACCTGCTAGCCTCTTCATTCAATATTTATATTTATGACATTAGTCATAATAACTAATCCTATGACATTTGCCCATAGATGAATACTTAGGTTCAAAATATTGCCTGATAGGCATACATGGTTGTGATCATCTAGGTTGGATGGTAAAAGTCCTTTATAATTTTTTTAATATCAATTAATAATTCTCTTTCCACAGTGATTGTAAGAACAGCAAAAACACCAAACTATAAAGCAGTACATTTTATTGATTTAGAATATAAACACTCTAAGTGCATTACAGAGAGCATCTACTATTAATAGCAATTTAGCTAGGTGGCCATGGCCTTTGGCAACTTAAGATGAAATGTAAAGAAAGATGAGTTGATAAACTTTCAGGGAGTGTTTCTAATAAGAACTAATTTTATCACAGGAATAAATCAAAACCTTAAATTAAAAAAAAAACATTTTTCTTGGTTAATTTTCAAAACCTCATTGTAACTACTAATTTTTATTTTATAATAAAAATATTGATATCCTATTTGTTAATTGCCCTTTAAGAATTTTATCCAAGCCCTACTTATAACTAAATCACATTATATTTGCTGAATGAGTGAACCAGGCCACAATAATCCTGACTTTCTGATGTTGCACTTTCTGGGACCTAGAGGCATCTGCTTATAGTCAAGCAAAGCAGTTATGTTCGTCTCATTGCTCAGCATTGGTTGTCCAGAAATTTAAATGCTTGATAAATAGACATGATTTTGTCCCCTTTATCTTCGGGGCATTGACACTTTCTTTGCCAATTTTTATTAGCTCATTATTTGGCTTCTTTGTTGCAGTGCTAAGCAAGCAAACAAAACAATCCAACATTTACTTTTTAAATATGTATGCTATATAGATGGCTAATTTCTTGTGCAGTGATCAGATCTCTAAAAGTGACAATACAAATAAGGGCATGGTATGCTTTAATTGCTTTACTGCCTCTGAGTCATTCAGGATTGTTGTAGATTATTTCATTAAATTTACTATAGCTGCCCATTTGAATAGACTCTGCTGGTTTACAAACATGTAACACTGATTAAAATAATCTAAACACAGACAAAATAACCTGAACTAAAAATACCCATTGAAGCATACCATGACAGCCTATTTTCCCAAACCCAATAATTTCATGCCTGGGACTAAAGCCAGGTTTTACCTCTTCTAAGAGACACTATTCCTTTAAAAAAATACATCAAAACTCTTGATGTAAATTAGGAGTGTCCAAACTTGGCAACTGTAAGACCTATGGACTTCAACTTCACGAATTCCCCAGCCAGCATAGAGTTGAAGTCTTCATTCTTAAAGTTGCCAAGGTTTGATGCCCCTGATGTAGATAATAATGGGCTATTAGTTGTACACTGGCAAAATCATGAGTTCTTCATATTTAAAATATCTTACGTGAATAACTGCCTATATAGGTCTTGCTTGATTCTTTAAAAAGCTGCTAACAACCCTGATCTCTGGTTTTGATATGTATACTATAGTTCATAGGAACTGAACAATTTGCTTTCCTCTCCAAGTGTTACTTAATGATAGTTTAGCTTTAAGGCAGGTGGGCCCATTAACATACAATTAGCAAGTGAATAGAATTGTCTATGGAAAGTGATTCAAAGCATAGGCATTTCATGTATTTATCTAAAGAAAGCACTTAGAAATAAAGCAAATCTCCTACAAACATGAAGCTTCACAGCCATAGAATAGCCATGGGTCATAATTGATAAGACATTTATATTTTGTCCTTTGCTTTAAAACCATTCTTAGTTTGTAATTAACATCATTTTATTTAACATTGTTTAGTGATCTATACCATAAAAATAATTCTTGGTATTTTGTATCTTATATCAGCTGCAGGTGTAAAGAAATAAACTGGGTCTATTTCAGATGAAGCATTTAATCAATCTGTAAATGTGATAACTATTTTTATTTGTAGCATACGTGTAAAATAATAGTAACAGTTAATTAAGGTTAAATGTATATTACAAAATAGCATCATAGCAATAGTTTTCAACACTAAAACAGGTGGGTGTTTATGTTCCTGGATTATTTATTATTTCACCTCATCTATCACCAGCCTAATAGAATTTATGCTTTTGAGAGCAAATTTGATGTGCTGAAAAAGCTGAATCATGTTTACATTTTGAAATAAAATTAGCTCATTACTGTTCACTTCTGGATTTCTGAACCCAAAAACCCACCATTGCTCAAGAAGATGCACTGTTTACATACATATGTATTTTTACTTATATTTGTTGGTTACTTTTTGTGGTATCATTTGTATATAGTTACTAATGCAAAGCAACTGTATAATCATGAAAAGCAGAAGCTTCTCTGGAAATAGAAAATAGTTGTACTCATGCCTCTCTCCTCCAAGCTACATAGCTCATTTATCACTAATTTTGATGCACATTCAATAATAGAAACTTTATATTAACCAGGTGTTCTGTCCATAACTTTTTCAACTAGTGTCATTATTGAAATAAACATAAACTGCTTCAAGTAAATATTCTTGTATGAGTATATTAGCACTTGCTTTACTTCTTTTGCTATAATCTTCCCCGACAGAAATAAGAGTAAGGCTTCTGCATTCCACAGAACACAGCATAGCCCATCTCATTTGCAGAATACAACACATTAAATTGGAATCTAAAGGACAGTGCAAGGCAAGAATATCAGCATTGAATAGTGAGATGGACATGTATTGGTAAAGAGCCAGTATAGGTCAAATATTATTGCTATCTGGTGATGACTTAAAGATCGCTTAGAAACATTGTTTACTGTCAACACTCAATGAGAAATCAAAGGATATGTACATATGAAGTGTTAGCAAAATACCCTTAGAAAAACCCTTCAGTGTATCCTTGGTAAACTAGGATAGATATGTCTCAGCCTGGTCCTTCAGCTCTCCCAACATGTACTCATCACCGTTATAACAATCATTTCCCACATTTAATCTATAAACCCAGTTTTAATAGGAGGAGCGTTACTATTGTAGCAACAATTAATTTCAACAATTTATGTTAATCCTTCAGAATAAAATATTAATAGTTTATCAGATTTATATCCTGCAATCACAAAAAAACCCTCTGACTAATGAAACACAATACAGATGGTTTTTTTTTAAATCTCATAATGCATGGTGTCATATGTCCCCTTTGAAACTTACTGCTTGCAAATGTCTTCTGAAAAGTAGGTTATGCTGTAGATAAAGGAGAGCCATCCTCATCACAAAAAATTCTTCCAGGCTTCATCCCTTCACCAATGAGGGACAACTGGCTGTTTTTTCTGATACCATGAAAATGATCGGTTCAATTCTATTGGGAAGTGCAATCCAGCAAGAAACACAGCATCAAGCAGTGAAGAGATTTATAAAATATATAATGACCAGTACTGTAAAGTGCACCATCTTTTTTTTTAAAAAATTTTTTTCATTTTTTCCAGGTTTTTTTCTTCTGCGCATGTGCAGAAACTGAGTTTCTGGCACAGCACATGTGTCGCAATTTTGTTTTTGTTTTGTTTTGTTTTAAAAAAAACTTTTGCCATTGCACATATGCGTGCATGTAATGTGTGTGTTTGGCATGGGAGGAGGCAAACTGGCAGCGAGATAAGTTAGAACTCATCCCTACTTCAGAAGTGCCAACAAGTTGTGGTTTTAAAAAAAGCTTCCTCATTTGAGTAGCATTTCAGTGGCACCACTTTGTCCACCTATTTTAACATTGGAAATCAATTTCAGTGATATTTCTAATAGTTCCTCTTATTTTTCTACAGTGCTTTGGATAATTAAATCTTAGATAACCCAGGAGGCTTGCTTATTCCATAGTCACATCCTAGTAGTTTTTAAAACCTGGCTTTTCAATTTTTCAGGCACAGAATCTTGACTTTTATATTGCTGTAATATAATGTATATTTAACTTCACAATTGGGAAGAAGGACTTGCAGTGGGGCTTCCACAGAAGAGCCAGCACCTGTCATATCTGTTTCTTCTAAATGTTTGCATGCAAAGCATTTTTCCTAAAAAGGCTTTTCACAGACAAAGCAACAAAATGTAGCATGGCTGTACTATGGTTTTGGATTGAACTGAGAGTGGAAAATTCATTTTTCATTCCTGTCCTACTGGCTTAATATAGAAGCAGGCACAGAAATCTTTTGAATTTTTCCACCAACTTCCTGCACACAGAAATTAGGTGGATAGTTTCTCCAAAGTTCTTCATTGGAGAATATGCAATGAGTTTTCCCAAGCCTTTTTGGGATTGTCTTGAAACATCATATCCTAAAGAGCCTCCAGACAGTTGGAGAAGTTGATTGTACAATTAAAGGAAATTGACCTGATGCATCTTAGTTATCTAGATGCAAGAACACTCCACTAATTATTAGTGCTTCACTATCATTCTGTTCTCTTTGAAAAGTAATTAGAAAATAAATTCATTTTCATCAAACAAAGTGGATGGGGGGAAATCAGGAAAATGTATTTGACAGCTGCTAATTGCACATTTGTTTTAATGAGCTATTCTCATTCAGTTAAAAAAGGCTGACACTATCTGCTATACCACACTTAGAATTAAGTATTTTAAAAATATGAGGCTTCTACAGACTTCAGCAGAATATGGGATTGTTTTACAATCTACAGTAGTAGTGCATCCGAAGGACTTTCTGCTTAGGTTCTTCAATTTCATTCAGAAACAACTCCATTCCCCATGTATAAATCACAAAATGCATGCAAATTTCTTATATATTAATTTTCTGCATTACATTTTCACCACAGCCCATTAAATCTGTATTTAGAACCTGACTTGATGTAACTGTTGTATGTGTGTATTCAATTGCATCAAGGCCAGCATGCAGGAAGATTTATTGGTTAATGTTTTCCTGCTATTTTTCCTGGATTCATAAGGTAGCCCTTTGCCCTGCAAAGTAGCAGATACAGGTACAGGTGTGGACAATATGTTGCAATGAACTCTGCTAGTATTTTACGAATCAATCTTCATGCCACATCAGCTAAAAATGATGGATTTCAATTCCTACTATCCCCAGTGGTCATCATCTTTGGTGGGTTGAAATCTAGCAAACCTGAAAGAATGCTTTTGTAAACCTTCACATTAATTTGCCTGAATTTAGACAAGCCGAGACTTAGATTCCTGAAAATCTCAAATGCAACCCTTAATCCAAACATATTTGCCATGTTGTAATTTTTAAAATAACTGAACAGAACTGTAGTCTTATGAAAGAAGCATAATTTTAATCAAATGGAAATGAAATCTCAACTTGGCCCTGGTTCCACCTTCTGCTGTACTGTTGTGGAGTGACATTCTCCTGTGGTTGATTAAAATCATTGTAAAAATACTTACTTTCAATATTAAAGGCATGTGGCAGTGACGGCTAACCATTTCAGCACTGGATGCTCAAACTGAAGTGTCCATGCTGTGCATGCGCTGGAGCGCCAGAACCTGGAAGAGAGCAGCTGGCTGACGCACATATGTGTGGCAGCCAGATGCTCTTCTGGGTTCCATCACACACCTGTGCCAGACAGATGGTTTATCATGCTTGCACACCATCCAACTGCTCTCTTTCAGGTTCTGGCATACGCATCAGTGTTGGACAGAGAAGCTGGCTGGTATGCATGCATGCTCCACAACCTGGAAGAGAGCAGCTGGCTGGTGCACATGTGTTGCATGCATGCATGAGCACCAGACAGCTAGTCCAGCTGCTAGTCCAGCTGCTCTCTCAGGTTCTGGCATGTACATGAGTGCTGGACAGACAAACTGGCTGGTGTGCATGCATGTGCCAGATCCCGGAAGAGAGCAGCTGGCTGGTGTGCATGCATGCCAGATCAGCTGTCCAGTACGTCTGCGTGCAATGGAACCTGGAAGAGCATCTGGCGACAGCGCACATGCCTATAGAGAGCCATAGGTTTACCATCACGGGCATAGGGGTTATTAACACCAATCATTGAGGTTAATTTGTGAAAGTCTGAACCATAGACTTCCTTGTTGCTAGTTACAATGGGTTTGATAACAAATGTGAAATTAATGGGTTCTTGGGGAAGCCATTTCAAGCAGAGTGTCTTTGAGATGTTTCCTTCCATGGGAACCATCTCTAGTGAAGCGCAAGGGACAGACACAGAATTCCTGCTCTTAAAGTGGGTTTTTTTCCTCAATGTAGAGATGCCTGGTTTTGAAAAAGCTTCTCTTCTGCTTGACTGTGCTCCTACCCCAGCCTCTCCAATACTTGTTTGACATGCTTCCAAAACAGCGGTGGGTTCTAATTTATCTCACTGCCGGTTTCCTCCCATGCCATCTGGCCATGCCTCATGGGCGCGCATGCCTGTGCTTCGCCCGCCCGCACAGGCACAGTGCCAAAATATAAAAATTCAAAAAAGAGATCCCAAAACTAGACGGTGATGCATGTGCAGTGCTGGAAAAAAATTCCAACAAAACATAAACATAAAAATAATAAAATAAAATAAGTAAAAAAGATGATGGTGCTGAACCGGTTCCGTAATATCCTTGTGATGTCACCAGTGGTTTGCTAACAGTTCGGGGGAACCAGGAGGACCCCACCTCTGTTCCAAGGGATACCACTATGGTTTGACAAATATAACAGGGTGTAATGTTTTGAGAAGTGTGTTCTCATGCTTTGGCATGAGCAGTTGAACAAGAGAGAAACCTATCAAGAACTCAATTCAGTGCAGCTAACATGATTATGTGGATGAAGTTGTAATGCCAAAACACAATGTGGTTCTATTGAATAATATATAGGCTGTGTCCATCCCATTATTTTTCTGGAATCTACGTGGAGAGTGCAAGAAAATACAGAATTCTAAAATTAGTAACATCTGATTAAACAAAATAGAATATCAGCATATATTAATTTTATTTAACATGCGCTAAGCACAGCTCAAGATCTTTATTACATAATAATATTATTACAAAATAACAATTTTGGAATTTAGAGAACCGAGAAAACATTTTCTACAAGGAAACAGTTTTCAAAATAATAGACCATTTTAAAAATTACATGTGTTGATGTGCATTTATATTAATCAGAGGTAGGTTCCTGCCAGGTCAGACTGATTGGCCTGGGTTGCTAGAACCAGTAGCAACCCAGGGCCGCCCCACCCCAAAATCAGCTCTCTCATAGGCAGAAACTATGGCACTGCAATCTTGTGTTTTGCTTCTTTGCTTCAGAAGCTGTGTTTTGCTTCTGCATATGTGCAGAAGCTGGTTTTTTAAGCGGAACCCACCCCTGATATGTGTACAAATCAAGTAAAGCAATAGAAACATCACAAATATTCATAATTCGTAGTTTCAGTGGTAAACAAATCCACTCAAAGAAATACAGATTTAAAACTGAGTTAAAACAACATGTAAAATATGAACACGATTCAAGTTTTGCAGTTGAAATCCTTAGTTGATCTCTGACAAAACATAACTATCTTGATTTGCTTCCAGTCACCTTACTATACCGTGTTTCTCCCCAAAAATAAGACAGGGTCTTATATTTTTTCGAACCTCAAAATATGGCATTGGCCTTATAATCAGGGGTGTGGGGGTGCTTATTATTTTGGTTGTGCAATAGGTTGCAAGCATAATCGGGGGGAGGGGAATTATTTTGGTGGTGCAATAGGTTGCAAGCATAATTGGGGGGGGGGGTGTTATTATTTTGGTGGTGCAATAGGTTGCAAGCATGGGACATGATGTCCCATCGCCGCCGCCTCCTCTCCCTGTTCTTGGTGCCGGCCGAGCGCCTGGCTGACCGCAACTGGCTTGTGGAGCAGGACTCAGCAAGGTTTATTGTGCCGTTGCATGCACAAACTGCAGGACTGCTGCTGGGTCATCACAGCTGGGATCTTGCTGCCATTTGTGCATGCAACGGCACAAGCCTTGCAGAGTCCTGCTCCACAAGGCAGGGGCAGTGATGTGACAAGTCTCACAGAGACTCATTTCTGGCAGGTGGGACTGGTTGGGCCGTGACATGTGAGTCCTACCTGACTTGGTAGCTGTGTTGTGATCCTTGGCACTGTGTCCAGAAAAGCCCATTGTAAAATAAAACTTCTCATGAGTTCAATCAAACTTCTCAAACTTGTGAGAAGTTTTCATTTACAATGGGTTTCTCTGGACACAATTCCAAGAATTGTGACGGCGCTACAAGTGTGAGGCAGGACTTGTGTCTCGTGATGGGTCACAATTTGGGGGTGGCAGGTCAGATGGGGCGGGGGGGGGGGGGTCACGAGACGCATGTCCACCTGACACTTGTAGCTTCATCACATTCCTCGGCGTTGTGTCCAGAGAAGCCCATTATAAAAGAAAACTTCTTGTGAGTTCAATCAAACTTCTTGAACTTGCAAGACGTTCAGTACATATCAGGTAGGACTTGCATCTCATGCTGAGGCACAATCTGGTAACTTCACATTTTAGCCACAGTAAAAAAAAGAGTTCTGTTGATTTCTGCTAGCTGATGTCATGGAACATTAGGGCCAGCACTTTCAGACCCCTATGCTCCATAACTATGTCCCCCTTGCTATCCCCATTAGCTGCCAGGCCCATTACCTTCTATGGACAGAGCAGGTGGAGGTGTATCAGTTTATTAGACAGCTGAATTACTGAAACAACTCCAGGTGGCTATTATAGATAGTCCTTGACTTACAACCGTTCCTTTAGTAACTGTTCAAAGTTACGACACTGAAAAAAAGTGACATGACCATTTCCCCACATTTATGACTGTTGCAGCAACTCTATGGTCCTGTGATTTGCATTCAAATGCTTGATAACTGGTTCATATTTATTTATTTATTTATTTAAATATATATTTATTAATTTTTTCCTCTTTTTTTTTTTTTAAAGTACATAGTCATATTTACAGATGAATCTACATCGTATATACATTCCTATCGATAACTGGTTCATATTTAGGTGTTACATTGTCTTGGGGTTATGTGATCATCTTTTGCAACTTTTCTGACAAATAAAGTCAATGGGGAAGCCAGATGCATTTAATAACCGTGTTACTCACTTAGCAACCACAGTGATTCACTTAACAAATGTGGTAAGAAAATGGGGCAAAACTCACTTCACAAATGTCTCACTTAGCAAAATAAATTTGGGATTCAATGTTGGTCATAAGTTAAGGACTACATATATAGCATTATCTCCCAATCATGGTAAATAAGAACTAAATATGTACATATGGGTCTGAAGTATTCCTCATGGCAGAGCAGCTTACATTTAAAAATACTGTATATATATATTAAGTTTTTATTTTATAACATAAACATTCTGATTTCAATTGAACAGTGTGTTGTCTGGGTACAAATCATTTTAGAAAATAATAATCAAAGTGTTTACTATAATATTCATTGCATTAATATCAATTCTAATAACATTATTAATCATAATGATAGCCATAATATCATGTTTTTGTCATATAACCATTGATAAAATAAGACCCAAGTCAAACAATAGCCAGTTTCTGTCTTTTCTGCTTCCTGAGAATACCAGACTTTGTTAAAAGGGCCTTATGGGTAAACAGTTGCACAACTGATCCCGCAGGAAAGCAAATGCTTGGAGCTGACACAAAATGTGTTGTAACTTGGAGCTTTTTGTTTGGATGTCACAGCAGGAGCAGTTACCTTCTCCTTTTTGTATATCCCCCCTTCTTTTTGTGCTTGTTTTACTTACGTTTATACAAACAACTACTATCCTGTACATATTTGACAAATAAATTAAAATAAAAAAATAAAAAAATCTGGATAGGATTTGGGCTAATTTTCATGTACAAAAAAAAAAAAAAGCCTATACCCGTGATGGTGAACCTATGGCATGTGTGCCACAGGTGGCATGCGGAGTCATATTGGAGAAGCGTTGCCC
Source organism: Erythrolamprus reginae (assembly GCF_031021105.1). Classification (NCBI taxonomy): domain Eukaryota; kingdom Metazoa; phylum Chordata; class Lepidosauria; order Squamata; family Dipsadidae; genus Erythrolamprus; species Erythrolamprus reginae. The sequence goes on from NC_091950.1 coordinate 55,031,596, forward strand.
TATGTCAGCTCCTGCGCACATGTGCGCATTGGCCAGATGATTTTCAGCCTTCCAGAAGGCAGGGGGAGGTTGTTTTCCTCCTCCCCTGTCTTCAGGAAAATCTCCTGTAGCCTGGAGAGAATGAAAAACAACCCAATGAGCCTAGCAGAAGTTCATTTTCAAACTTCCAGTAGTCTCATTGGGCCTGTTTTTTATTTATTTATTTATTTATTTATTTATTTATTTATTTTATTTTATTTTATTTTATTTTATTTTATTTTATTTTATTTTATTTTATTTTATTTTATTATTTTATTTTATTTTATTTTATTTTATTTTATTTTATTTTATTTTATTTTATTTTATTTTATTAGGCTTGGGGCGGCTCACAACAATAATAAAAAACAGTATAAACAATGGAACAAATCTAATAATAAGAATTATATAAAAAACCCCAACTGTTAAAAAACCATACAACATATACATACCAAACATAAAATATAAGAAAGCCTGGGGGAGATGTCTTAGTTCCCCCATGCCTGGCGATATAGGTGGGTCTTGAGTAACTTGCGAAAGACAAGGAGGGTGGGGGCTGTTCTAATCTCCGGTGGCAGTTGATTCCAGAGGGCCGGGGTCACCACAGAGAAGGCTCTTCCCCTGGGGCCCACCAAACGACATTGTTTGGTCGACGGGACCTGGAGAAGGCCAACTCTGTGGGACCTTATCAGCCGCTGGGATTCGTGTGGTAGAAGGCGGTTCCGGAGGTATTCTGGTCCAATGCCATGAAGGGCTTTAAAGGTCATTACCAACACTTTGAATTGTGACCGGAAACCGATCGGCAGCCAGTGCAGGCCACGGAGTGTTGTAGAAACGTGGGCGAATCTGGGAAGCCCCACGATAGCTCTCACGGCCGCATTCTGCACGATCTGACGTTTCCGAACACTTTTCAAAGGTAGCCCCACAGGCTCTGGAGGCTTCCCTAAAGTCTGGGGAGGGTGAAAAAACCCAGCCCAATGGCAGTCCACAGGCTTCAGTGAGGCCTGCACGCCTGCATGGAGTGGCAGCGTGGGGGCTGCGTGGGTTGTGCGCAGTGATGGGCTACCAAAACTTTTACTACCACACTGTGGGCGGGGCTTATGCAGGACGCCCTGCATTTTGTTTCAACATCTTTCAATGGAAATTGGGTGCTCTGGGGTGGAGCTTCATTTTCTCTAGCCCATTGTGTTCCTCCCGTCCAGGCAGTAGCTTACCCCTGATTATCTGCTATATAAAGTGTATGTACACACACGCACGCAAAGCTCTTCTAAAATTATACACATTCAACCTCATTTAATGCGATAGGAAAAACATACCCAGAGTCCAGAAGGGAAAAAAAGAAAAAAAATCAATATTTTGCTACCAGTACAATGTACATGATGAAAATTTTGCTACCAGTACTGCGTACCTGACCGTACCCGTAGGAGCCCATCGCTGGTTGTGCATTATGGGTGTGGACATGCATGCATGTGCTATCTCTCTCATGGAAGCCTTTTTGGCACCCAAGTCAAAAAAATGTTCGCCATCACTGGCCTATACAGTGGCTCTTCTTCCTATGGATTCCAGAGCAAAGGAGTACATCAGAAGATTTCCCAAGTATTTGAGCATCTTTGAATTCCCTATTAAAAGACACACATGATTCTTCTTTGCAGAAAGATGTTGGGGTATTTTTTGAAAAGGATCTTCAGAATCTGATATCTGATGCAGATATTTGATCTACACATAAACATATTTACAAGCAAATATGTAGAGACGTACTAACTCAGCCCCATTCATTGACTGGGGCTGGCATCCTATGCAAACCACAATGTCAGCTTCCACAAACTTTAATCAGTAATAAATTCATCTTTATCAATGAAAATGAGATTCCATGTAGATCCATAATTTTACTTGCTTTGGGGATAAACTAGCAGATTTTCCCCCTTTGATTATTATATGCTGATAACGAAGTATGGCGAATTTCGATGGTGGTCGTTGATGGTGTTGCGCTAGGTCTTCGAAGAGGTCTGCCAAAGTAGACTTCCTTGCATTTCCTTCGGAAATGTTTGCCTACAATAACATAGACTATTGGATTAAGACAACTGTTGATGTAGCCACAAAACACAGTAATCTGGGTAGTCACATTAAGGCCTTGATTTACACGACAACTAGACATGATACCTATTTGAAAAAACTGATCTATGAATGTGGTGACCTGGAACGGAAGCCAACAGATGATAAACAGAAGGAGGACTGCAAGAACCAGTATGGTGGCTTTTTTCTCAGTCTGAATGGTTTGGATCTTTTGAATGTCACGGTTTTGTAAAGCTTGGACGATTTGAACAGAGCAGTAGGTAATGATACAGACTGGTATCAGAAAGCCCACTGTGTTCAGCAAAATGGCCGTGGCAATTGTCCAGGGAACACAAGAAGGATACTTCAAAATACAGGACATACCTTCGTAGCCACGCACCTCATCTAATGACCTGAATGCCAGAGAAGGAAAGGAAAGGAAAACGGCAAAAATCCAAATCACAAAGCAGTTCCATTTGGCATACTTCGTCTGGCGCATGCGTCCCAGGGACATTACTTTCACCAAGGCCAAGTAACGATCAATGCTCACCATGACCATAAAATAAATGCTCGAGTATAAGTTGATAACAAGGAATGAATTGATGGCTTTGCAAAGGAAGAGCCCAAATGGCCAGTGGAATCCATTGCTTGTGTTGATAGCCCAGAAAGGCAATCCACAGAGCAAGAGAAAATCAGCTGCTGCTAAATTTGCCAGGTAAATTTCAGCCACAGTGGAGCGGCTCTTATGGAAGCACCAGACGCTGAGAACCAATGCATTCCCCAGTATTCCCACTACAGTAACAAACCAGAGAAAGGCAGGCAGCATACGGAGCAACCATTGCCAGTCGTCTGGCCAAGGGCATACTGTTGTACTCAAGCTGTCTGTACCATTAGAAAGGGCTGTACTGTGCTCAACCATGATCGTCGTTGCTTCAGTGCTGAAAAATAAAAAAGAGAGGATTAGATCCCTGTTCAGTGCAATATTTAAAAATCAAATCTTAAATAAAAACTAAGGATGGGATTCAGCAGCTCATTTAGGGCAGCTTTTGGGGCAGCTTGTTCCCCTTTGGTCCCCACCTGTCACTCAGATTTCACCCGTGGCTCCCAGTAGCTGTAGCATGCACAGCAGCCACACCGTGGGCAACAGCTTCGACAGGCTGGCCAAACCAGGCTGAGAGTATTTATTTATTATTTATTGTATGCCGCCCTTCTCTGAAGACTCGGGGCAGCTCACAGAATACAATATTTATTTATTTATTTATTTATTTATTTATTAATCAGATTTGTATGCCGCCCCTCTCCGCAGACTCGGGGCGGCTCACAGCAATCGCCATACAATGTAAACAAATCCAATATTTAAATTAATTTTAAGACACCACAAGTTAAAACCAATCATACACACTAGCATACCATACATAAATTTTATAAGCCTAGGGGGGAAGGAACATGTCAATTCCCCCATGCCTGACGACAGAGGTGGGTTTTAAGGAGCTTACGAAAAACAATATGTGTACACATCTAATAGTTAAAAACTATAAGCTAAAATCCCATTACATTAAAAAACAGTCAATTAACTCAATCACATCCACACATAACATTTAATGGTCAGAGAGGGTCATTGACCTTCGGCGAGATAGGGACTTGTCTATCTCGACCATGTGAAGACAGATTCCAGTGGACTGAGTGGATGAAACCTACTAGAATAGGTCAACGGTCATGAAGGCGGTCTCTGCAAGCGATGTGGCATGCTAAGAGCACGGCAAGACACGAAAGACGCCCTGATCAAACCTCCATTGCCGTGTGGCTATATCCATTATTGGAAAAGGCTTCAGGAGTAAACCTTGAGGCAAAATCCGGAGCCGGAGTCCTGGAAGCAGTTCATGACTGAGTACAGCCATGTTCTGATAACTCCTGTGACGTAGCTGGAACCAATCGTATTGGCCTTTGCCATTCCATTAGAATATTTCAGAGACGTGGAGAGGAGGGGGAGGGAGGAATCTGCTGCTTGGGTAACAGTCTATCCTCCATACTAACCTACCCAGACTTCATCCTCTGGGGAATCCAGAAAATGATACCATAGTCTGGTATAAGGATGCCAATGCATGCGGGATGAGTTAACTCGGCTCAATCATTTGTGAAAATTGTAAAGACTTACAAGGAGAAAATGGATAGTAAGTGTCCAGCCATTAAAAATTGTGCAGAATACTCCTTTGAAGTCTGACTTGCCTTGTTTTGGGGAACATAAACCAGAGACATATCTCATATAATGTGTTATTTGTGGAGTGAGGGAGTGGGAAGGAGATTTTGAATTGAATAGCTGCTATAAACTGATGGGGTAGGTTTTTTTTTTTCTAATTTAGAGTGTTTGTTTGACTTACATTTAGAAAGTAAAATATAAGCCAAATAAGCATGCTAAATTCTTGGGTTTTACATGTTGCATAATTAATGAAAGGGGTTATTTAAAAAAAAAAAGATTGAGAAAATGTCCTTTTAAATATATATATTTGAAATAAAAATTATTATTATTATTTTTTAAAAGAAAGGGGTTATTTTCCTAAATGTTTAAATTAGTTGAATGGAAATATTTAACTAGAGAAAATAAAGCTTGCTTCACTTCAATTAGATTATCTATATCTATATAAATATAGACAGATTATATATAGATGTATAAATGTAAATATCTCTGATGTCTGTGGTGTTGAGTTACTCCAAGGTAACATGGGTGGGACTGAAGCCGTAGCTTGAAATCTGAACTCAAAGAGGCTAATTTTGATGTAGATACTATAAAAAATATTACCATGTGGTAAAATCCTATAGGATCTCAGCTGACCATATCCTTTGTGAGAATGTCCTATTCCATGCCCACTAAATCATGCAGCCAAAATAGCAGCATTCTCGTACCAGTGGAAAATTATGATGAGACTTAACATAGAAACATAGAAGTCTGACGGCAGAAAAAGACCCCATGGTCCATCTAGTCTGCCCTTATACTATTTTCTGTATTTTATCTTAGGATGGATATATGTTTATCCCAGGCATGTTTAAATTCAGTTACTGTGGATTTATCTACCACATCTGCTGGAAGTTTGTTCCAAGGATCTACTACTCTTTCAGTAAAATAATATTTTCTCATGTTGCTTTTGATCTTTCCCCCAACTAACCTCAGATTGTGTCCCCTTGTTCTTGTGTTCACTTTCCTATTAAAAACACTTCCCTCCTGGACCTTATTTAACCCTTTAATATATTTAAATGTTTCGATCATGTCCCCCCTTTTCCTTCTGTCCTCCAGACTATACAGATTGAGTTCATTAAGTCTTTCCTGATACGCTTTATACTTAAGACCTTCCACCATTCTTGTAGCCCGTCTTTGGACCCGTTCAATTTTGTCAATATCTTTTTGTAGGTGAGGTCTCCAGAACTGAACACAGTATTCCAAATGTGGTCTCACCAGCATTCTATATAGCGGGATCATAATCTCCCTCTTCCTGCTTGTTATACCTCTAGCTATGCAGCCAAGCATCCTACTTGCTTTCCCTACTGCCTGACTGCACTGTTCACCCATTTTGAGACTGTCATTTTAAAGAATTGCAGGAAAAAAAAGCAAGGTGGTCAAGTAAGAACTGGCATATGGATGATAATAATATAGAATCTGGGTTTACCAATTGAGGAAAAGTGACGGGTAGATTGAAGAGGAGAAAGGAGTTAAGCATCCTTGACAAGGATCAGATTCCAATTCTAAGCAAATGCATAACCCTGCAATAATTCATGGCAAATTCTGCTAGTAAGTGACATTGTACAAGGAGGTTAGCTTTGAGGACTCATGTGTTACTGTGGGAAGCCATTCTTTCTCATATATTTATAGCCACATAACAATAGAAAAGGAAATGGAGAGCATGATTGGATTTCCTGTCACTATCGCTGCATAATAATGTTATGACTTCACACAAAATATCCAAAGATATATTGTAGAATCAAGGAAAGGAGTTTACCCCTATTTAGTCAACCAAACTTTAACCTGCTACAGATTTTCCAATTGTGAAGTGATCACAATTCTGCAGTTAACGCAGTGGCCTTATGTTAAGGAAACATATTTCAATGAATTTTCCTGATTTATGATTAATAAGGAGTGTGGTTTGTTTCTTTTAAATTAAATTTAAAGGTTTTTACCCTTAATCTTTGTTGTGATTCCGTCTGAGGCCCCTCAGGGAACGGCTGATCCTCTGCCGGCTTCCTGCTCAGAGGGGGAGGATGAGGAACAGGAGGTTCAGGCAGATGGGGAGGAGGAATCTCAGGCTGAGGGAGAGGGAGGACAGCCAGAGTCCCCCGAGGGGGAGCTCTCCCCAGCAAGCAGCCTGGATTCCTTAGATGAAAATGCACAAGCAATCATCGATCTCCGGCAGAGAAGAGCAACACAACGAAGGGGACAATTAGCCAGGTACTTTCAGCACTAAAGAGGCAACAGCTGGGTTTGGGTGTGGTGCTCTCTGGAAAGGCTGAAAAGGCAGACCCACCCTTCCTGGCTTGTGGAGTATTATCTTTGGGAGTCCTGGGACCTGGCTGTGATCTTTGGCGTCTTGGAATTCTGGTTTGTGACTTTGAATACTGAAACCTTGGGGGAAAAAGGTGTGGGTCTTATTCTCTACAGTGGTGGGTGTGCCAGCAAGAAGTCTGCTGTATTGTCTGGCCGTCAGGACTCTGCTGTGAAGTCTCATAGCCTGCCTGTTGGGAAGAACAGGTTTTTCTCTGTGTTTATTTTTCAAACTATAAAGTGCTTTTGCTTTTACCAGCGTGTCTGGCTGCTTTTTCCAGTTGGTGTTGAAGTCTGGGGGCACCCAGACAGAACAATCTTGTTATAAGTGTAACTTACCTGAGAAAACCCCTTCATTTTACCTTCCACCTGTGATATCACTGCTGTTTTAATGCTGTTATTTTTTTATTATGAAGTAGTATTCAATTTATGTTACTTATGACAACTTCCAATAGCATCATTGAAAACATTACAGGTAGTTAAATTGTAAACATAAATTCCATGAATTAAACGGAATATACTCAGAATGATACCCATAAATTCTAGAAACATATTCCTTAGTGAGGCAACACGTAAGTACAATAATTTATTTATTTATTAGATTTGTATGCCATCCCTCTACGAAGACTCGGGGCGGCTAACAACAGTATAAAAAGACAATGTAAACCTAATATTAAAAATAATCTAAAAAGCCCCAATTTAAAGAACCACTCATACATACAAGCATACCATGTATAAATTCTATAAGCCTAGGGGGAAGGGAAATTTCAATTCCCCCATGCCTGAATTTATCCCTTTAATATATTACAAATTCTTCAAGTTTTATCTCAATTCCTAATAGTGGAAGACAAGTTACATACTTTGATATGCCCTATTCTCTCTGACTTGTGATAAATAGGATCTCCCAGCACCAGTTCCCCCTTCTCTCTAAGCCTTTTTAAGAGCAGGATCAGACCTGAGTAAGGATCAGTAGAGTAGGTTTTATTGATATAACCAAAAGGAGATTTATTTAGAGCAAATACATTGAAATGGAGGACAGTACTGTATTTCTCAATTCTAAACTGATTTTAACTCCCAGAATTCCCCAGCAAGCCAAATTCTGTTCGCATTCTGGTACATGAAATGTATTGCTTTATTAAAGTTGGACTATGTTCCATTTTTGGATATGTTGGTACAAGATCTCCACATTTTAGAGTGTCAGATTTGAAACATTGACCAGCTCCACTTTTGGTTTAAAAATAAATAATCATCAAAAAGGAATCAAGAACCTTGATTGTCCAGAACAAACAAAACAAAACGAAACATACTACAAGCAAGTAGATCAGAGAAAATTAATTTAGAAAAGTAAGTAGGACAGTGTTATGCTTGTATTGGAGAAACTGCATGACCGTTGTGTCCTTAAAGTTCAATAGAAAAAATATTTTATTTGATTTCATTCTCTTTTAAAATTAAAATTAATGAATGAATGAATATGCTTATTCTAGATGATTCTTGCACCTTCAATCTTAATTTCTTAACAGGCTGTGTACTTAGTATATTTCTTGCTATAACTTTAAGCAATATAGTTTGTTAATTGCATGTGTTGACCACCAGGGAGCGATATCTGACTAGTTTCATCTTACTCGTGATTCAGGGTTCGTAGTAGCTACAATTTCAGTTTGAAGCTCATAGAAAAATCTTTAGTCATATATGCCTGATGAGCCCCAAATAAGTTAAAAGCCAGTGGTGGATTCAGCTGGTTCTAATGGTAATGCTAATGGTAGCTAACTAAACATTTACTGATACTCACAGTAAAAAGGAAAAAGACAAAAACTGCATATTGAATCCTTATAATTATAATTATAATGCTCAAGCAATTGGAATTCTTTACTCAATCATCTAGTACTACCCTGTTTCCCCGATAGTAAGACACCCCCGATTGTAAGACGTATCGGGGGTTTCAGGGGGGATCTGCTAATATAAGCCGTACCCCAAAAGTAAGACATATGTCTTACTTTCGGGGAAACACGGGGGTATTGCCGGGGGGGGGAGCCCGATGACGTTGCTTCCAAGCTCCCCGCGCGCCCCTCGCCTTCGCCTCGCCGCAGCGCCACCGCCTCTTCCCCGGCTTGGCAAAACGAAGGACGGCGCTGGTCCGAAGCGAGCCGAGCGGGCGGCGGCTTGCAGCGAAGGCGCTCGTCCCAGCAACCGAGTCCTCCCGAGGCTCGGCTGCAAGCGGCCGGTGAGGCCGACCGGCTCCGAGGCGAGCGGCCGGAGCTGCGCCCTCCTTCGCCCGCCTCCTTTCTGGCAGGCAGGTGGGGCTGCCCAACTGCGCAGAGCAGCTCCTCCCCTCCAGACACACGCTTCCCCAACACGCGTCTGCGGCTCCATGCGTGCACGCCGCTTGGAGCCCTGAGGTTGAACTTGGAAAAGGGCTCACGAGGCTCCTGTCCCGTGGCTGCCCTTCTGGACTCTGGGGAGATGCCTTCGGGAACGCAACCCTTTCAATTTTTTTCCAATGTAAGACATACCCCGAAAGTAAGACGTAGTGGGGCTTCGGGGGGTAAAAAGAAAGTAAGACACTGTCTTACTTTCGGGGAAACACGGTAATCATGACAAATATTTCTGAGAGGATAAAGAAAATTATTTTGTCAAAATACAGCAATATCGGCCATGAATGTATGCAGGGGTTTAACTATTTGTATTGTAAATTGTTTTAAAATTGTTTTTAGAAGTTTTTGTAGTATTATTGATGTTTTATTTATTTATTTTATTTATTTATTTATTTATTACTTAGATTTGTATGCCGCCCCTCTCCGAAGACTCGGGGCGGCTCACAACATGTAGAAACAGGCTACATGTTTATATTTTTGCTGTGCGCCGCCTAGAGTCCCCAGGGAGTTGGGCAGCATAGAAATTGAATGAATGAATGAATGAACGAACGAACGAACGAATGAACAAATGAATGAATTTGACAATGGAGGACAGAAGGGAAAGGGGGGACATGATCGAAACATTTAAATATATTAAAGGGTTAAATAAGGTCCAGGAGGGAAGTGTTTTTAATAGGAAAGTGAACACAAGAACAAGGGGACACAATCTGAAGTTAGTTGGGGGAAAGATCAAAAGCAACATGAGAAAATATTATTTTACTGAAAGAGTAGTAGATCCTTGGAACAAACTTCCAGCAGACATGGTTGGTAAATCCACAGTAACTGAATTTAAACAGGCCTGGGATAAACATATATCCATCCTAAGATAAAATACAGAAAATAGTATAAGGGCAGACTAGATGGACCAGGAGGTCTTTTTCTGCCGTCAGACTTCTATGTTTCTATGTTATCATTATATTATGCTATTTATGTATGCCCTAGGCTTGCTTTTTAAAATAAAATGTGTTTTATGCAAATTATAATTTACCAGAAAGTACTATCAAGTAGTGATAGTACTCCTTACTTTTTGTTGCCTGTAACATCTGAGGTTATGTTCCTACCAGGCAGTTGGGAAGAAGTATATTCTGAAAGTGCTTGTCTAAAAGTGTTTGCATGTCAGAAGCTGGGGGGAAAAGTCTGAAGGAAACACATGAAACTCCATTAAAGCACAATTCCACTCTGGTCAGTTTAAAATTGTTTCTCCAGGTTATTTCTGAGAAGAACTAAGTAAATGGAAATCAACTTCCTGTACAAGTGGATGTTAACTCAGCTCATTACAACCGGAATAGTTTAGTTCAGTTCTTCTGGACATGCAGTCTACTTCCTTACCTCAGGAAATTTTATTTTTAGTCACTAGCATATTATATTAATATCAAAAGCGTTTGACCAATTTCCTATTCAGTGGTAAGTAATTCTCATTTTAACTGATAGTTTACCTCTGTCCAAGACTCAATAACAAAATGACAACTTTATCTCAGCCAATCTTTTTGAATTGCTATAATCACTAAATAATTCTAATTTTAATCATTTTAATATTGTAATACCAATAATAACAACATTTAAGTTTATATTATTTTTAAAAAATCAGACAGAGATAGAAATATCAAAATCAATACAGTAATGATTTGAGAATAAAAAAACTTTCTTTCTCTCTCTCTGTCTCTTTCTTTCTTTTTTTCTTTCTTTCTTTCTTTCTTTCTTTCTTTCTTTCTTTCTTTCTTTCTTTCTTTCTTTCTGATGACAGAGCCAAGAAACTTTACATTTCTTATGTACAGGGTGAGTCTTTTCTTAAATAGAATAAAGTTTGTGGCATAAAATCAAAAGAAATAACATTTTAAAAATTATTTTTGCCCTGAGTCACAAAGCGCAAGAGGTTTTTTTGGTAAAACTGAAATCAAAAGTGAACAGATTGTTTCAATAAAAAATTCAAAAGAGACGGTGGGGCAGAGGTAATTTTAGAACCAGTTCACCTGAACTGCTGTGAACCAGCTGAATCCACCATTGGCTTTTAACTTATTTGGGGCTCATCACAAATCCCCAAAATTTAAACCTTAGACTGTCTATTGTTGACCTCACCCCATTCCTAAGAGGTCTGTAAGTGGCATGCGTAAGTGCACCATCATGCCTACTGTCCCTGTCCTAATGTTCCCTTTTATTTGTATTCGTTTCATGTATTCAAATCATTTTTATACTTATATATAAATTATCTAATATATGCTTGAATGAATAAATGAATGAATGAATGAATGAATTTTCTTTCAACAGGTTGCCAGTAAAATAACAATAACAAAGCATCCTGTTTAGTTTTCCAGATTCTCACAAAGAAAATAAAATGTATTTATTTGAGTTCTTTTTGTCAACTGCAAGGTTCTTTGCTGCTCATAGAAATAATCTGATTCTATTAAAAACAAGATTGAGTTTTGTTTTCCAATTATTTCCCTAGGCTTTCTGGCAATTGCATCCAGCTCACTTAATTCATTCATCCTTTTCATGAATCAAGGTCACTTCTGCATTAGTAATTTTGCAAAAGAGGAATTACTTGCAGTTCATAGAGATTTTACAATCTCACGTTACTAATTCAAAGAGCTAAAATGACTAGAGTGGATATGAGCATTTTTGCTTGATTCTAATGAATATGTTCTTTTAAAAAAGTCTCTTACACCTTGATATTATTTCTGCGGGGAATATTGCCCCCAAATCCGTAGTAAATAATATACTAGAAGAGGAACTGCGTATGTCAGCTTCAGTGAAGGTTTATGAATTTCAAAACAAGTCTCTAATTACATAGAGAGCAGAAGTGCAACAACTTGGTTGCACTTTGCTTGGCTCCAGATTACTAGATTACATCTGTGACATGTAGGATGAAAGTATCAGTAATTGGATTCACACACATGCGCCAAGTCAAAATGTTTACATTATGTACTTGTACAATATTTTATTTATTTACTAAGAGGGAAGTTTGAATGAGTTCAGAGGATTTCCTTCTTAGTAAACAGACAATTGGACTGTAGCCCAACCTAATGTCCAATATTTTCTACATTAAGGCCACCGCATTAAGAAAGGCAAGCACATGGTAGACTCTGGATGTTAAAGACTGTAAATCCCACAGTCCTTTGCCCTGATGAACACTGATGAGAGCTGAAGTCCACATCATTGGGGAACAAACCATTTCCCCTGCTGTAAGGTAATTGTGAATGGCTGTTCCTAGTATATTATCCTCAGTGAAGGGCTACCAAGATTTTTACTACCACACTGTGGGCGTGGCTTATGCAGGACGTCCTGCGTTTTCTTTCAACATCTTTCAGCGCAAATTAGGTGCTGTGGGGTGGAGCTCCATTTTCGCTATCCCACTGCGGTCCCCCCCCTCCAGGCAGTAGCCCATCCCTGATTATCTTGTTCATAATAATTGTTTAATCTAGCAATTTCCATTTTTAAAAATGCAGGACAACTTTTTAATTCTTTTGCTAATGTATTCTTCCTTCGCCTCTCTGGATTTCTCCCCCGCTTTTTAAAATCAAAACACTAAAAAGACCATCATTTTACAAATAATCTCATCTTGACTGAAGATCAGCAAGCTTACTATAATCAACATAAATAAAATCCCTCTACAACTGCTTGCCCCACTACCACCACCCCCTCCCCCCAAAATAAATTTTGACTTATTGAGCAATCCTTATATACTGCTCAAAAAAATAAAGGGAACACTTAAACAGCAGAATATAACTCCAAGTAAATCAAAGTTCTGTGAAATCAAACTGTCCACTTAGGAAGCAACACTGATTGACAATCAATTTCATTTTGTTGTCAGCACATTCAACTTTGTATAGAACAAAGTATTCAATGAGAATATTTCATTCATTCAGATCTGGAGACCTCACCTACAAAAAGATATTGACAAAATTGAACGGGTCCAAAGTCGGGCTACAAGAATGGTGGAAGGTCTGAAGTATAAAACGTATCAGGAAAGACTTAATGAACTCAATCTGTATAGTCTGGAAGACAGAAGGAAAAGGGGGGACATGATCGAAACATTTAAATATGTTAAAGGGTTAAATAGGGTTCAGGAGGGAAGTGTTTTTAACAGGAAAGTGAACACAAGAACAAGGGGACACAATCTGAAGTTAGTTGGGGGAAAGATCAAAGGCAACATGAGAAAGTATTATTTTACTGAAAGAGTAGTAGATCCTTGGAACAAACTTCCAGCAGACGTGGTTGGTAAATCCACAGTAACCGAATTTAAACATGCCTGGGATAAACATATATCCATTGTAAGATAAAATACAGGAAATAGTAAAAGGGCAGACTAGATGGACCATGGGGTCTTTTTCTGCCGTCAGTCTTCTATGTTTCTATGTTTCTATCTAGGATATGTTATTTGAGTGTTCCCTTTATTTTTTGAGCAGTGTATTTTAACAACTTTCCTCAGCCCCGAGTCTTCGGAGAGGGGCGGCATACAAATCTAATACATTATTATTATTATTATTATTATTATTATTATTATTATTATTATTATTATTATTATTATTATTATTTTAGTTGTCCTGGCATGTTAAAATGTGTTTCCCATAGTTTCCAGCCATCAGGACCATAGTGCAGTTGTGCTTCAAAATAGCCAAGCAAAATTGATATTCAAGCACATGCAGAACAAAGCAATCATGCTGTCTAGCCAAAATTACAGCAGTCAATTTCAGTCCATCCAGAGAGCACCAAGTTAGGAAACATTTGTTTATAATTGACAGCTTCTCTGCTTTTCTTTTTTGTTTTTTAAAAAGTCTCACTGCCTCTGTTCTTGCTCCTCTGTGTATTTGTGTCCAGTGTCTCCTATGCTCTTCTAATCTGACTCAAAGTCACGTTGCAGTGCACTATAGTCAAAATCTGATACACATATATATCTGTGGTATGTCTTTTTAGTCTGTGCTGGGACAAATAATTCAACTAATTATTGTAGATTAATTTAATCTAGATTCACAAAAGTTTTAAAGAGGAGAAAGGAGGAGCAATTGTAAGAAAGATTTAAGAAAGTGTTACATTGAACCATCTACTGAAAGAAAAACAGATGCATTGTACATACCCCATTCCAGCAAAAGTTTCAGGCTTTGGATGTTCGCTCAAATTGTAGCTGCCTTTATGAATCACTTTGTGTTGCTTTGTCCTGCTTTTCTGGAAAGAATTGAAACAGCTCCTCCCACTGTAGATGAAACTGATTTATGTTTCTACACCCATCACTTCTAGCATTCTCTAAGCAGTTGCTTTTGGCTTTATGAAACGGTGGGCTTTTGATGAGCAGCCAAGAATAAAATACAAACCAACCCCTGACACTGATAATTTCAGGTACACAACATCTTTTTCTGGATGCAAATATGAAGCTACCTTACATTTTATTAACCTAGTATGCTTAAATGGTTTGTGTTGTCTTCTTTTTTCATTTGTCAGTTGGTGATCTCCCCTTTTCCTTTTTTCTTGTATGACACCTTGAGTCACATTTATTATTTTATTTATTTATTTATTTATTTATTTATTTATTCATTTGTCCAATACATAAATACATAGGAAGAAAATAGACATGTGATAATATAAAAGAGGGTGAAAGTGAACTTAGAGGAGAGGATATATGAAAGGAAGAGAATGTATAAGATAGGTGAAAGAAAGGAAAGACAATTGGACAGGGGACGAAAGGCACACCAGTGCACTTATGTACATTGTCTGAGTCCTCTAAATGTTTAAATAAATAGCCTGCTTCTGTTCTTCAGTTATTCATGTTCAGCCTGTACATTTGCAATTTAATTGATAAACACAAATAACAATTTGAGATTATGTCACAAATGTAACACCTGGAGGAAATGTTTGTATTAAAGTGACACCAAGAGCTTTTGTGCCTATGTCTGGTTTGTGTTTGGTTGGGGAGTACTACACAACTGTTATAGGTAATTTTCATTATATCTATATTATTTATTTATTTATTTTTGTCAAACACAGATAAAGTAATGGATATAAGTATAAACATGATTATGAGTACAGGAAATGGATACAAATAAATTGGAGACAGTAGGACAGGAATGGTAGACACGCTGGTGCGCTTATGCATGCCCCTTACAGACCTCTTAGAAATGGGGTGAGGTCAACAGTAAACAATCTAAGGTTAAGGTTTTGGAGTTGGGGGAAGAAATCACAGAGTCAGGTAGTGAGTTCCAGGCATTGATCACTCTGTTGCTGAAGTCATATTTTCTGCAGTCAAGTTGGAATTTGGAGTGGTTTACCTTAAGATTATTTTACCTTAAGTTTAAGTCTTTCTTTCTTTCTTTTTTTCCCCTTCCTTCCTTCCTTCCTTCTTTCCTTCTTTCCTGCCCTTCTCGCAGACTCGGGATGGCTATATATAAGACCACTGCTCCACAAGCTGCATTGTTTACTTCTGGGTGCAATTCATGATGATAGTTATCACACAGAGAGCCCTACATGGCACAAAACTTAATAAGTTGAAGGATCAGAACTCATAGTTTCTGGCCAGGGATCTCATTGAACAAGCAGTGCTCTCTAGTGGTACCCATGAATGTGCCTTCTCTGCCACAGCACCAGCCTTCTGGAACAGATTGCCCAGATATTCAAACTAGCCCCACCCCCCATGCCTTGCCTTTAAACAAGCTCTGAAACTTGGCTCTTTCTCTAGTCCTTAGAGTAAGGTGGGTCCCTTGAACAGGGTTTGTATTCCTCTCTCTGCGTAACTATTATCTTTCTTAATATTGTGATGTTTCTTCCTTTTAAAATGGTCATGGCCTTAGAAATGTGTTTTATAAAAAAAATAAATGATGTTGGTGGGGTTTTGAGGGCGAGGAATAATATAACACTTCTCCAAATAGCAGTTTTTGACTGGCTTAATGACTGGTGACTTTTTCCCGACAACATATCTAACCAAATCAGATGACTTTGTTTTTTTCTGTAAATTAACAGTCATCATTTAGCCAACATAATCTCCACCTATTTATTTTATTTTTATTTATTTATTTTGCCAAGTATGTATTGGTAGTATACAAAGATATAACAATGTTTATATACATGATACTAGTAAGAGAGAACTATTAGGACAGGAGATGGTAGGCACGCTGGTGCACTTATGCACGCCCTAAGCTCCACTACCAGGAGCTGCTTATATCTGACAAAGTTTTATATTGAGAGAGTACTGGAAAACCTCACCAATTTTTTCTCAAATGGGCAGTTAGGCTCCTGTTGACACTAGAGTCATTTGATGCGGAAAAATACTGTTCTTGTAGGTTTCAGCAATCAGGTCTGTAATAGTCAGCCTGATATTTTAAACCATTCTTTGTTTCTGTGTCCTTCAACAACATTGACTAGATTTAGCTGTTCCAATAACATGACTAACTGGGTACATTTAATTTAATCTGAGTCTTCGGAGAGGGGCAGCATTCAAATCTAATAAATTGAATTGAATTGAATCGAATCGAATATATGACTAAATTTGGTTTCTGGGTAAATTTGACCCCCTGGTTTAATTGACTGATGAATATAACAGCGGTGGGCTACGAGCCGGAATGTTAAATTGCGCTTGCTGCTGCGGCTCATAAGTGCTTGCAGGGCCAGCGCGATTTTGCTGTGCGCCTGTGTTTTGGTGAGGTTTTTTTGCTTCCACACATTCCGAGACATGGGCGCACCTGCAGCTCCGTGCGTGATTTTGCTACCTCTACAGGTGCATCTTAAGAACTTATGAGCCATGGCAGCAAGTGCAATTTAGTGTTCCGGCTCTTAGCCCACCACTAAGTATAACTGTGTTATACTGTTATTCTATTATTCTCTTACTCCATTGTGATGCATTCAGTAGCTGTTGATGATGGCTGGGAGATAAAAGAAAGGATAAGGGCTTATCTTTTCCAAGAAATTATGCAGCTGAAGCCTTGGAATCATGCAACAATACAGTAAGATGTAGGGCTGCCTAGGACATGTTTTGACTACAGAACTTTTCATTGTTTGTTTGAGTTAACAGAACTTCTTTTATTTCCTGCTACTCACTCAGTATTTTAAAAAGTAAGAAAGCTTTCATTATACATGAGGCCCAAACATTGCAACAATAGGAAGCTCTTAGTTTGTCCATCAATTGGAAAAGACATTCCTCATTTCCTTCCTTCTTTGACTTACATGGTTGGTAGCAACCTAAAACTTTCAAAATCAGGAAATTATGTCTGGGCGTAGGAATCATAGATTTTTCTTCCTGTCACCAGCTCATTGCTCACCTCTACTCACCTACCCCCCTGGGTAATTCTTAGTTCGTGCACAATATTCTGGAAAAAACATTAGCATCTAAAACGCTTCTGAATACATCATGTTTCTCTGAAAATCAACCAAAGGTATGACACACTTTCTGGATCCTATTGAAATATTTTTATGAGCACTTTTCACGGCTTTTGAGATAGCAGCCCTTTCTCCTTTGGTTGTGGTTAGTTACCCAAAGAATGGTTTCTTTACCACTGGATTTTTTTCAAAAATGGATTTTCCATTTTTCACTGAAAAGCTTTCCAGAGGTTTTGGATAGGAAGTATCGGTAAATTGGAGGGATTACAGACTTGTAGAGGGTTAGATGATTGTAGTCGGTGAAATTTAAGGTCTTTATCCTGACACATGTCCAGATTTTAATAATATGGAGAAATATTAAATTATAATACTGTATACAGATTGAGGCAACAGGTTTAGCTTTAGCCATGAAGTATAATATCGAACCTCTATGAACAATGTTTGGGATAGTCTCCCTTACTTCTAAATAGAATAGAATAGAATAGAATAGAATTTTTTATTGGCCAAGTGTGATTGGACACACAAGGAATTTGTCTTGGTGCATATGCTCTCAGCGTACATAAAATAAAATATTCATTTGTCAAGAATCATATGGTACAACACTTAATGATTGTCATAGGGGTCAAATAAGCAATGAAGAAGCAATATTAATAAAAATCTTAGGATATAAGCAACAAGTTACAGTCATACAGTCAACGTGGGAGGAAATGGGTGAAAGGAATGATGAGAAAAACTAGTAGAATAGAAGTGCAGATTTAGTAGAAAGTCTGACAGTGTTGAGGGAATTATTTGTTTAGTAGAGTGATGGCGTTAGGAAAAAAACTGTACAGTAATCCCTCGCTACTTCATGATTCATCTTTCGCAGATTCGCTACTTCACGGGTTTTCAAAGAGGGCTTAAATCCATTAAATCCATTAAAAAATTAAAATCCATTTAAAATCCATAACATTCTTCTACAGTATTACTGTACTCTATTAAAGAAACTGGTAGGATATCACATGTAGTTCCAGCTGAGAAACTTTATAGAATGACTGTTTAATGCAAAGGGTGGGTTTTAAAAGTCCAAATACTCATTAAATACATTAAAAATATCTTTCCTCTACTTCACAGAAATTCATTTTTCACAGGTGGTCTTGGAACGCATCACTGTATAACCTTTTATTTATTTTCAATTTACTTATCACATGTAGAAACTTTCCATTTCCATCACAGAGCAACTCTGGGCAGTTTACAAATAAGACATGAAAAACTTAAAAACTATATATATACTCTACTATATATATATTATGATTGCAATACAAATACAGATTAAAACATGAATAAAATATTTAAAATTCAGAATTAGAAAGTGGAGAAATGGTCTTCAGGGGACTAACTGCCCTGTTGCTGCAGCCATATATGTGAAGCCCAGGCAGCCTTTGAAACCATTGCAGGCGCGCGGGCACCCAATGGGCACGTCAGTGCGAGATTTGGCTTCTGCACATGCACAGCAAGTGAAATCTCATGTTAGGATGTGCGCGCAAGTGAGATTTTGGCAATTTTCGCCAATATTTTTGCTTACGTGCATGCGCAGAAGTATAAAATTGGTGAAAATTGCCAAAATCTCACCCACTCTTGTTGTGGTTCAGCCTGAGGCTGCTCAGGGACCGGCTGCGTCTCTGCTGGCTCCATGCCCGGAGGAGGATGACAGCGCAGAGGAGGGGGCTGAACAGTCGGATGGGGGAGAGGAGAGTCAGGAATGGGATCAAGGAGAACAGCATGAGAGTCCCGGGGGGGGGGGGCTCTCCCCAGCCAGTAGCTTGGAGTCATTAGGTGATGACGCACAAGCTGTCATTGACATGAGACAGAGACGTTCAGAGCAACGAAAGGAGCAGTTAAAGAAATATTATCACCATTGAATTAGAAACAGCTGGGTTTGGGTGTGGTCCTCATCAGCAGGGTTTAAAAGGCAGGCAAGGCCTTGAAGCCATGTGGAGTGTTATCAATTGGAGTTGCGGTGACCTGTTTTGATTCTCAGCGTCTCTGATCTTGGCTTGTGGCCTAGCAGTCTGGAAGACTCGTGGGAGGCGTCTGTTTGCTATCTACAGCTTCGTCTTGGCAGCAAGAATCTGGTATTGCTTCATGGACTATTGCCTTCGTGTATATATTTGAAGTTCCAGCGTTTTTCCTGTTTGTAAGGACATTTTCTGTTACCTGTGTTTTCCTTGAATTATATAAACTGCCTTTGCCTTTTACCAGTGTGTCTGGATTCTCTTTTTGGGTTGCTATTGGCTTCTGGAGTGACCCAGACAGAACAACTCTCATGGGATTTCACTTGCTGTGCATGCGCAGAAGCCAAATCTCATGTGGGGTGTGTTGGGGGCGCACAACTGAACACTCATCCTGGAAATTCCTACCAGGATGGAGCACCTGAGCACACCGGCTGCTGCCCAACACTGACCCCAAGTGAGTTGGAAGAGTAAGGACTACAGACATTTCCAGAAGACCAGTAGAATGGGTACTATCTTTTTTTGTTTCTAGTTGGGGGTGAGTGGGGATTTTTATTTAATAATTTAATAATAATAATTTATTAGATTTGTATGCCGCCCCTCTCCGGAGACTCGAAGTGGCTCACAACAATCACAACAATATACAAATCCAATATTTAAAAAGAAACAAGACATTTAAAAAGCCCATCATTAAGAACCATTCAATACAATCATACCATTCATAAAGCTATATGTACTCAAGGTATCTGGTCACCGCACCTCAAGAAGGATATAATGGAACTGGAAAAGGTGCAAAAAAAAGGGCAACAAGAATGATCAAGGTTGCAACGCCTTGGTCTCTTCAGCCTTGAGAGACGGCATTTAAGGGGTG
Source organism: Erythrolamprus reginae (assembly GCF_031021105.1). NCBI lineage: Eukaryota > Metazoa > Chordata > Lepidosauria > Squamata > Dipsadidae > Erythrolamprus > Erythrolamprus reginae. The sequence goes on from NC_091950.1 coordinate 55,051,759, forward strand.
ACTTGATCAAAGTGTATAAAATCATGCATGGGATAGAAAAGGTGGATAGAGATAAAATATTTTCTCTATCACACAATACTAGGACAAGGGGGCACTCCCTAAAGCTCATAGGTAAGAAAGTAAGGACAAATCAAGGGAAATATTTCTTCACCCAGAGGGTCGTTGGTTTATGGAATTCACTTCCAGAAGAGGTTGGGACAGCTGTCAGCCTTGATAGCTTCAAGGCAGGATTAGATAGATTCATGGATGCCAAGTGTATTGGTGGTTATTGAAACGGATGTGCATGTGCTGCCTCTATGTTGGTTGAGGAAGCAGGATTCCCTTGAGTACCATTTGTTGGGGATCAGGGGAAAGGGAGGGTCTTGCCTTCTCTTTCTGCTCAAGATCCCCATGGACAATTGATGGGCCACTGTGTGACACAGAATGCTGGACTCGATGGGCTTTGGCCTGATTCAGCATGGCTCTTCTTAGGTTCTTATGTACCCCATGCCTGGTGACAAAGGTGGGTCTTAAGTAACTTGTGACAGGCAAGGAGGGTGTTTTGCCATTCTAATCTCTGGGGGGAGCTGATTCCAGAGGGCTGGGGCCACCACAGAGAAGGCTCTTCCCCTGGGGCCCACCAGACGACATTGCTTAGTCGACAGGACCCGGAGAAGGCCAACTCTGTGGGACCTTATCGGTCACTGGGATTTGTGCTGCATTTATTTATTTAACTTTTATGTCACCCTTCACAACGATGTTATAAGCTTTGGATTTGGGTGAATGTTCCACAGGGTGGGGTCAACCATAGCTAAAGCTCTCTTCTTGGATCCTACCAGTCAAAATTCTTTAACTGGCAGAACATACCCTTTGTATCTGACCAGGTGGGAAGGGCTGATGTGTAATGGGGTGAAAATGGTAACATGGCCCCTTGCCATTGAGGGCTTTAAAGGCCATAACCAACAGAGGCTAAGCAGCAGAGATTTTCATGCACCATCCTTGGAAAACCCAGGACTCCTTGTGTGGAGGCATACCATTTTATCCTCAAGCACTTTTCTGCTGTCCCCCATGATCTACAACTTGAGGTGACTGCTTCACTTGCTTAGTAATAGAGCCAGTAATTCTAGTTTGGAGGTTACGTTAGATTTCCACCCGCAGTTTCTAAGATAGAGCCAGGATTTGCCTACCAAATAACAACAAAAATATATGGTGCAATCTGCTTCATTGACTTGTAAAAATAATGTGCCTCCTAGCACATATTTCTACACCCTTGATTCCATTTCCAATGAATATAGTAAGCTGTCTTATGTCAGATCAGGCAAAAATTCAAGTTCAGTACTGTCTACGATGAAAGGCTTTTTAACAATGAGTAACTGGTTTATTTTCCAGATTTTCCTGAAATCCAAAGCTGTATATTTCTTCATCCAATGCTGGGAACTAAGTGACAAAAATGGATTATGGAGAAGCAGAATCAAATGTCAGCTGACAATGAATCATGCAGGTTTTGGGGGGCTGTCTGCCTTTACAGTTATTGTTGAGAGGATAAAGTTAGGTGAAATGTCTCCATAAACCCTCTTGCATTCTCTGGAAGGAAAAAGAAAAAAGAAACAGGAAGCTCTTATTGTTCTTAATAATGTATCACTTCTAGCCACATTCACGCATCACCGAAATCTCCCTTGTTTTGGAACATAGGATATATTTGATCCAAGGACAGTTGTATTTTACTGATCAGAACATGACTTAGAGAAGGAAAATATCATTTCCACCAAAATAAGGCATCCACTGATAACAAGCCCAATTGGGCTTTTGAGTGCATGGCAATAAAGCCAAGTGCTTATTTCAAAGTTCAAAAAATATATAAGACAGGGTCTTATTTTGGGGAAAACACGGTATATATCAGTAAAGAGTAACAGGCACTGTACATATCAATAGGCACAAGGAAAGGAAGGGATAGAAAGCAGATTGGTTTTCATTAGAGTATTACCAGGGGCTGTGGGTAATAAAAGGAGTGGAAGATTCAATTATTGCCATGCTCATTCAACATCTGTTTGTATATGCACCACTTATTGAGTGAATCAATCAACCTTTATTTTAACAGTTAGATGGCTTAATGACTTTGGGCTAGTATGGAGGAAATGAAAGAAACCAGGGAGGAAATGTCAGTGTTCTCATCCCATCATTTACAAATCACATTGGATTTTTTTGCTCCCCCGTCACGCAAGTAAATCCGTTATTAGAAGATAAAGGTCCAAATGAAGGCATCCTGTTAGTTGGTTTCTAAATTTGATAAATAAAAACTTTTTTTTCCTTGGGTGCTGAAAAAAACATAGAAACATAGAAGATTGACGGCAGAAAAAGACCTCATGGTCCATCTAGTCTGCCCTTATACTATTTCCTGTATTTTATCTTAGGATGGATATGTGTTTATCCCAGGCATGTTTAAATTCAGTTACTGTGGATTTACCAACCACGTCTGCTGGAAGTTTGTTCCAAGGATCTACTACTCTTTCAGTGAAATAATATTTCCTCACGTTGCTTTTGATCTTTCCCCCAAATAACTTCAGATTGTGTCTCCTTGTTCTTGTGTTCACTTTCCTATTAAAAACACTTCCCTCCTGAACCTTATTTAACCCTTTAACATATTTAAATGTTTTGATCATGTCCCCCCTTTTCCGTCTGTCCTCCAGACTATACAGATTGAGTGCATGAAGTCTTTCCTGATACGTTTTATGCTTAAGACCTTCCACCATTCTTGTAGCCCGTCTTTGGACCCGTTCAATTTTGTCAATATCTTTTTGTAGGTGAGGTCTCCAGAACTGAACACAGTACTCCAAATGTGGTCTCACCAGCGCTCTATATAAGGGGATCACAATCTCCCTGCTTGTTATACCTCTAGCTATGCAGCCAAGCAACCTACTTGCATTTCCTACCACCCGACCACACTGCTCACCCATTTTGAGACTGTCAGAAATCACTACCCCTAAATCTTTCTCTTGTTAATTTTCTAGTTAATATTCCTTCACATATTCCCCAAATGGATGTGGTTTGAGCCCCTCTGTTCTTTCTTCATGTCACTACAAATATAGGGGGAAGTGCATGCCCAATCCTGAGTGAGGAAAGTCCAGAAAACATGATCTTGATGGAAATGTCACTATCAAAGATGCTCTGAAATACTGGAGTGAAAAACCTACATTAGGACCTTTTTGATGTCAACTCTTCACACACAGTATACGGGATGTTCAAACAAAGTAGTGCTATTCAGCTTAATCTTTTTAACCCACGCTGCTTTTAATGGCAGTTTCATGCAATATGGAGAGAAATATTAAGTGTGAAGTACAGAGTGAAAATCAATGATAAGAATATAACAAGCTCCAATGTGCAGATGATATGCAACATTATTCATGGAAAGCGAAAAGAGTCATTGGTTTATGGAATTCACTTCCACAAGAGGTCGTGACAGCTGTCAGCCTGGATCGCTTCAAGGCAGGATTAGATAGATTCGTGGATACCAAGTGTATCGGTGGTTATTGAAACAAGTGCTGCCTCTATGTTGGTTGAGGCAGGCAGGATTCCTTTGGGTACTATTTGTTGGGGGTCAAGGGAAAGGGAGGGTTTTGCCTTCTCTTTCTGCTCAAGATCCAGAAGAGCCCTTCACTCCTCCACTCGAAACAAAATACCCTACAAGAATAGACTAACAATCCTGGGTCTAGAAACCTTAGAACTGCAATGCCTAAAACACGATCTAAATATTGCCCACAAGATCATATGCTGCAACGTCCTGCATATCAATGACTACTTCAGCTTCAACCGTAACAACAAAAGAGCATGCAACAGATTCAAACTTAAGTCTTGTTTCGTAGGGTATTCTGACTCGAGTGGAGGAATGAAGAGCTCTTCTTGTGAAGTATCTTTGAACATTTGAACATAGGATGGCCATAAACCTTTTGAAAGAATGCTTTGTGGATGCATCTGTTCCTGCATGAAAATCACCCCTCCCAAGTTCCCATAAACACCAGTCCTTCTACAGACAGTGTGGCAAGCCTTTGATTTATCACCAACCTCTGTAATGTCATACTTTGGTCATGTCATGAGAGTTGATTCACTTGAAATGGCAATCATGCTGGGAGTGATCAGTGGAAAAGGGAGAAGGGACTGCCCTAGAACCTGCTAGCTGGACACTATATAGATGACACTGAGATGACCATGGTGGATGAAGGAGGCAGTGCAAGACAGAGGAGCATGGAGAGTGCTGATCCATAGAATGGCCGAGGGTCGGACATGTCAGACATGACTGAATAGCTGATGACGATGAGAGAGAGGATACAAGAAAATCCTGATATTATAGCCCTAATCACTTAATACAGTATATGCCTATGATGGAATTCATATACAGTACTGTCTGAAATGGGTGAATGAGAATATATGGAAGGTAATGGAAATAAGCTGTGGAATGCTTTCAGATACTGTACTTTCCAAAAAAACGTGCCTCAAAGCTTGCAAATCTAGGAGATGACCCAGTTGCTTCTCCAGAGTGGCAGGTAGAGAATATAGTCATACTGTTTGTGGCAGTCTTTTGGATTCATACCAAAAGTTCTGTGCAGCCCTGATAAACTTATTGAATGCTGCTCCTACAGAACAGTAATATTTCCTTCCTAATTAACAGCAGTTTTCAATGTAACATTTTAAAGTTTGACAACTTACTCATTCCCTTAGGTAATATGTCGTGGCACCATAAAATGTGACTCAGACATTTATTTAAAAATATATTAATTTTTGAGCATTTCTCATAAAAACAGAAGGGAATCTCCATGACTAGAAATTGTTTTAGCAACATGAATCCTTTGAGTCTGCATTGCCAAATATGGAATCTTTGAACCTCTCAAGTGTTTTACTTGAGTAAAAAATAAAGTGTTAATCATTAGAAGGCATTCAACTGAAGTGGAAAGAAACAGCCCATTATAATTACTCCAAATATCCCATATTTTTTTTTAAAAAAAGGTAACACATTTGCAGGGACAGGACTATAAAAACATAATTTAACACTAAGAAACAGCAGAAGGAAAAAGTAGGAAAGTTACAGAATATTTTCTCTCACTAAGATTCTTGGATTTCTTTTCCACTCTTCCCAGGACAGTTGCCAACAAATTGTATTTGGAAACAAAATAGTGTTTACTAGGAAGATGTATTTCTTTGAATAAGTATTATGACAAAACTTGATTACAATCATAAGGATGCCCAGACTGTAAAGGCTGTTCTTAGGGATTTTTATGCATATCTTGATCATGAAATTTTATACACTGCACAGTTTGAACAAATGTAGATAATAATATGATTTGAAACAGTTCCTTTGCAAATTTTGCTGTTCTTTATGCCTAAAATTGGTTGATTATTTATATATATAAATAAATAATATACTGGTACAGAGGTGAAAGGATTGGATACTGTAGCCTAGCGGTTAATTCTCTGCCTTACAAGGCAAAGGTTGCAAGTTCAAGTCCCAGTGAGGGTATGGCTAGCTGATGAGGCCAAAATAAGACTGAAATAGATCTATCCTAGTCTCCCTTGATTTTCCAATTCAGCAAAAACATGTGACACACACACACACACACACACACACATTTTTTTTAAATAAGAATTTTTATGAATAAGAAGGTTCTTGCAAAAAAGATGTGCTGGAAAATTGGTTAGAAAGAAGTTACATATAGATAAGCAGGAACATATAGACATACTGCCTTTACTGGTAAAGATGGGATACATTCAGAGATCTTGACAATATTGAACTACATAGCATAGTCAAATATCAGCACAGGAAATAGTTTATCACATTTGTATAATAAAATAGCATGGGAAATGTTTGCATTATGACATAGACAGTTTTACAATAATTTTTATGCCATAAAATGTTTCATAAAATGTGCCAAATTTCAATTTCACTGGAGCTATTGGTTCCAAATTTTGGATTCATTCTATAAATTAGCCTATTTGATTTAGGTACAGCACCTTGGTTCAGAAAGAGAATAGAATAGAACAGAAGAGTTGGATGGGATCTTGGAGGTCTTCTAGTCCAATCCCCCCTCAGGAAACCTTACACCACATCAGACAGGTGGACAAAAAAGCAATGGGAACAGGAGTGACTTCTGGCTTCCTGTCAGCTTCCTGATTTATCTATCTATCTATCTATCTATCTATCTATCTATCTATCTATCTATCTATCTATCTATCATCTATCTATCTATCTATCTATCTATCTATCTATCTACTTACTTACTTACTTATTTACTTATTTACTTATTTACTTATTTACTTACTTACTTATTTATTTATTTATTTATTTATTTATTTATTTATTTATTTATTTATTTATTTATTTATTTATTTATTTTGTCCAATACACAATGAGTGTTTTAGTGGGTATATATTCTGTTAAAGTGTATGCCGTGTGATTCTGGTTTATCCGTTAAAATCTCTGTGCAAAATGCCAGATAGGATGGATATACATGATTGCAAGAAAGGTTTTTCTTTATTATTTCCATGCTCAATGGTTGAATTGTAATGTGTGGAGTGTAGGGCTTAAAGATACAGAGCCGCCCCGAGTTTTCGGAGAGGGGCGGCATACAAATCCAAATAATAAAATAAATAAATAAATGTCCTCGTAAGTCCCAGACAGCTCCATCTTTGGAGAAACCACTTGTTTGGAAGAGAATATATGCTATGGATATACTGAGCTCTCAAGATAAATTATTTATTACTGGCTTTTTGAAATTTGTCAGAGTTCCAGTTTGTCAGGGTTCCAGGCCTGACACAATTTGCTTTTCAAAACAAAAAGTCATTTCTGATTCAAGGCAAATTAATTAATTTTACATAGTGGGGGAATAAAGAGCCTGGTTGCTAATACAGTAGTTGTCCTGGTTAAAAATTCAACCTGCACCCTATTTAGTTTTTCTATTAACGATTACAACAATAGAAATAGATATGGTTGCATAAATTGTGATCGTTATTCACAGTCTAGACAAAAAAAAGGCTCTCCAAGGTCCAGGCCTGGCCAGATGAGGATCAAAGCAATAATACAAGCAACCAAGCAGCTCTGTAAACCAGTCTTTAATCCTCTACAGGCAGGCTGGAGCCTTGCTGCACAATGAGCATAACACCCAGGTCCGTGCAAAGTCAGTGCTAGAAGTTCTCACCACCCAGCGCACTTTGTAGTCTAGGGCCACACCCTCCAGCTGACCTGACATACTCACTGGTCATCCAGCATCTGACCACCTGTACCAAGCATCCAGCTGCAGGCCCGTGATGTATTTCCGGGCCCTGTAAAATCCTGACTTGATTGAAGTGTATAAAATCAGGCAAGGGATTGAAAAGGTGAATAGAGAAAAATTCTTTTCTCTATCACACAACACTAAGACGAGAGGGCAGTTCCTAAAGCTCATAGGTAGAAAGTGAGGATAAATAAAGGGAAATATTTCTTCACCCAGAGGGTCATTGGTTTATGGAATTCACTTCCAGAAGAGGTTGTGGCAGCTGTCAGTCTGGATAGCTTCAAGGAAGGTTTACACATTCATGGGTGCCATGTGTATTGGTGGTTATTGGAACGGATGTCCAAGTGCCACCTCTATGTTGGTTGAGGCAGGCAGGATTCCATTGAGTACCATTTGTTGGGGGCCAAGGGAGAAGGAGGGTTTTGCCTTCTCTTTCTTCTCAAGATCCCCATGCACAATTGGTGGGCCACTGTGTGACACAGAATGCTAGACTCGATGGGCTTTGGCCTGATTCAGCATGGCTCTTCTTGTGTTCTTATAACTGGAGGCATGTGTATGGTTGTAGGGGCAATTAGTTTGTGAGCGGCTGTGTGACACTGCCATCAGAAGTCCCATTGCTGCTGTTGTTTTTTCTCCCTACACTGTAATATTTATTCTAAATATTTTAAGATTAATGATTGTAAAACATAAAACATTGAATCATAGGGCTAGAAGGGATTTCAGAGATCTTCTGGTCAAGCCCCTTGCTCAAGGCAGGAGCCCCATACCATCCCAGTCTAGTGGCTGCCCAGTCGATTTTTGAAACCCTCCAATGATAAAGCACCCACAACTCTAGAAGGCAAGCTATTCCATTGATTAATTGTTCCCACTGTCAGAACATTTCTCCTTATTTTTGGTTTGTTCTCTCTTTGACAATCTTCCATACCTTATTTATTGTCCTGCCCTATGGTGCTTTGGAGTATAAATCAATCTCCTCTTCTCTGTGACAGCAAGAATAGAATAGACTAGAACAGGGGTAGGCAAAATTGGCTCTTCTATGACTTGTGGACTTCAACTCCCAGAATTTCTGAGCCAATCATGCTAGCTCAGGAATTCTGGGAGTTGAAGTCCACATGTCATAGAAGAGCCAACTTTGCCTACCCCTGGACTAGAAGAATGGAATGGAATGGAATAGAATGGAATAGATTAATAGAATAGAATAGAATAGAATAGAATCCTTTATTGGTCATGCGTGATTGGACACACAAGTAATTTGTCTCCGGTGCATAAGCTCTCAGTGGACCTACAAGCAACAAGTGATAAATCAAACACTGGAAATATGTAAAATATCTGTAGCTCAGGTGAACAATGAGGGTGAAGGTTCATTGTCTGAGCTTATGGCTTGGTTTCTGAACATTTTTGTTACCAGGCTAGGTAACATTTTCAGCTGAGTTTAGAGGATGTCAGTGTTCCTCTATTTATAAGGCTTCAGGTATGGATGTGTCAAGTGAAGGTCAGCTGTGAGTCATCAGTGAATCTTGTAATGGGTCTTGTGATTATCACCTGCCATGCTTGTAAGTTCATCGAAGCCTGGCACTCCACAAGCAATTCCAATAACAAACACATTGACCTACAACCGGCCTACTAACCCCTCAGAATCCGAATCAACCACACAAGTAACAAGAGAAAGTACCGACCCACAACCAACCCATGCAACACCCCCAAACTATCAGTTCACCTCTCAATGACCCTGATCTGATGTAATTTCCTTATAACAAGATCCATTACAAGACCCTCACGTGACATACTCCCATCTGAAGCCTTATAAACAGAAGAAGGCTGACATCCCCTAAACTCTGCTGAAGATGTTACCTGGCCTGGTAATGAAATCTTAGGAAACCAAGCCACGAGTTTGAAGAACCAACCTTCACCTTCACTGGACATATTTATCACGTTCCCCCTAATCCTTCCGATGGATAGGCTAGACCAGTGATGGTGAACCCTTTTCCCCCTCAGATGCCGAAAGAGCATGTGTGCATGCTATTGTACATGCATGAGTGCCCACACCCATAATTCAATGCATGGAGAGGGCAAAAACAGCTTCCCCCCCCAGAGGCATTCTGGAGGCTGGAAACAGCCTGTTTCCCAACTTCTATTGGGCCCAGTAGGCTCATGTTTTGCCTTCCCCAGGCACCAAAGACTTCCCTGGAGCCAGGAGAGGGCAAAAAAGCCCTTCCCCATCCCTCCAGAGGCTCTCTGGAAGCCAAAAATGTCCTCCCAGAGCAAAAAATCTGCTGGCTGGAACACACATGCACGTTGGAATTGAGCTAGAGTAACGGCAGATATGGCTCTGCGTGCCACCCGTGGCACCCGTGCCATAGGTTCACCATCACTGGGCTAGACAAAGACTGCAAACAAAGTCAAAACAAGCAATTCAACTGCAACCCTTTACCTCTTGATAGGGAATTGTCTCTGGCAATGATCAAGGCAATATAAATATCATGGAATGCTATATTTATGGAGAGGAATAAAAATTACTTGAGTTAATTTTCTGCTAACAAGATAAGCAATCTCATAGCTTTTTCTTGGTTCCCAAATGGCCTTCTCGGTTTTGTGAAATGTACATTCTTTAAGTATTTTTGTAATTTAATTATGTCTTTTGAGTCTACTGAAGTTGTGAGAATATTTCTCAGCCAACTATTAAAAAGGCCTGATGATGACTGTATGAAAGTGACTGTTGCATATGTCAACATTTCACTATAACAGTTCAATGCATCCCTTGTAAAAGGAAGGCTTCAGGACAATTCAAAAATAAGAGTGGAGGTCATAAACAATTTGAAGAATCCAACTTTTAATGGGCATCACATTAAAATTCATCAGGCTAAGTACTGTCTCAAAATGTAATAATTTGCAGAGGAATGAATTATATATTAGATTAATGGCACATCTGAGGTTAAATTAGTGTAAGTTTTGGTTCCATTTTTATTGTATAAAGTGCTTGATGCAAAGCCCAGTGAATATTGTGGTTGAACATATTTTAGGTGCTATAAATCACATTGTGTTTTATCATCAATCTATTCTCTTTCAGATGTGTTCCAGTGGCAATTATGCTTGTTACAGCTTATGGGATTTGAAATCCATAAATATGTGAGAGGAACACTACCATAAAGTTTGGGAACACTGCCATTAAGTTTTGAACTTGAGCATTTTCATAACTGAAATTATGATGTCATCACATAGTAACCATTATCTGAAAATAACATTTATCTTTTCCTGGGAACAGGAGGCAGCACTAGTAATACAAAAAGATTTTTCAAGACTGAGTCCCACACCATCTTTCATGGAAACATAGAAACATAGAAGTCTGACGGCAGAAAAAGACCTCATGGTCCATCTAGTCTGCCCTTATACTATTTTCTGTATTTTATCTTAGGATGGATATATGTTTATCCCAGGCATGTTTAAATTCAGTTACTGTGGATTTATCTACCACGTCTGCTGGAAGTTTGTTCCAAGGATCTACTACTCTTTCAGTAAAATAATATTTTCTCATGTTGCTTTTGATCTTTCCCCCAACTAACTTCAGATTGTGTCCCCTTGTTCTTGTGTTCATTTTCTTATTAAAAACACTTCCCTCCTGAACCTTATTTAACCCTTTAACATATTTAAATGTTTCGATCATGTCCCCCCTTTTCCTTCTGTCCTCCAGACTATACAGATTGAGTTCATTAAGTCTTTCCTGATACGTTTTATGCTTAAGACCTTCCACCATTCTTGTAGCCCGTCTTTGGACCCGTTCAATTTTGTCAATATCTTTTTGTAGGTGAGGTCTCCAATTTCGCAAAATTGCAATCAAATTAACCCATGAAAATAATGTTTATTTGGAGTTCAGGTACTCTGTCTAAGTTACAGAATAAGACTGAAAATGTGGCTTTGTGCCCCTTCATTGTTTTGCTAGGCAAAGCTTTGCTTTTGCTTAGAAATAAGCTTTCTTTTTCATTGTTTCAAAATTTATGCATGGTAGACACTTTCTTCAGGGTGACATCTAGCCTTTTTTCTTAGAAGTAAAATAAGTGGCAACCAAAGTGGTTGTATGAAACATGCCTGAGCATTCCTTTTAAAAGAAGAGAAATTAAGATTTTGAAATTGATAATAGGAAATGTACTGTTTTCCTACCTATTCACCAGGATTTTTCAGGATTTTGGACAAAGGGCTCTGCCTCTCTAAAACCTTCTTCTGTCGGTGTAACTGTAATTTAACTTCAGAGGTATTGTCCAGTGATGGGTTGCTTCCTGTTTGGATTGGTTCTTAGAACCGATAATGCTGGCACAGTGGTGGGAATCAAATTATTTTACTATTGGTTCTGTGGGCATGGCTTGGTGGGCATGGCTTAGTGAACATGATAGGGGAAGGATACTGCAAAATCTCCATTCCCTCCCAATCAGCCTGGACTCAGAGAATAAATGGGGGCATGGCCAGTCAGAGTTGGTATTTACCAGTTCTCCAAACTACTCAAAATTTCTGCTACTGGTTCTCCAGAACTGGGCAGAACCTGGTGAAACCCACCACTGCACTGGTTGTGGGAAACTCCTGGGATGTTTCAGCACATTTGCATATGCAAGCACATGAACGAACCAGTAGTACTGGCTCAATACACTTCTGGTATTGTTATTTCATCCTGCCCTTGTACGAATTACTAGGGGAAGGGGAAAAGGGACGCCCCCCTGCCCTGGTGCTATACCATTCTATTTAGGCTAATTTTGTAGCTGCACACATACATACAAGTTGCAAACATAAGCAAAGTGTGGATGGCTGTGCGTGTGCGTGGACACACACATACATATGTGGACCAGTAGGGAAGGTAAGTGAATACCACCTGTTAGTACTATGTGCATAACAGTTGGGTTTGGCAATATATAAACAAGCTAACAATGAATGCATGTATGTGTTGAAACACTATGGCTTTAAGAGTCACTCTTGGGAATTGCCATCAGAGAGAGCCAGAAGTATGATTATTTCTCTCTTTCTTTCTGCTCATTTTGTGCTGATTCATTGTGACTGCTGTAGTAAGAACTGTGTGTTCAATGATAGTTTATGTATTTGTAAGCTATACAAGTAAGTCTTGTAGTATTGTTAATGTTTTGAGAGATATTTACCGATTTGCCTGTGTATGACTGGAATGTTTAATTAAGACTACGATATTTGCTAAAGTAAATATTATTCTTGCACGGTTTCTTCTAAAGTGAGTCTTGAGTTACTATATACTGTATTAGTAATATATTATATATCGTATGTCAATAATTCAAATATTTTGTATAAATATTTTATATTTTTGTAAAAACAAAATGTAAAAACATTTTATTTAAGATGTGGATTGTATCTGCTCACATGATATAGTTTCTGCTTGGAAAACATAGTATTTCTGAAAGATGTCACTTTTTGTCCTTTAAAAAAAAATGGCTCAAGGACTTTTTAGAGATGGGAACTATAAATTTTTGATTGCTGTATTTTTTTTTAAATGCTGATTTCTCCACTGGTAAAATTTAACTTGACACAATAGGGGGGGGGGGGGGAATCTAACTACAGTACCGGTAATCTAGATTTGCTCATTTAGCTAATGTAAATGTGTTTTCAGCTAATTTAATTAAGAGGTTCATTTAATTCACTGTTATTTATATGTTATGTGTTCTTGCTAATTTGACCTCTTCCTGCTATTTTCAATTATCTGATATGTCATTAAATAATTTCCTTTGACAGGAGCATTCTTCATGCTTCTCACTGCATGAATGACAACTGCATGTTTAGAAGGAGTCTGCTAAGGGCATATATTTTAACTTTGGACCCATGGATTAAACCATGAATAGCAAAATTCATTTTTGAGTTCAGCCTGAAAGCTACTAATTAACCTCACTAAATTTTGGGCAAATATCCTCATTTGTTCACTGTTAAATGCTGCACTTAATTCTATTAACTTTTTTTGTTTTAGTTGAAGTAGGAGTGGAAGGCTTCTGGATGCTCCTCTACTCTTAATTTTTAACCTAATACCAATATCCTAAAAATTATCATTTTGCAAAGATGATCTATTTCTATTTTGCAATAATTTTACATTTCTTGTTCCACCTTTATCCTTTGTACAAATAACTCAAGACAGCGAACATATCCAACCCACTCATTCCCCTACAACAACATTATTTCTCCTCTCATTCCTTCACAACACCATCAACCTTGTGAGATGAATTGGACTGAGGAAGAGTGATCAGTCCAAGTCACCCAGCTGACTTCCATGCCTAAAACAGGAATAGAGCTCATAATCCCTGATAATTTAAAAGCAGAAACAGACAGGCCTTTCTTCCCGAAGTTTCCAGCTCATATTCCTGCCTTTTATTGTCATTTGTGTATGTGTAGGTGTATATGCGTTTGTGAATATGAAAACATGCCTTCACAGTTTACATATGATAGGCTATGAGTAATCAATCTTATTTTTTATAGGTTGGATTTGTTCTCTTTTGACCCACAAAATCGAATTAAACCATTGGATTCTATATCAAGAGGACCCTGATTGGTATCTATAAAAGAAATGTGTAACCTTTTAGGAATGAAATAGACTTTCTTAGCTTTTTCTGTGCTTGGGAGTTGACAACAGTGAGGAATCAGCTTATTTTTTTTTATTTTTTTTATTTTGTCCATTACACAATACATATAGAAGAGAATAGACATGAGAAAAATATAAAAATAGAGGAGAAGATATATGGAAGGAAGAAAATATAAATGATATATGAGATAAAGGAAACACAATTGGACAGGGGACGAAAGGCACACTAGTGCACTTATGTACGCCCCTTACTGACCTCTTAGGAACCTGGAGAGGTCAATCGTGGATAGTCTAAGGGAGAAATGTTGGGGGTTAGGGGTTGACACTATTGAGTCTGGTAATGAGTGCCACGCTTTGACAACTCGATTGTTAAAGTCATATTTTTTTACAGTCAAGTTTGTAGTGGTTAATATTAAGTTTGAATCTGTTGCATGCACTTGTGTTGTTGCGGTTGAAGCTGAAGTAGTCATTGACAGGTAGGACGCTGCAGCAAAAGATCTTGTGGGCAATACTTAAATCGTGTTTTAGGCATCGTAGTTCTAAGCTTTCTAGACCCAGGATTGTTAGTAGGGTATTCTGTTTCGAGTGGAAGAGTGAAGAGCTCTTCTGGTGAAATATCTTTGGACGTTTTCAAAGGTGTTGATGTCTGAGATGTGGTATGGGTTCCAGACAGATGAGCTGTATTCAAGGATGGGTCTGGCAAAAGTTTTGTAGGCTCTTGTGAGTAGTGTGAGATTGCTGGAGCAGAAGCTACGTAGGATCAAGTTAACAACTCTAGAAGCCTTTTTGGCGATATTGTTGCAGTGGGCTTTAGCACTTAGGTCATTTGATATTAGTATTCCAAGGTCTTTTACTGAGTGTGGGTTGGCTATGAGAATTTGTTTATTTAGTTTATATATGAGGTTAGGATTCTTTTTGCCGATGTGGAGGGTAGAGCATTTATTGGTTGATATTTGAAGTTGCCAGGTGTTAGACCAATCTGAGACAAAGTCGAGGTCTTTTTGGAGAGTAAATGTGTTGACCGTGGTGTTGAAAAGTTTTACATCATCAGCAAAAAGAACACAGTTGCTTGTGATATGATCACAGAGGTTGTTGATGTAGAGAATGAAAAGAGTGGGGCCTAATACGCTGCCCTGGGGAACACCACTTTTGACAACTTGTTGCCTGTTTGACAGGAATGCAGTAATCCAGCTGTGGAGGAATGCCACTATCTTAGTCAGATAAACATGTCCCAAAGCTAGAGGAGTTATCCTTCGACAACTCAGAGTTCCTCTTGACTTATTTCATAGAAACAGATGTGTTGTCAACAAGTGTTCTACCCACTGTTCCTGGAGGTTTCACTTCTGTTTTATTGAACTGAATAAGCTGTTCCTACATTGGTGCTTCTTTGACCCAGTCAGTGCTTTTTAACAAGCAGAAACTATTTTACTAACCAAGCTGCAACTTGGGTTAAGTTTTAAGCCTTCAATAACAGGATTGTCTTAGCAAAAATAGAAATGGAGTGGCACATGAGGACATCAACCCATTTAAAAAAATCACTACAAAACCTAAAACCATATCTATCTATAGGACCTGATGGACTACGCGCATACTTCTTAAAAAAATTCTTCTCAACTCTGGCTGAACCCCTAAGAATAATTTTAAAAATATCTTCTACAACTAGCTCCCTATCTAAACTCTGGCCACTAGCCACAGTAATCCCTATCTTCAAAAAAGTGACCCTAGCAATGTTTTAAAATTATATACTAATCTCCTTACCTACGTCACTTGCAAAGTCAATGGAATCCATCATTAACCAATCCATTACACTCCAACTTGAAACAAATAATCTTCTTTCCAACAAACAATTCAGTTTCAGGAAAAAATAATCCTGCAACTTGCAATTCTTACACTGCAAAAACATATGGACTACCCAAATTGACCAGGGTAAATCAATCGATGCAGAAGAGGTCTGTAAGGGGTGTGCAGAAATGCAACTTCATGCCTACAGTCCCTGTCCTAATGTTTTTTTGTCTTTTCTATCTCTACTTTATACATATATTATGTTAAACATACTACAATACTATATTTGTATGACAAAATAAATAAATAAATAAAAATAAATAAATAAATTTTCAATCCATTATAATTATTGTTATGGTTCATCGCACAGTCAGCCAGAGGTTCAGAATGTTATTTGGCATTTTTGGCATTTACAAAACATTTGTTAGACCAATTATAGAATCCAGCTTATCAGTCTGGAACCTGCATTGAATATCAGACATTAATAAAATTGAGAGAGTCCAGAAATATTTCACAAGGAGAGTCCTTCACTCATCCACCTGCAACAGAATACCTTATTCCATCAGACTTGAAATACTACAATTAGACAATTTATAACTACGTCGCCTCTGATCTGATCTAACTGTTGTTCATAAAATCATATACCAAAATGTCCTTCCTGTTAATGACTACTATAACTTCAGTCACAGTAATACACGAGCACGTAATAGATTCAAACTAAATGTAAACTGCTCTAAACTCGACGGCAGAAAATGTGACTTCAACAATAGAGTGATCAATGCCTAGAATGCAGTACCTGACTCTGTAGTTTCTTCCCCAAACCCCAAAAACTTTAACCTTAGATTGTCTACAGTTGAACTCTCCCCATTTCTAAGAGATCTGTAAGTGGCATGCATAAGCGCACTATTATGCCTACCGTCCCTGTCCTACTGTCTTATTGTCCTTTTTTACCATGACTTTTTACTTGTTATGTTTATATAGACTACTATACATGTTTGACAAATAAATAAATAAAATAAACTATCAAGTCCTCCCCAAGGACCTGGGATAGGCAAATGGGGATGATTTGTGGTCTTGTTGCAGCTGGAATAGTTCACCACTTTTGGAATGTAGACCACAAGGAGATAGAACAACACAGGTTTATTTATGCAGGCAGGTTCAGAGTATTCATATGACAAAGTCTGAACTCTGGGTTGTGTCCGAGGTAAGATTCTTATGCCTTACATAAACTTGGATAACCAAGTGTGTCATCTTATCTGCCAATAATAATTTATAGATAATATTATGTCATTATACAGAATAAGAGAAGTTAACAGATGTAAATCACATAAACAAGAAAATGTGGGTTAAATCAGGCAGCTCGTAACGTTATCTTATACCATCTGATACTTTCTGTCTTGTGACATTGTTCTTTACGCTTTCCAGTAAGCAAGGGGTTTTCTAACGATTAGTGGGGTGTAAAAGGGGAATTTAGTACAGAAGATTAACAAAGTAGAAATAATGATGAATGTATAGAAATGATGGTTAACATGAAATAATGATTAATGTGCGCCTTCCTCATTTCCCCCCTTTTGGAACTCCACCTAAATTTCATAATTCAGGTGGGGTTTCATACCTACCTGGGACATCAAGGGTCTCATACAGTGGTTGATCATGTGAAATTCCCATAAAGCTAAAACTTGAGCAGAGGCTTTCCTTTTGGCTAACAAGGACAAGCTGCTGTTAATGCTGCGAATAAAGATGGGAAAGACACAAGGCAGAATAACACAGCCAGCGGCAATTAGGCCAATGAATGCCATGATAGCTTGCAGGCCAAGCAGTTTGGGGAACCAACCAGACAAAACCGAGGAGAAGTAAAAGTGTCGGGATGGCTCCACTCAGTATTTAAGAAAAATAAAATTCAGAGTCCATTTTGAACTTCAAAAGTGAACTTTACTCAAATCAGAAATGAATGCATCAGAAGCAAAGCAAAGTCTGACGAAAAAGGCATGATAGTTGCCCATATCAAAGTAACCCCCTTGGCCCCCTTTGGGAAATATCCAATTCCCATTATCCATCTCTGTCAGGTGGACACATTTTCACCTTCGCGTCATGCTTATGCAATGCAGCTTCTACTGAACTTTCTTCTGTCCATTTCAAGGAGAACTGAAAGTCATTCTGGTTTTCGTCAGAGAAACAAAACTTATCAGGGGGCCGCCAGAAACGTCCCCTCCCAAATCCCCCATATCCCTACCACCTCCCCACATTACTTATGACAACCGAAGTGTGGTGGAAAGATGAAAGATGATGAGGCTGACAAAAAACCTTTCCAAGTCTGCACTGGGACATGGGCAATTTTAAACATCCTATCAGTGGTTTCCTTGATCACTGTCCCACTGTCATCTATATCAATGCAGCACTGGGATAGAATGAACTTTCCAAACATGACATCTTCTTTAGCCAAAAGGTACTTCAAGGCCAACCTGTTCTGCATTACATATGTACAGGATTTGACACTCTCTTTGGCTAGTTTAGACAAGCTCCGTACAGTTTCGTTAGTGATAATTTTAACTACTGCCTGGAGCTTGATGATGCAGTTCAGCTTATAAATGAGAGTGTGATAGCTAAAGGTTCCATCCTCAGCGCAATAGCTGAACCATAAACTTGGATAATATGTTCAGGGGGCCAGTCATCATCTTTCCAAGTGCTCCTTTCTCAGTCTTAGAGGTATGATCACAGGTTATTAGCTGTTCAGAGCAAAATTGCCTTTTGTAATTCATTGGTGGCGATTTTGTCAACGACGATGGTGTTCAAGTGCTGCTCCAGTTATTTTGGGTTTTCATCCAAGGCATCAGAAAAGGAGAAGCTCAGGAAAAGTGAGAAGTTGGCATTTTCCAGTCCCTCTGCCCTTTAAAAGTATTAAACAATTCTATATGTCTGGCACTCCCCTCTTCTGTTTTTCCTGTGTTTTTTCTCTTAGCAACAAGAATGCACACATCACTGATCTTAGTGTTATTCCTTTTTCAAGATATCTAAATTATACTCTGTGCAAAGTGACACTTTATGTTCCATATAGGACAAATATTACAAACAAAGCCATTAATGGACAAAGGTTTGACATCAAGACTCAAAACAAGGACAACTTAATATCACAGCATTTTAACCTCTCAGAATATTCTTTGGTAGATCTCAAAGCAACTGTTTTGGAGAAAAAAATGAATGTAAAGCAACATTGCTTTTACATTCATTTTTTTCAGAAATTGCCAAGGTCATGTACGTCAAAAAACTGAGGCAATTTCAGGAAGTCCCCACAAACAATACAATTGTTAATTGTCTCACATGTAACCTGCAATGGCATAGTCTCTCTGCCTTCATCCCAATTTTAATGCTATATCTGCCTAAAGCCATTCTGTATCTCTGATGAAGTGATATGCATCTCATGAAAGCTGACATCTTTTAATAGAAATGGTTAATGTAATGATAAAAGGTGCTACCAACTGTTCTGTCTCACATAGCAGCTGACCAGTAATTATTCCTCAGACACAAGATTTCCAAAATGAAAGAGTCTATTTACAATGAATTTTGTTGAAAAGCGCAAACTAGGACAAAAGAATGTCTTCTGACTGCCAAAGTTCAGACGGGAGGCCAAGTTGATAAGACAGATTCCCAAACAAGTGATTTCAAAGCCAAGGATTACAGCAAGGTTTGTTTGAACAATAGCAAAAAAATACTCTTCACATGCTCTCTTTCTCCGGAGGGACAAATGTTGGCTGTTTGCAAAGGACACCTTCCAACTCCTGCCCCTTATACAGTACATTCTGAGAGTGCAGACTATGCACAGCTGTGCTCACATTTTCCTTGTGAGTCTGCGGAACTGCTCTTGCCTCCCCTGCATCCTTCTGACCAGGATCAGATCCCTCATCTCTTCCTCCTCAGACCCAGGCAAAGCCCCAGTTGGGGGTTCTATAGCCTCTGCAGCCTCTTCACACTCTATCTCTCCCCACCACTACCACCATCTCTTCCTCCTACTCACTGTCTGACTCCTCCGACAGCCACACAGGCCAACCATGCCCAGATGGCCCTGGTTCATCAGGCTCAAAGTCTGTTGCCAGAGGACCTGGCTGAGATCCAACCACAACACCAAATGCCTTCTGATTGTTATTGTTATTGTTATTATTATTGCTATTGCTATTGCTATTGCTATTGTTTTGGAGCACATGACATTATTGCATCTTAAAACATTTTCTCTCTTTCTCTTTCTGTCAACACTATTTGATCACTACTTGACTGATATTTAAAAAAACACTTTTTCTAGTAGCATGGAATATTATTTAAATATGCACTTTATGTAAATGTGAATATTTTCACAGAAGAGCTATATATCACATATTTTAAACTAATAACCTTCTCCTCACCAACCCTCAAGTTTTAGGCACAATTTTATTTCATATTTCATCAGTTTTCTGATGACTAAGTTTTTAAATGTAAAGGCATTTAGATTTCAAAGACGATGAGAGACATTTTGTTGAAAAGCAACAGCAAAAAAGACCTGCTGTTTCTGTGCTTACACAACCATCATCTACTTGAATCAAGACATGAGATGATATGTAAACAAAAAAGTGCTACTTTTCCAAGATTTGGAAAGTCCGCTGTAATTTGGCATATAGCTGACACACTGGACAAACTCTGTTGGGACAATACTAGGAGCTCAATTTAATTTTTAGATGGATCCGTTGACTTATAATTTGCAGTGACTTTCCAACTCCGTTGGCTGAGCAATTCCTCTATGAAATATTTTAATAAGGACCAATGAGAATAAAAAATCAGGACTTTTTGCATGCTGGAAAAAGGGTGCATATTGCAAATAAACTAAGCAGCTTGCCCTGAAATAAGTACCATATCTTCTCATCTTGTGTACAGTGAACTTCTCTCAATATCCTCAGTACTATACAACTCAGGCAGACCTTTAATGTAAGGGTTTTATGAACATAATTTTAGGAACATAGCAGATAGATAGACTCACTCACACACATTTCTCACAAATAGACCTCTGCTAGAAAAGTGGTTGCACTTTCCTTCTCTGACATGCTTTACCCTGCACTAGTGACATTATTCACCTCTAATTTCTATGAATGTCACTCAAAGATTTTGTTCATGCACAATGTATGTGGAGAAATCTCTTTCAGCTTCAGGAACAAAGCTCCCTTCTGACCTTTTTTGCAACCCTTGCCCACATGAATCTCTCCTTCAAATAATCTTCTCCTATGCAACTATAGATGCACAGGAACACACCCAAAGACATAGATGCCTGTATAGAGATGCACATTTCAACTGTCAATGAAAGGAAGGAGGTATTGCTCACAGTCGCTCATGCCCTCATTACCTCGAGGTTCGATTATTGCAACGGTCTCTACATGGGGCTACCTTTGAAAAGTGTTCAGAAACTTCAGATCATGCAGAATGCAGCCGCGAGAGCCATCGTGGGGCTTCCCAGATTCACCCACATTTCTACAACACTCCATGGCCTGCACTGGCTGCCGATCAGTTTCCGGTCACAATTCAAAGTGTTGGTTATGACCTTTAAAGCCCTACATGGCATTGGACCAGAGTACCTCCGGAAGCGCCTGCTACCGCACGAATCCCAGTGACTGATAAGGTCCCACAGAGTTGGCCTTCTCCGGGTTCCGTCAACTAAACAATGTCGTTTGGCGGGCCCCAGGGGAAGAGCCTTCTCTGTGGTGGCCCCGGCCCTCTGGAATCAACTCCCCCCAGATATTAGAACTGCCCCCACCCTCCTTGTCTTTCATAAATTACTCAAGACCCACCTATATCGCCAGGCATGGGGGAACTGAGACGCCTCCCCCAGGCTTTTATATTTTATGTTTGGTATGTATGTGTTGTTTGATTTTAAGTGATGGGGTTTTATATGTTTTTTTTAATATTAGATTTGTTCCACTGTAACATTGTTTTTATTATTGTTGTGAGCTGCCCCGAGTCTTCGGAGAGGGGCGGCATACAAATCTAATAAATTATTATTATTATTATTATTATTATTATTATTATTATTATTATCTCATAATAGGAAGCTAGCTAAAAAAATTATGCATGTTTCTTGTCATTGCTGGTGTAAATGGAAGCTGCTACATCAGATTTCTACATCAGCCTTTCTGCTAGATATTCACTCTTATTTTTGGAAGGTGTAAGGTGTGAGTGTTTGTTTAGCAACTGACTTGTTTAGCAACTGTTTGCATTTACTATGGTGATGAAAATGTAAGTTTACAACCAATCCTTACATTTATAATTTTTGCACGTTTGTAAAATAAAGTGAAGTTGAAATAAGATCTTAAACACAATTATGGATTCACTTAACAAGTATTTTGTTTTATGACCAGGTTACAAATCCCAATTGTGGTCACTAAATGGGGACTACCTATATTTGTTGCCTGGAGGTATTACCAGTATTAACACCGAGAGAGAAATACAGTATAGTAGAAATAACTTTTCTTCAAGCTGTTTCATTTTTAAAAATAACTTATGTTTGATCTTAAGTTTAAGCAAAGTTTTACACATATATGCCCCATTGCATATGATCACCAGTAGATACTTGCATGTTCAGCACAAAACATTTGTCCTTTGGACTGGAAGAATCAAACTCTGTTTAAATATTCGTCTTTTATTCCCTTAAACATTACCAAACAGAACCCTAAATCTTCAAGGTAGTGGAACATTCCATTTAGAGAGAAAGCTAACTTTCCTAAAGCCAAGAATTTTATCCAGGTGGCAGCCATCAGTAAAATATCCATATACAAACAAACTATGTACTTATTCTGTAAACTTTGCATGCCATTGAGACAAGTGAGAAGTTGCAGCCAACATAGAAGAAAGTTTTTAAAAAGCCAGATTAAAAGCATAATAGATGAAAAAAGTATAACACTGCAGAAGGAAGCAACAGACAAGGAAGTAGAAATTCGAGGAACCAGATTATTAAGGGTAAAAAGGGAGAGAGAGAAATGGAGCTCATATCGATAGCCTTAAGAATAAATGAGACCTATACCAAAGAAATTTAAAAACTCACCTTGAGCATTAAGCACAGGGGACAAACAGTGAGTTTAGTATAGTTGGGGAAGGAAGCACTTATAGGTAGGTGACACTGAAAACTTATGGACAACACATTAAGAGTGGTGGTGAAAACATTTTACTAGTCAGCTCTGTACTGACAATCTTGATAAGATTGTAGGAGTCCAAGACAGGGGTGAAGATTATATCCATCCATCCATCCATTTTTCAGATGTATGTATAACAACAACAACAACAACGAGTTGGAAGGGATCTTGGGGGTGTTCTAGTCCAACCCCCTGCTTAGGCAGGAAATCCTACACTACTTCAGACAGATAGTTATCCAACATCTTTTTAAAAACGTCCAATGTTGGAGCATTCACAACTTCTGGAGGCAAGCTGTTCTACTGATTAATTGTTCTGTCAGGAAATTTCTCCTTAGTTCTAAGTTGCTTCTCTCCTTGTTCAACTTCCACCCATTGCTTCTTGTTCTACCCTCAAGTTCTTTGGATAATAGGTTCACTCCTTCTCCTTTGTGGCAACCCCTGAGATATCGGAACACCTGAATAACATGTGGGTGGGCGGGAGGCCTTTTTTTCAAGTAGGTAGATGAAAAGGAAAAGACATCCAAAGACAGAAACATTCACCAAAAATTCTAAAAAAGAGAGATGGCGGTGCCCACAGATCAGCACCAACAGAACCAGATCTGTGATGCCATTTTCACATCACCAGCGGGTTGCTAATGGTTTGGACAATCTGGTCCAAACTGGGAGGAATCCACCCCTGGCTTAGCTGGCTCTCAGGACTAAGGTGAGATACACAGCCTCTCATTTTCTAACCTGGTGCCTTAATCACTAAACCAAACTGGCTTTTATATACCGTAATTTCTTGACCATCATATTGCATCTAATTAATGATCACAGATTGACCTGTTACTGCAAATAAATATTGCTAAGAATATTTTTGCAAATATTGAGTTTACATTTATAGGAACGCAGATTAATCCAAAGATTAAATAATTATGTAGGCTATTTGGGGAAGGGGAGAAGAAGAGATAATATTTGGCAAACTAGAATAAATAATGCCTGTAGAGAAAAAATTGCATTGGGGTGGAACCTTTCTGGGCATCAGTCAAATACAAATTAACAGATTTTGAAAACAGTATTTGTCACGCATTCCAAATAGATAAGGAACAAAATGAGTTACAATGTCAGAAACATTTTAAGCTTCCCAGATCAGGTGCTGTAAACATGTGTCAAAGCTCTACAGACACGAAAATGTTTGTGGCTTTTACATTAAATAATAGATGGTAGATACTAAAATCTCCATTTAGTCCATTATATTTTTTATGATTATTGCTGTTTCCATTTCTTTCTGATTAATCAGAATATCATTACAACAGAATAGTGATGGTAAATGATGATGTACACAGCCTACAATAGGTCATCACTGGATGAAAAAAATATTTTGGGGATTTCTATTCTGTATCAAATTAAAATATAACACTCATGTGATTATCACTCAAATTTGTACATTGCACAAAAGGAGAGTTGGCTAGGGACATAAATGTCCTTCATATGAGCCTAAGCAGGAAGAGGTCTATTTGAGAAGGAGGTAGAATCTGATTGATAAGAACAACAAAAAATAGTTTTGTATATGTTAAGTTTTTAAAATGTTTTATAAATAAGAAAACTTTTTAATAAAAAAAGAAGTAAGTAGAATCTGATTGATAATAACTTTTCTTACTAAAAGTATACCCAAAATAAATTCCTAAACTCTACATGATTTAGTTTTGCATTAGCTTGTTACCAAATTTCAAGAAAGTTTTTGTTGTATACATGTGTTTAAGCCTCTGTGTGTGTGTGTGTAAATTTGATTTTTAAAATTGAAGAAGTTCATAGGTGATGATATGATAGTGTTGCTTTTAAAAACTGATAAAATGTTAACCTGCATATTGTAATATGTTGTATGCTGCCCTGAGTCGCCTCAAGAAGAGCGTCATAGAAATTAAATCAATCAATCAATAAATATGTAATTTTGCTTGTTACCATCAGAGGGAGGGACACAATGGCTCAGTGGTTAAAGACATTGAACTTGACAGCTGGAAAGCTGATAGCTCGGGTTTGAGACCCAAGCACCATGTGATAGTGTGAGCTCCTTTTACTTGCCCCAGCTCCTGAGCCCAATGAGCAATTGGAAAGCATGCAAGTGTGACTAGATAAATAGGTACCATTTTGGTGGAAAGGTAACAGCATTCTGTGCACCTCGGTGTATAGTCATGCTGGCCATGTGATCACAGTAGTGTCTTGATATAATGCTGCCTCCTTGGGTAGGAATGGAGATGAGCACTCCCTCCCCTCCTGAGTCAGACATGATTGGTTAGAAACATTTATCTTTACCATCAGAGCCTGGCTTTCTTGCATTTCTATTCCACCCCACCAAAAAAATCCACTGCACCCCCCAAAAGCTAGTGACTCTTACTTGGGTTTCACTTCTGGTGATTACAAATGTTATCTATCTCAGCCTGTATTTCTTTTAGATGTCCCAAGGGTTGTGTGTGCATGTCTATAATCCCTTTCATCCACCATTTTATCTGCTTCCTTCATCCTTGCTAAGCATCTCTCTCTCTCTCTTTCTTTCTTTCTCTCTCTCTCTCTCTCATGCTTGAAGTATGAGTATATTTCCTCACATCACTTCAAGGAAACAGTCATTATTGAGTTCAAAACTGAGTGATGGTTTGCCTCTGGCAGCCTAGGGGACTCATTGTAGCTATTTTGGAATGCATGAGTAGAAACTGATTGACCCCCTTGTCTTACCTTTTCCAGCTATTCAGTTTCACAGCTACATAAGACAGTGTCAAAGAAACTCGGCTCTTCCTTTCCATAATTGGTAATGCAGAAATTAGCACCTTTGCAGTGATGTTGTTTCTGATAGTAAATCAATAATGTAATCTTCCTCCAGCTATCTAGGACCTTGGGGGAAGAAGGAGGTGGAGAAAGTGTTAAATTCATTTAATTAGTCAGTTTTCATTTAAAGTAAACCCCAAATGATGTTCCCTGTGCTTAATACTATTGCAAAATAAAAATAAATTAAGTAAACAGCATGATGTTAACATCAGTAGTTAAATATTATGGAATTGACCCAACTCTGGATGAGCAATAAGTTACCAGTTGGCACTGAAAGCTAGTAAGTTAGAGTATCAAGCATGACAAAGTGTGGGAGGGAGAAGGGAGAGAAGTTACTTCAATCAGTTTAACTTTGTCATGGTTGCTGTATATGGCAAAATGTGGCACTACTAAGTAGTGGTGAAATTCCATTTTTCCTCCTACCAGTTATATGAGCATGGCTTGGTGGGCATGGCAGGGGAAGGATATTGCATCATCTCCATTTCTACGCCACTTGGGAGGCCATCCAGAGGTGGTATTTCTCCAAACTACTCAAAATTTCCACTACCAGAACCTGTGAGAACCTGCTGAATTTCACCCAAGCTATTAAGAAGATAGCTACTGTAAATGTAGTGCCTTTATTGTCCAGGGAAATGTGGACATTGTCAGCATACACCTTCTTTATTAGACTTGGGAGAAGAAATTGTATGCTTCAAATGACATACGAAGTCAGATTTAAACAATCCAAAATGATCCACAACAAAGGATCTTGATTTTCTTATCATAGACTAAACACGTAAGAGACAGGTAAATGGATGGAAAATAAGATAACAACAAGATAACAGAATAATAGAGTTGGAAGGGACCTTGGAGGTCTTATTTTGCAACCCCCTACTGAAGCAGCAAACCCTGTCTCATTTCAGACAAATTGTTGTCCAATCTCTTGTTTCGCTGGCTGGGGAATTCTGGGAGTTGAAGTCTAAATATCTTCAAGTTGCCAAGGTTGGAAAACACTGCTCTAACCATTGCACCATCAAGACTTGATTGATAGGTTGAACGCAAGAAGACTTGGCTGAACTTTTCTGTTGGTTCGATGGGCATGGCTTGGTGGGCTTGACTTGGCTTGACCAAGCCACGCCCACCGAATCAATAGGGGAGGAAATTGAATGTCACCCCTGAAACCAACTTTGATTGATTTTGTTTTACTATTCTAATATTTTCTCAATATCACTTATCATTTCATATTTCATTCTTATTTTTGAGTAAAATATGGTATGCTTTCTTCATAGGGAAAGTCTGCAGTTTTTCAGTTTTTGTCTAAATGTCTGTATCACAGCCTAATGCTGATGATTAATTTTAGCACAGGGGAAGAAATCCCCTGGAACAAACATTGTCCAAATATTTAGCACACTATTATGAAATCCACCCACTACTTGGCTGAAAATCTTGTGTGTCTGTATACTTTGCAGATAATATTTATTCAAGGAAGTTTTTATTTGTAAGTGAGGAATAACATATTTTTAAACATATTTAAGAAAGTGTTCATGGATAATCCATTTTATATTGCATAATATGCTTCATGTATATTATATAACGACGTTGCGATCTTCCTTCCTGTAAAAGAGAAATAATTTTCTGTTGTAGAGTCAGGATTTTTTTAATCCCCACCACCACAATCTTCTTTCTAAATTAAGCATTTTAATTTGATCTTGCTTATCTAAGTTTGACCAAGCTTGGACCAAGATTAGAATCATAATTGCAATTGCTTTAGGCTGAAGCAGAAAGAACATCAATTTGGATGGGGCCATTTAGACTCAGTCCAGGGATCCAAATTAAAGTATCTGTGATAGATGGCTGTAATCAGTTTAGGTTTCTCTTCAACACATCTAGTGAAGGAGAGCAATGGTTCTACTGGCAAACTTCACTTAGTATCAGATTTGCCCCCTCATTTACAACAACGAGTCTGCGGAGAGGGGCGGCATACAAATCTAAATAATAAATAAATAATAATAAACATATTGTGGTTTTATAAATTCATTATTCTGTGTCCTGATTTCCAGAGATGAGAGATGAATTCTTTCATATACTCCCCTTTTCAAAACTAAACCTTCTTTCTGTCAGGGTTCCAAGTAACAGACCCAAAGCAATCACAACCATGAGGTCTAGAGTTTCCTCAAATATGAATTTATTAGGAATGTCATATTGGCACAGATGGTGAAAACCCGACTCTGAAGGACCCAGAGTTTTATCCATCCAATCAAAACCCCATTGTGTCTTTAATTTGTTCCTCTTCCATTTTATAGATTAACAAATATTGATACAATTTTTAATTGATTTCTCATCTGTTACTAATAATATTTTGTCTAGTATTGTTCCTTTCTCTATTCCATTTTCTCTCTTATCTTTTTTGTATTTTGATTTTATTTGAAGATACCCCACCATTCTAACTCAACCCATTCCTCTCCTAGTTCAAGTATAGTCTTTATAGTTCCTTCTTATTTAGTCCCCAGTCCTCTGATCATTTTTGTTGTTCTTCTCTGCATTTTTTCTAGTATTTTGCTCCAAACAGTCCATTCAGCTCCACAACTGGCTCCACCCCCCCAAAGATATGAGCTCTTGTCCTCAAGTCTTGTCTAGCATACTAAAGATGGTTCAACACAACCTTATCTAATATTTTTAAGTGTTGCTGCTATATTCATAAAGACAAGAAGGAAAAATCTACAGATAAACAACCACCTTGATATCAGTAGGATAGGAGATATTTGGCTTGGTCAGTTGTATTTTTGTTCCTCTTCCTTTTTTTTCTTGAAAACTGTTGAACTACAGGGTATATTCTGCTTCCACATAGAGATAAATCACATTGTCAGGTTTTAGCAGGTGTGATTGGAGGGTTCTACTCTCTCTCTCTCTCACACACACACTACACTCCTCAAAGCTCTGGGTTTATCTGTAGCCCTGGAGGTCCATATTGTTTTTCCCTGATGTGTAGGAGGTTTTCATGTTGTGTTTCTTCCTTCTGGCATAAAAAAATATAAGTGCATCAATTTTCTGCCTGGATGCAGAAAATTTATTAGGAGGCAGACAGCATTGCCTCCTAATGCTGCCTGCCTCCTAATATGCAAGAGGAAGGAAGTAACCACCAGGTAAGTATTTGGAGACTGCCCAAAGAGTCCTACTTGCTATGGAATAAATGGTAATATCTGCTGCCACATTCTATTTATTCTGCATGGACAAATAGAAACTGACATTTAGTAAATAATGCAGTATAAATTGTTATGTGACTCCTGTATTTCTTCCTTCCTAAGGCAAGATGTAGGGCAACAGCATTTTGGTCTTCAAACTGAAAGTTTTTAGTCCAAATAATATGAATTATTCCAGATCTGTGAAGAGAAACGGCTTGTATTTAAAGGGAATTTTTAGCAAATGATTTGTTTTTTGTGTCTGGGATATTGTCCACATTTAAAGCATGGCACAGGGCCAGTGAATCTCCAATTGTTCCTACTCATCCCATCAGATATTGGCAGAAGGAACATGGTCCAGATCTTGATGATTAGTGAATACTATCTTACCTTAACAATTAATAATATCTTGACCATGTAGCACTATGGTCTAACAACTGGCAACTTCAAATCTCAACCAGTAAATGCTCTGTCTTACACATTGGTAAAAAGAATCAGAATACTAAATATACTGCTCAAAACAAATAAAGGGAACACTTAAACAACACAATATAACTCCAAGTTATTCAAACTTCTGTGAAATCAAACTGTCCACTTAAGAAGCAACACTGATTGACAATCAATTTCACAAGTTGTCAGCACATTCAATTTTGTACAGAACAAAGTATTCAATGAGAATATTTCATTCATTCAGGTCTAGGATGTGCTCTTTGAGTGTTCCCATTATTGTATATTTTTTTGAGCAGTGTATATAACTGGAGGAAATAAACTTGTAGACGACTCTCACTCTGTCAAAGACCTTGGAGTACTCATATCCAATGACCTAAGTTCTTAAAATTCTTAAAAGCATTAAGAGTTGTCAATCTAATCTTACATAGCTTCTTTTCTGGTAACATCGAACTGCTAACCAGAGCTTACAAAACATTTGTCAGACCAATTCTAGAATACAGCTCTTCTGTATGGAACCTGCATTGCATATCACAATTCAAGGTGTTGTTATTACCTATAAAGCCCTACATGGCTTAAGGCCTGACTATTTACGGGACCATCTCCTGCCACATACCTTCCAGAGACCTATTAGATCATGCAGAATCGGCCTCCTCCAGGTCCCATCGACTAAACAATGTAGGTTGGCAGGACTGTGGGGGAGGGCCTTTTCTGTTGCTGCCCCGGCTCTATGGAACCAGCTCCCTCCCAATATTCACACCGTTCCCACTTTATTGGCTTTTGGAAAAGCTATTAAAACCTGGCTTTGCCAACAGGCCTGGGGGCCGTGAATTTTAACACCAGACGTGCCCAAACTATGTTTGTTGGTATGGATGTTTGTTAGATTGTTTTGGGGGGAGGGTTATAATTTGGGTTTGTTACTGTTTTTGGGTTTTAATTATTGTTGTTGTTTGACTTCATTTTTATCATTGTATTATTGTATTGGTTTTTTTATTGTTGTAACCCCCCCCCCCCCGAGTCCTACGGGATTGGGTGGCATAAAAGTCAAATAAATTAAATTGAGTTAAATTAAATTAAATATCAGACAAATACAATTGAGAGTGTCCAGAAATATTTCACAAGAAGAGTCCTTCACTCCTCCTCCTGCAACAAAATGCCTTACTCTACCAGACCTGAAATACTGAAATTAGACAATTGGCAACTAGGTCACCTCCGAATTGATCTAACCATAGTTCACAAAATCATATACCAAAATGTCCTTCCTATTAATGACTACTTCACCTTCCACTGCAACAACACTATTCAGATTTCAGGAGAAGAATTGAGCCTATATGTGATGGCTGCATGACCAACATGACCAAAGTCATATTTAGCAAGATGGGCAGCCATATAAATTGATATAAAAAACTAACAAACAAATAAATATTAACTATTACTAAATACTAACCCAAACATCTTTGGATTCCAAACAATCCCAGAAACACTCAACATTGATACTTTTAGAAAAAAACTGTGCTAGAATGGGGGTAACAGATTTGCAGAGAAAGCCTTGTAGTTGGAGAACTTGATAGAAAGAAACAATTAAACTGAGATTTTTATTTTCAGATTAGTTGGTATAATGTTTTGTTGGTCGTTGCTAAGATCTACTTGAGGGAATTTGACTAGTGCCTGGAAAAATTAGTTTAAACCAGGAAAGTGACAGAAAACAAAAGAGGGACAGGGAGACAAAGGAACCAGGGAGAGAAAATGTCTTCTATAGTGAACAAAACAGAATTAGAGATGTTAGCAATACCCAACAAAAAGTTCTTGAGTGCTATAAAATAAGTGGCTACTTTTGAGTCTACAGAATTGACATGACTAAGAAACAAGCAGCAGAAGTCTTCACCAGGAATTTCCAGGAATAATTAAAGTTAAATGAAAGGGTGGTTAATGACTTGTCTGCTGGCCCTCAGCATATCCATCTTCCATTACCTTTTCATTGAATCTATTACTGAGAAGGCCAATAATTATTTCCTTTTTCTGTCTGAAGTTGTTGGAGGAATAAACAGAGGCTAAAGCAATCAATAAAAGTAACATACTTAAATGGCTTATTTGTACAAAAGGAACATTTGTTATTCCCAAATGTTTTCTAAATAAAAGTCCATCATTTGTACCAATTTACATCATTTGCTTAATGGCGTTACACAATTATAATAATGTGATGTCAGAAAATTAAGATAAAGTTAATCTAAATGTATTTGCCCTGTCTGGATTGTTTGGATGCAGTGGATATATCTCTCTGTTATTTCATGGTGATGTCCAGATTGATGTTTTTCTGTTATATTTAATATCTATACTAAATGGTCATAGTTAAAGTGAGATTTCCTTGTAAAAGGAATTGCATCCAGAGACCAATCAGGAGCCAGTCCAGTTCGCGGAGGATTGGTGTAATGTGGGTGTACCTAGGTGCACCCACAACAACTCATGCAGCTGCATTCTGGACCAACTATAGTCTCTAAACACCATATAGAGCGGGTTGCAATAATCTAACTGCGAGGTGACAACGGCATGAGTGACTGTGTGAAGAGCTTCCTGATCCAACACACATCAAAATAAAAATTCAAACAAAAGGGAATTTTCCATCCAAGGCAGGTATCTGCAACCTGCAGCTCTGGAGCTGCATATGGCTCTTTCATCCCTCTGTTGCAACTCTCTGTCAATTGCGTCACAACCGCCAATGTGCGACATCCACCGGCACATGATTTACTGAGCTTTTCGACCCATTTTTTTTTCAGAGTTCAAAATGTTTTTGTTGCATGCAGAAACAAAAATTTATTTTTGTTCATTGGTTACCTAAATGCTACACACAAATGCAACATACATAGCATAAAGGTAAAAAATATATGTAGTCAGTATTATCTTCATTTTAGATGCCAAAAAGTTTTTGTGGCTCCCGGTGTTTTCCTTTCTGTGGTAAATAGGTCCAAATGGCTCTTTGACTGTTTAAGGCTGATCCAGGGCAATGAACAGACCACTTACAAAAGCATGTAGAATGTAGGAACCACCCATTTACTAAGTGTGCATAATAACAGCTCATTTGGCTTGGCTATTATAGGATCCTCAAGATTCCCATTCAAGTGTTCATCTGGTAGTAACCAAAGCAATGAATGTTCTCATCCTAAAAGAAATCAGATTCTGCCTTCAGCAGAAAAACTAACCCTATCTACCACTTTCTGCCCTCAGAAAAATATAATCAATAATGATTATACAGTCTTTTCCACCAAGACCTTATTCTTCATTTTCAGTTGTGTGCATAGAATAAACCCTGCTTCAGAAGAAAAATGAATAATTTAGTCTGATATTTTAGTGATGAAAGAATTCCCTTATCTGGACTCTGGTCCACATGAATTGCATACACAATTTGTGTTTTTGTTTTTTTCCTTTTAAATCTCATACCTTCCTTCTTTGCCTCAAACATTTCCATTTTAAATTTTTTTAAAATGCATACAAATGCCTCTAGATTTACAGTGGTTCTCAACCTTCCTAGTACCCAATAAATCATTAGGAAACTCAGGGGTGGGTTCTAACTTACTTTGCTGCCAGTTCGCTTCCTCCTGCACTGTGTGGCTGTGCCTTATAGTCTATTTGTATGTGGGTGGACCCACCTGGAGATGGATAGAGGAGCGGTGTCTTGGTTTTTAAGACTATCGGTAAAATGTGTTTTGTGATGCTCTTAGGCAACTCCTGTGAATGGGTCATTTGATCCCCAAAGGGGTCACAACCCACAGATTGAGAACCACTGCTCTAGACAGTTCTGTTTAGGAAATCTGCTTCTTACCCACAACTGCTTAAATCTGAGCAACATATTTTATTATCTGAAAAATAACAAACATATTTTGTTATCTGAAAATTCTCACATTGAGAGATAGAGATAGATGAGGGGAGGGAGGGGGGGAGAGAATCATTTAAAAACATATTGAAGTCTAGATAGCAAGTCTAGATAGCAAAAATATTGAAGTCTAGATAACAAGAGACTAGAATTTCCTTAGGTATTAAATTTCATTGCGTGGGATCAAAGCATAGTGATGATGGCACAATAATAATACTAAAGACACTTTCCTTTTTCAGTAAAGTGAACAAATTACTTTGAATGTTGCTGTAGAACAACACCACATGCTGCCCTGAGGAAGTTACAGAACGTGGATAGCATATTGAAGTGTAAGAGAGCAAATTAGAAAATGTTAACTCTAACTCTAAGGCATTTCAGCAAAGTGTTGGTGGTGTCTCAAGTCAGGACTGCTTATAGTCAGGCTTTTGTAACTTATCTCCTGCACTACTGCCACAGTTCTCTCACATGACTTGTATATTAAGCTGTGGCCAGTCTGTCTATCTGTCTGTCTGTCTGTCTGTCTGTCTGTCTATAATTTCCAAGTTTCTTGCATTTCTACAATTAACTTTTGTGTAACAGGGTTATGTGCAGAATACAGTTTTGCCATGAATATCAATTTGACATGAATATCAATCATTTCGCTTTAGCCTAAGTAAGACATCATAATTCTGCAATTGTTCTAAATCTTGACATGTCACTTGGGTGGTTTTTGAATACAGATCTGGGGCTCTTCTGAAAAAATGTTAAATCTATATCTATATATAAAGAGAACCTGGATGAGAGGTTGCAAGTTTGCAGAGAAGAAGTGTGGACTGAACTGAGAATAAGTGTGTTTAGCAATTCAGGATTGGGGGTATTTGCTCCTGTTTCACTTTCTGAAGAATGGTTGCAGGAATGGGTATATCTAATTTAGTGAAAAGGAGGACTGGGATTAGATGACAGCAGTATTCTAATATCTAAGGGGCTGCCATAAAGAAGGAGGGGTCAACTATTCTCCAAAGCATCTGAGGGCAGGACAGGAAACAATGGATAGAAACTAATTGTTCTGCGGGGCTTCTCCGCATGAGCCCTCAATTAAGTTCAAAGGTAGGAATTCAGACACACACAGTTGTAAGTCAATAACGCTGTTTTTTATTGAAAGTAAAAGAGGCACCACATACACTTTTAGTCAGGCAAAATGCTCACCTTCAAAGCAACCGCCTTAAGTGCTGTGAAAAACAATAAACAAACACAAAGCAGATAACAAGCAGCTGTGAAGATATCACAGCCACTCTCCTTCAAGAATTCACAAAGTCACAAACTTGACTATGATTTAGTTCAAAAGTCCTGGAAACAGTTCAAAGAGAGTCCTTGTAGAATCCTGATACAAACACACGTCCTTCTTTACCAAATGGATAAACTTCCACACCCAGAGGCCAAAATGCTGACTATTTAACAGCAGCCCCAATTAGTCTAATTACACCAGTGATCTACCTTATTTCCTGTAGTATTTACGCAGTTGCTCTTTCCTAGACATCGCCCTGCACCTGCATACATCAGTGAATGTATCTTCTTCCGAATCCAGTGATGATAACGATGATGAATCACTCAGGGGGCAACTACCTAATGGGCTGTCTGCCCTTACTCCCTCTGAGGATCCCAGTTCACTTCCACTATCTGCTTCAGACACTTTGAAACTGGCCTGTGACCTTGGGAGGATTCACCCACATCCACCCCACAAGAGCTGGCCCAGAGCCAACCACAACACTAATCAACAAGACAACATTGATTAATGGATGGGTAGAAGCCTGTTAAGGAGAGATCCAATATAGAACTAAGGAAAAAAATCATAACAGTGAGAACAATTAATCAGTGGAAAGACTTGAATCCAGAAGTTGTGGGTGTTCCAACACTGTAGATTTTTAGAAGAGAATGGGCAGACTAGATGGACCATGAGGTCTTTTTCTGCCATCAATCTTCTATGTTTCTATGACAACCATTTGTCTGAAATGATATAAGGTTTTCAGTTTGAATAGGGGGTTAGACTAGAATACCTCCAAGGTTCTTTCCAACCCTTTTAATATGATTTGTCAGTTGGATAAACAGGAAAGTTGTGGGGCAAAGCAGAAGGAGGTGATAGAAGTAAGTGGCTGAAATAAAATCACTATTAAAGTACTGGTAAGTACTTGTGGGAACAAACAAAATGGTGGCAAACTCTCCCTAAAGTAACAAGTAATAATTGGTCACCAGCAAAACGTAGAATAGAATAGGAATAGGAATAGAATACAATAGTTGGAAGGGACCTTGGAGTCTTCTAGTCCAACCTTACCATTTCAGACAAATGGTTATCCAATCTCTCCTTAAAAACTTCCAGTTTCTATGCTGCACTCTCAAAAACTGAAATCCAACTTTTGAAAAGAAGTTTATGAAAGTGGCATGTTAAGATTGTGGATTTTTATAAAGAAAATGTGTGAAAACTTGTCCCTTGCATTGTTTATTCTGGTAGACGTACAGCTCTACTGTGGTTTTTAATTAAATTCACTAGATCTGTAGATTTTTCTTCTTTATGTTGTGTGAGGCTTCATCCCTGTGTGCCTAAGCAAATCAATATTCTAAGGGATTCCCTCTGTTTGTTTATTCTGTTCTTGAATTAATCAGTTCTAACAAGGCTGGCTGAAAGTGTTTAGTCTGGCAATTTTGTATTACTGTATCTTATAACCTTGTCTCATCTTTGTAACCTTGTTTCTTCTGACTTCCCTTTAATGTTTTTTAAAGGGAACGTACTGTATTAATAGTTTTGTTTAATTTAAATCCTTCAGATTAAAATATATTCTAACAACATCCTTGATCACGCCCATGGAAAAACGTGTGCTGAGGGA
The DNA here is from genome assembly GCF_031021105.1 of Erythrolamprus reginae. Taxonomy (NCBI): domain Eukaryota; kingdom Metazoa; phylum Chordata; class Lepidosauria; order Squamata; family Dipsadidae; genus Erythrolamprus; species Erythrolamprus reginae. Next base: position 55,087,622 of record NC_091950.1, read on the forward strand.
AAAAGGTAAACTATACTTTAAAACATCCCCCCTCTCTCATTCTCCCTCTCTCATTCTCTCTCTCTTTCTCATTCTCTCTCTCTCTCTGTGTTTGTGTGTGTTTAACACATAATATATTAAGACAGGTCACTTTATTTTTATTATTTCCTTTTTAAAAACCTCATTTGTATGCATCCCCAATTTTTAAAATCTGTCTGTCTGTCTGTCTGTCTGTCTGTCTGTCTATCTATCTATCTATCTATCTATCTATCTATCTATCTATCTATCTATCTATCTATCAGATTCTCGTGGATTCAGGGTGGCTTACAGAATGAAATACAGACAATAATAAAAATAGTACAAATGCAATTAGAACATTGAAACAAAATTTAAAAACCCAGTATAAAACAATCAATATTTACCCTTTATCCACAGAAAGTAACCCTACTTGATCCTGAATCTTAAATAAGTGAAAATGCAGAAAATATAGATATTCCTGAATAACAACCAATGGTTCTCTCACTCTTTCCCTCCTCTCTCCTGCTGCCATTCCCTCTTTATGTTGTCAGAATCATGTCCTGAAGTCAATTGTTAGAACTGCAAACTCGCCCTAAGTGGAATAGAGCAACGACACCAGCAAAGTAGGACACTGAGGCAGTGAGGCTGCTCATCATAATAACCCTAGAATTTTTGCTCAAATAGTACCTGTTGCTATAACAACCTGGGAAGAAGGCTGAAGTTTTCCCACACGGATAAGATGATATATCAGGCTGCAATGTCATTAGCACAGTTTCCATGTTCTGTTCACTTTGCTGGAGGCTTTAAAAAAACAACAACCCAAAAGACATTTTAATCTTGTCAATGTGACATGGGCTGATTCTAACCTGGCACTGAAAACACTGCGGACTAAATTTATGCTGTTGGAAATGGGAAAGAGAAGGGGGGAAAAACTTTATTGCACAGAAGACAGAAGTTGGGAATATGCAATGTTTGTCTACTTGGCTGAAGAGGTCCCAAATAACTTCTTCTGCAAAGGCAAGCTTTTTTTTCTTACTGACAAAGAATGTGAAGGGATCAAGCTGGTGGTGAAATATACTTACCTTCCCTACTGGTTCGGAAGGGTGTGCTTTGCTCACATGCCCCCGTCACAGGCACTTTTTCACCCTCTGCACACGTGCAAAATGCGTTGTGCATATGCAGAGGGTTAAAAAATAGCAATAGCATTTAGACTTCTATACCGCTTCACAGTGCTTTACAATCCTCTCTAAGCAGTTTATAGAGAGAGTGAGCATATTGCCTCCAACAATCTGGGTCCTCATTTTACCAACCTTGGAAGGATGGAAGACTGAGTCAACCTTCAGCCTAGTGAGATTCGATCTGCACTGTAACCACTGGGCCAGCAAGGCTCATATAAAAGAAAATGGTGATGTCCAGGCAGATGGGTGGAGCCTTGTGCTGACACCATTACTAGTTCTCCGAGCCACCGGTGGCCTCTGCTACTGGTATACCTGAACTGGGCAGAACTGGTAGCATTTCACCCCTGGATCAAGCAGAAGATATATGTAGCTCATGGTTGAACTGCGGAGTTCTTGGTGCTCTCTGAGCTTGCTTGCTTGCAGGTGTTTTGTTATGTAACTAGACAATATCATCAATGCTAGTGAATATACTCCCTATTTGTAGCTTGCCTTGCTAGTGTTAGTGAAGGTAGTTTCTTGATTAGGGTATTTTCTACTTGATTATTTGTCTGGAGTTAATCCCTGCTTATTTAGATGTAGGCTCCTGGTAAGGATGTGTTTTGCTCTTTTTTATTTCCTTCTTAGCTTTTTTGTCTTTTTTTGCATATGTGTAAATATGTAAATGCATTTGTAAAATATATAAATGTGTAAACCATTTGTACTTGTATAAACCTTTTTAAATGTGTCATCATTTGCAAAATGTGGAAATTTGTAAACATTTGCAAAATGTGGAAATATGCAAACACATAGAGACATGCCACATTTAAACACCATGCAGATCATCTAGTTCACCTCCCACCCCAATGCAGGACTTCACTACAATGGCTTCCTTTGTAGGTATCTATCCAAACTTCATTTAGCCTTCTCTAGCAAAGAAGATATTATTACCATTGAAGGCAGTCTATTCTACTGTTAAAAACTCTGTATGTAGATTTTTTTTCTTATGTTCAAAGAAATATATATCCTCAAAATTTAACCTCATTATTTCTTGATCTGCCTTAAGAAATGTTTATATAATTTCTTTGGACAGTCAGAAAACTTCACTAATTCTCTCAACCTTGCTTCTTAAATAATTGAATCAAAATATTTTGATATGTATTCATTTCTTTATGAATAATTTTTTTAAAAAGCCGTGTAACAAATCTCTTTCTGAATAGATAATTACTAGTCACTGACTGTTCCAATTCATTCTTGGGTCTCTAAGTAGCCCAATTGGTTTCTGTTCATTCATCTCATTCATATCTATTTCTTCATGCTGCCAAGCAGAACAAATCTTTTTCTCGAACCACTTAGTTCAGAACGTTGCACTCTCTTTCCTCCAAAATATCTGGTTCTGCCTAATCACTGTTAAACGGAGCGTAACATGCAGCTATTATCAACAGAAGCTTCCTACTTCCTTGCGCATCCAAAAGTACCTAGGTGATGCCAGTGTATTCCTTCTGACATAGTTTTTAGCCCTTTCATTCATAATTAAACCGACTCTTTCACTTCACTGCATGTGTTCACCAACTGCAATGAGCACCAGCTTGGATTTCTGAATTGGTGCCTCACATGGCACTGTCCTTGAAAAACGCTTGGAAGCTCCACATTTGTCAGGCCCGAGGAACCACAAATGGCACAAGGAGTTACTTCTGAGTAACATAGAAACATAGAAGACTGACGGCAGAAAAAGACCTCTTGGTCCATCTAGTCTGCCCTTTTACTATTTCCTGTATTTTATCTTAGGATGGATATATGTTTATCCCAGGCATGTTTAAATTCAGTTACTGTGGATTTCCCAACCACGTCTGCTGGAAGTTTGTTCCAAGGATCTACTACTCTTTCAGTAAAATAATATTTTCTCATGTTGCCTTTGATCTTTCCCCCAACTAACTTCAGATTGTGTCCCCTTGTTCTTGTGTTCACTTTCCTGTTAAAAACACTTCCCTCCTGAACCCTATTTAACCCTTTAACATATTTAAATGTTTCGATCATGTCCCCCCTTTTCCTTCTGTCTTCCAGACTATACAGATTGAGTTCATTCAGTCTTTCCTGATACGTTTTATACTTAAGACCTTCCATCATTCTTGTAGCCCGTCTTTGGACCCGTTCAATTTTGTCAATATCTTTTTGTAGATGAGGTCTCCAGAACTGAACACAGTACTCCAAATGTGGTCTCACCAGCGCTCTATATAAGGGGATCACAATCTCCCTCTTCCTGCTTGTTATACCCCTAGCTATGCAGCCAAGCATCCTACTTGCCTTTCCTACCGCCCGACCACACTGTTCACCCATTTTGAGACTGTCAGAAATCACTACCCCTAAATCCTTTCCTTCTGAAGTTTTTTGCTGGTTGCTTATGAACAGAAATCTGGGTAAAGTAACCATCTGCACAACTGTGAAATGGACGACTATATAAACTACTACTACTACTACTACTACTATTATTATTATTATTATTATTATTATTATTATTATTATTATTATTATTATTATTATATTTGCATGCGGCCCCTCTCCAAAGACTCGGGGCGGCTCACAACAACAAGTACAGTAAACAATGATACAAACCCAATTAATAAAAGTAGAATTCAAACCCCTTAATATTAAAAACAATCAATACTACATAGTCATACCATTCTCAAGTGCTATAGTCAGAAGAGAGGGGGGAGTTAAACCTCCCATGCCGAGTGACATAGGTGAGTCTTTAACATATTGCGGAAGACGGGGAGGGTGGGGGCAATTTGAATCTCCAAGGGGAGTTGATTCCAGAGGGCTGGGGCCGCCACAGAGAAGGCTCTTCCCCTAGGTCCCACCAGATGACATTGTTTAGTCGACAGGACCCGGAGGCCAAATCTGTGGGACCTAATTGGCCACTGGGATTCATGCGGCAGAAGGTGGTCCCATAAGTATTCTGGTCTGATGCCATGTAGGGCTTTATAGGTCATTACCAACACTTTGAATTGTGACCGGAAACGGATCAGCAGCCAGTGCAAGCTGAGGAGTGTTGATGAAACATGGGCGTACGTACGGAGGTCCATGATAGCTCGCATGCCCACATTCTGCATGATGTGAAATTTCCGAACACTCTTCAGAGGTAGCCCCATTTAGACTCCCTGTCCAAATAGGGCCGCAACTGGTGCACCAGGCGAACCTGGGCAAATGCCCTTCTCGCCACAGCTGAAATATGATGTTCTAATGTTAGCTGTGGATCGAGGAGGACGCCCAAGTTGCGGACCCTCTCCAACGGATACATGGAATTATCCTTGGGAGGCAGAACCCACAGCTGCTCCATCTTGTCAGGGTTGAGTTTGAATGAACACTTCATAGGATTAGCTTTTAATTTTCAGACAAATTGCTTTATGGAATTGTTGTGGTTCACTCACATCCTGCACAATTAGTCATGGACTCAGAGGATGCAGAGACAGTGGAGGTGGGGTACAGGCGTCCTGTGTTCCTGGCACTTGGGACTGACAGTGATGAAGATGTAATGTCAGAGGCTGGAGAACAACCAGGGCCTTTTGCACTTCCTGAGATGAGTGACTCAGGAGAAGAGGAGCCTTTGCTTGATGTTAGGGCGCGAAGGGCAGCTAAAAGGTGTGACTGGCTCTATAGGAGGAGATTGACTAGCACTGCTGACTAATAGGCCACACCCTCAGGGTATTTAAGACAGTGTAACATGCTGGTTTTATTCTAGCATCTAGTTTCCAGTTATTTCGGCTTGTGTTTTAAAATGACACATTCTTGACTTTCTAAAGAGCTCTGGACTTCAAGCTAACTCCTTGAACGTCTCTGCTTCTGCATATTATTCCAGCTGGGTAATTCTGGGATTCTAGCTACCAGATAAGACTCTCTAATCATTTCGGCAAAGCCGTTAAGACTTTAGTTTCATTTTGAAGAGACTTAACTGTAAATATTCCTTGTACATAGTAAATCCTTTATTATTTAAACCTGGTGGTCTGCACTTGATTCCTGGGGGGCTCAGTGCTGGAACAGAAAAGGAATTTTGAAAATTGATCACAAAAGTCATGACTTGCATCAAGAATCATGACATTTCCGTATTTGTCATATTTCTTGTAGTACTAGATGTTACGAATAACAAGGGATTACTGAGGATTCTGTCATCATTTTGGGGAAAGCTTTTATTGAAATTCCATCTGTCCACATGCAACATTCTATACAAGATTGTGCAAGAAATTTCCGCTCAGATGACGAAAATTCTCATTCATTTTTTCCCCTCTTACAAACACTTGGATTTTTCCAAAATGTTTTGGTGAAGCTTGAAGTTGGAAGAAGCCAATATTTCCCCCCACCAATGGATATTATTTTTCTGTGTATGGACATGATATAGGATATAGAACCTATGGCTGGATGTAAGTGGGATACAATTTAAGGATTGTGGATAGTAAAACAAAGAAAGATTGGGTTGTAAGAATGAACAGATGGTGAATGAATGTGAAATAAATACAATGGTCATAGAAACTGATTTAAGGTGAAGCTGCAAAAGAAATACATGAAGAAGAATGAAGGGGTCAAATGTAATTGAAGGTAATGGGCTGGATTCCCAGGCATAAAGGAGTACATTCCAGAGGAGTAAGGCAACTCAGTTCAGACAGTTTGTGTGAAAGAGGCTGAAGACTAGACCCTTTCCTAATAGTTCACAGAATAAATGCTTGATTTAGATAAGAGTGCTACAGTTTGACAAGACTTTGTTTATAGGTGTGGAATAAAGAAGAATCACCTTTCGTCTTTCTTGATTTTGGGATAAGAAGAGATAGATTGAGACAGTTATATAGAATGAGATTAATGAGATCCTGAAAAAGGTAACAGTGAGAAGTTTAAATAACAAAAGGCAACACATGAAGTAGAATGTGGACTTGGTTATAGAAGAGTTTGAAAGGATATCAAGTTATGAAGAGGTAGAATGAATGACATTGCATAAAGCTGATTTAGTTAAATTCATTATTTCCTCTTATCTTTCATTACTTCTTCTCTTTCAAAGATCTGCATAATATTAAGTGCGCTACATTTATATGTACTTGTGTGAAAAATCTGGCTAGCACCAAATCTCTTTCAACAGATTCATAGCATGGAAGATCCATCTTTGATGTGGGAATTAATCAGTTAAATAAATTCTTATCTGGATCTGGAACAATATGAGATGTATTTTTCTGTTTGTATGGGAGAGAAGGGATTCATGAGAAAAAACCTCCTTCAAAGACACTTGCCAAACCATAATGTACTTTGACTTAGCACATTGCATGATTTAAGCCAGGGGTGAGTAACTCGAGGCCCCAGGGACAGATCCAGCCCTCAAGGAACTTAGATCTGCCCTGCGGACCTTACCTGGAAACAACAGAGGACCAGTCCGTGGTATCTCTGCCAGTGAAAGCAAAGCTTGAGAGGTCCACCCAGGCTTCATTTTAAGCCACGATGACTTCCTGCAGCCCTCTGCCAGCAAAAATGGAGCCCAGGCGGTCATGGTCAAAAATGGAGCCTTGAAGAGTGAAGTTGAACTGGCCATGCCCCCGACCACCCCCCCCACATTCCCCCCACCCCCGAGGTTAAACACAACCCTGATGCGGCCCTGAATGGAATTGAGTTTGAAACCCCTGGCTTAAGCTATCTGGGCTTAGACAATAAGCTCAACCTTGAACTAAACTATTATTCTGTTGAAAAATGATTGGTGGGGGGAATTATAGATTCTGGCTAGTTCCAATGTTATTCTGAAGACTTTTTGCCCTTTTGCTGCATATTTTCAAAGTAGCTTTTATATTTGGGTCTTTTCCCAGTCAGTTTGCATTTTATAAATCACTATAACAAAGGCACATAATTTCCCCCACAATAACCCCAAATGGGAGCTTTAGAACTCCTGAAAGTTGTGATTGGGATTTGCAATGTTACAGAAATGGAAAGACAGAATTGCATTATTTTAACTTAAACCCATTTTAATACTTGACACCCTGCCCTCCATGTTTTGGAGAAATGTCAAAGCACATTTGTTTTTTATCTTGAAAGAAACCTGGACTTCTCTTGAGAACAGGCAATTCTTTATCTCATTGTAACATTAAATCTTTTATAAGAATTTCTTTTTTCTTTGCAGGCAAAAATTATTTTTGTTACTAATTATTCAGGCTTCAAGATAGGAGCTTGGTTGTGTTTAAAATTTAGAGGGCTTTCATAAAATTCCGTGCTGATCTGAAATCTTCTACAAAGCTCAGTGTTCCCAAAGCAGCAACATTTGTGAGCTATGTTGATTTATTTTTATCAGCTGCAATAATGGCTGAGGGTCTATTTCCCTACTGGGGCGATCCTTGTCTGATTCTTTTTCATGGCTCCAAGTCCTAAAAGTAGCAGCTCAGACAAAAGTGATTAGAGATGAAACTAACTAGAACTTCCCTCTCTCTTTGATGCACAGTTTGTAGCTGATTGGAGATGGGATAATAATAATAATAATAATAAATAATAATAATAATATAAAAAAAATAAAATCTCTGCATCTCTGGTGTGCATGCATATGTCTGAGTGAGATTTTGCTTCTGCACCTACTCATTGCATTTCAAACTAAGATCAGACAGTCATTTGTCAATCATGTACCCACATTGGGATGTGAAAACAGTGGCAGTATTCCAGAGGTGGGTTCCACTTACCTTCGCCACCGGTTTGCATTGTGATGCTGCATGTGTGTGTGTTAGCTACAGGCACACATGAGTGCATGTCATGTGAAATTTCACTTCTGCGCATGCTCCAGGGATTCAGCCTGAAACACAGCTGAGGAACTGATCAGCAGTGCTTTGGGTAAAGAAGTAATGTGAGTATTAGCCTGGGGGTGGGTGGGACGGCTCTTTTTGAAGCAGGGAAAGAAGAGAAGCCATCCAAAGACATAAAATTACGCTGATTTTTTTTTTAAAAAAAAAGATGGTAGCGCCCCCGGACCAGCATCACCCGAACTTGGTCTGTGATGCCAGTGTCACGTCACCAGCAGTCATTAACAGTCCAGGCAATCTGGTCCGAACTGGGAGGAACCTACCCATGCAGAATGTGGCGGATTACCAGGCCATTGTGGACGCCGAGTGGAACATCCTGTACGACAAGCTGGACAAGCTGCACAAATCTGGGGCCAAAGTCATCCTCTCCAAGCTGCCCATCGGGGATGTGGCCACTCAGTACTTCACAGACAGGGACATGTTCTGCGCTGGCCGGGTCTCCGAAGACCTGAAGAGGATCATGATGGTAACGGCCCCTTTGCCCTGCGGATGGAGGGCAGGGATGGGCTGCCAAAATTTTAACGGCCATGCTGTGGGTGTGGCTGGCTGGCCACGTGACCAGGTGGGAGTGGCTTGACTATCATGTGACCACAGGCGGCTTAAAGATCATGTGACTGGCTTAAAGGTGGCCAACTTGATGTCACTCGCGTCAAGGGTTTGGGTTAGGGTGCCTGGCCTCTAAGAGATACAATTTCCTTCTCTATTTACTATGACTGAACATCCAAAATATACTCTGTAATTCTATGTATATATATGCCATATGTGGACATGTATATTTCACACAGGTACACAAAAATATACATTATCTACTATATAAAGTGTATGTACACAAACACACACACTCACAGCTCTTCTATAAAGGGGGGACATGATCAAAACATTTAAATAGGTTAAAGGGTTAAATAAGGTTCAGGAGGGAAGTGTTTTTAATAGGAAAGTGAACCCAAGGACAAGGGGACACAATCTGAGGTTAGCTGGGGGAAAGATCAAAAGCAACGGGAGAAAATATTTTTTTTACTGAAATAGTAGTAGATGGTTGGAACAAACTTCCAGCAGATGTGGTCGGTAAATCCACAGTCACTGAATTGAAACATGCCTGGGATAAACATATATCCATCCTAAGATAAAATACAAGAAAGAGTATAAGGGCAGACTAGATGGACCATGAGGTCTTTTTCTGCTGTCAGTCTTCTATGTTTCTATGCAGTGTTCTAGTACAGTGGTACCTCTACTTAAGAACTTAATTCGTTCCGTGACCAGGTTCTTAAGTAGAAAAGTTTGTAAGTAGAAGCAATATTTCCCATAGGAATCAATGTAAAAGCAAATACAGTGTTCCCTCGATTTTTGTGGGTTCGAACTTCGCGAATAGCCTATACCACGGTTTTTCAAAAAATATTAATTAAAAAAATACTTCGCGGGTTTTTTCCTATACCACGGTTTTTCCCACCCAATGACGTCATATGTCATCGCCAAACTAATAACTTTTGCAAATAAATAACAAAAAAAAAAAATTGTTAATAAATAATTATGTTTATAAATATCAGGATCACTAAGTGTCTTATTCAAATGGTGAGTACCAGTAAGAATGGTGAGTAAATGATTGTTAAGGGAATGGGAAATTGTAATTTAGGGGTTTAAAGTGTTAAGGGATGGCTTGTGATACTGTCCATAGCCAAAAATGGTGTATTTACTTCCGCATCTCTACTTGCGGAAATTCGACTTTCGCGGGCGGTCTCGGAACGCATCCCCTGTGGAAATTGAGGGAACACTGTAATGCAAACCCATTAGGAAAGAAATAAAAGCTCAGAATTTGGGTGGGAGGAGGAGGAAGAAGAGGAGGAGGACAGTCGCTGCCGAAGGAAGAAGGTGAGGTGAGAGGAATAAAAAAAAATCCAAAACTTTAAGGCTTAAAAAAAAAAGAGGGACTCTGAGGTGGCAAGGAGGAGCACGCACCTTCCATACACCGAAAGGCTCCTCTGGCAGCCCAGAAATGCCCGAGATGGCCGGGATTAAAGGGGGAATGGCAGGAAACTGGCCAGGCCTTCATGCCGCTCTCAAATTTCCTAGGAAATTTTTCCAGGCTTGGCTTCTTAAGTAGAAAATGGTTCTTAAGAAGAGGCAAAAAAATTCTTGAACACCCGCTTCTTATGTAGAAAAGTTCTTAAGTAGAGGCGTTCTTAAGTAGAGGTACCACTGTACCAATATCCAACCCTTTCCATGATTAATGGAAAGTATTAACATTTACAAATTTTACTTTAATATCAGGTTCTTTTAAAGCACAAGTTATTTATTTAACAATGGCATCTGCAACCTACCCAGTCAATAACAATAATTACATCAATAGTGAAGGCTATAAAGAAGGAACATTGTAGTACCATTTGCTTAACTCAGTCATAAATATACAAGTTGTTTTGCAAAACCCAAGTAGAAAGAAAACATTTGGATTTTTCTCCCCCATTCAGAACCCCCATCTACCAAGACTATTTTACAGGAATAAAAGTATCAATAGACCAATTTATATAAGATAAAATGTACAATTGATGGTGTTTCCAAAAGAACCAAATAGTATAAGAAAGTGTTTAAAGCAAGAATATATAAAATATTGCAACAAAGATTACGAGTTTATCATAATCTTTACAGCCCTGGAGAAGGCTGTAAAAGCACTAAGAAGCCGTATGTAAGTGTAAATGCTATTGCTAAATGCTAATTAAGGTGATAAATTATTTATTTATTATTTTAATTATCAATATGTATACTTCATCTTTACTTGATTCTGCAACTTCTCATATCTTTTTCCTAGTGTCATGCAAGCATACAGTTTACCTGAGCTAAGACATGTTTGGGACAAAAAGTAATTGTTGACCTTCATTATTTTCAGTTTTGACCATTCAATTCTCAATCTTTGAGTAAGACAGGTTTAAAATAAAGTGTCTTGCTTAAAGACAAGAGAATTCTCTTATACCAGGGTTTTTCAACAATGGGAACTTAAAGGAACATGGAGTTCAACTTCCCGAATCTCTCAGCCAGTCATGTTGGCTGGGGAATTCTGGGAGTTGAAGTCCACATGCCTTAAAGATGCCAAGGGAAACTCTACTCTACACAATCAGGAACTATATAAAATAATCTTTTCCTCAGATAAAATGTTAGAAACCTCTTCCAAGTTAATTTGGGAAGCCTGACCCTTCTGTTACATTATGTTAGCAAGTCAACTATACATAGCAGGACTTATTTAGATATAATTTTAATTCTTTGTTACATCCCCCTGCTTTTCTTATCCTAGATAATTTCTCCACTATACAAGGGTAATATCTCACTCATCTCCAATTTCACCTGTGATTTATTCATGGCTATCCTCCTATTTGCTTTACCTCTAGATCAGTAATAAGGCTTGAATCAATGGCAGATATAAGGAGACTGATTTGGTTCTGTTGTTGGGCTTATACTTGACAATGGCAGTGCAACAGTCAGTGCAGTGCAGATAAAGTCCTGATGGGCTTATTTGATAATGACAATGCAGTGCTCCAATTAGATGGAACATAGAGATACCATTTTAATTAAATATATAGTACCTTGGTGTAATGCTCATAAAATTTTCAAATGGCAGTTTTGGTACCCAGTCTCTTGTTTCTTATGAACATTCTAAAAAATTATTAAAGACAAAATATGTAACATTGGTCCAATAAAATACCATGTTTCTAACAAAACCAGTATCAGAATTTTCATTTTGGTGCGCCCTACAGTATAAATTTTAGGATTATTCTACTTGTCTGAATGGCTGTTGCCTTCAAATGCTTAAGAAAAGCAGGGAGGTATGTTTTGCAAAACAGTGGCATGTTGTGCAAAGCTTCATAAACATGTGAACGATTATCACCAGATTGCAAAAGAACAGCAAGAGAGAATACACACAGTCTTGCAAAATAGTTTTAGTATAAATAAATGATCTATCCACCTACTATAAAACTACCCACATTACAAATTTACATCAAAATTGTTAACATAGAACTTTGTATACAAGATGCATTTTTATAAACAGCTTTGATTCTAAAGTTGCTGTCAAGATGGATTAGAAAATGCAAAGCAGCAAGAGTTTATTACATCAAACACCACCTGTTCACGGTTATCAAAACAAATGTTTCTTATTTTTATTACTGAGGTTTCCAACAGGATGTATATTTTCTCTTCTATTTAAAATGAATTCATAGTTTTATTAAAAAAAGATTTAAGCTTGTAATTGTTAACCAGGAGTGTCTGAAGAAGGCAGTAATGTAGCCTCAGGTGGCAAGGGCAAAATTACTTCTGTGTTGTTACCAAAAATTACAAAGATATGCCCATGAAGCCACCTAGTGTTAAACTCAGCTCAAGAAAGAATGCACTTTTACTGATTACCGTCTTATAATACACAAGAGGAGACCATGATTTTAAAATGTTTGTGAAAAATGGGTAAAGGGATAAAACCTCCATAAATTAATGGATAAAAATGGATAAAATATCCACGAATTAATCTTGAGTGAAACATTTTGCTGGCAAAATCAAAATGAGCAGCTGGGGGGGGGGAGATGGGGGGGGAGGAGGAATATAATTTGCTATATTCCGTGTAGAAATGATTTTCTCTTTCATAGTACAATAGTACCTCGTGATACGAACCCCTCATCATACGAACTTTTCGAGATATGAACCCGGGTTCGTAAATTTTTGGCCTCTTCTTACAAACTTTTTTCACCATACGAACCCGCCACCACGAACGCTGAACCCGGAAGTTCAGCAAAACGTTGTGTTCGGGAGGCCGCTGAGAAGCGCTTCCGCCTGGCTGTCACCTTCCAAAAGAGCCGGGTGGCTTCTCGACGTTTTCCCAAACGCCAAACCCGTCTTCGTGACATCAAAGCTCCTATTGGGATTCCCCACCTCCGTTTGAGCCTCCCGACCGGCCGACAGCTCCACGGCTCTTCTGCAAAGGTGACAGCAGGGCGGTGGCGCTTCTTGGCGGTCTCCTGAACCCAAACGCTGAACCCGAACTTTTGCCAAACTTCCAGGTTCAGCATTCGGGAGAACGCTGAGAAGCCCCCCGGCTATTTCGGAAGGTGACAGCCGGGCAGTGGCGCTTCTTGGCGGAAACCCAAACTTTTGCTGAACTTCTGGGTTTGGCATTCGGAAGAATGCCGAGAAGCACCTGGCTGTTTCAAAAGGTGACAGCTGGGCGGCGGTGCCCGGTGGAGCGCTGTTTTTGTGAATTTTTTTTTGCTTGCACACATTAACTTTTCACTTTATGAACCTCCTCCTGGAACCAATTAAGTTCGTAAGACGAGGTATCACTGTATATGCAAAAATAGGCTTGCGTTGTAAGATTTGGCAGAACTGTGGGACATTTCATATGAGATAATGTGAAGGGAAAGGAGAAATGTTTGGTACCTCAGATGATGACAGCAGGTGTCATATGATGGTTTAGATATTGGATTAGGACCAGCTTCAAGTCCTCCTTCAATAGCAATTTATCAAGATAACTTAAAGCTAGTATTTCTTAGCACGCCAGTTAAAAGTTCTTAGTTAACTTATTTCCTAGGGCTGTGGTTGTAGTAAAAACTTGGAAAAGGAGTTTCCTTAAATTTCTGGAGGAAAAACAGATTACAAATGAATTAGATAAACAAAAAAGATCCATTATGTTATAAATTACTCACAAATATGTTTGATTAAAAAGTTTCTGAAAAAGATCCATTTTAAAAACACATCTCCATAAAATTGGCAAAGGAGAACAGATTTTATAGCATACAGTTATAGAATACTTCCAAACAGGTTCTTGGTTTTAAGAAAGATTGGCACACCCTAATTTTCACCATAAGCTTGGGTGAGATAACTTTTGGAGTTGCAATTGGTTACCTCTAAATTTCTTTTCTCAAGACCTCCATGCGTATTCCAACTGGATAGTTCAAATTCAGTAGTTTGGTTTCCAACTGCGTAAAAATACATAAATTTACAACACTCTCGAAAGGATAAGATTCTTAATCCATCCATTTTGCAAAATTGCCCTGTCCAGTCAGTCTCCCCCAAATGAGGACTTCTAACTCCTAGGGCTGTTTTCAAACTCAGATATGTGGATATTTTTAGGACTCTTCGCAATTTTTTTTTCTCCCGAAGAGAAAGCTTTGAAAAATTACATCTGGCCTACAATAGGAATCTACCATCTGTGAAATTTCTGTGAATAATGTACATTTCACTTGTGAGGCTCTGCGCTACTTAAGAGTAAACATTTTTGCCTGGCAGACTTCAAAACAAATTGAACTTTCACTTGTTCTGTATCTTTAAAGAGCAACAGAATTACACTGCCGTCTCCTGCAGAATGTAACAACTTCGGGGCTTACACTAAAAAAAAGAAAAAGAAAAAAGATGTAAAAGTTTATTTACATAACCTAAAGATTCACAGTAGAGCCCTTGATGAACAAATCTGCATTTCCATTTATATGTATCGACTTTTCATCTTAGATTCATATTTAATTGGCAATGATGTAAATTATGTTTCATCTCACCTTATTTACAAAAGTCTTTTTTGTAAAGGATGTTTTGGTGATTTTGTTTGCCACTTCCTGTTAATTGCGACCTTAGATAAGAAATTACATCTACCTACCAATATGTATAAAGATTTACATTTTATATAGGCATGTGCACATAATGTTACATACATACACATACATCTGTTCTTAGGAATGATGGCAAAACAACTCTTGTTTCCTGGAGCTGTCTTCTTCACTTCTCAAAATGTAAATGCATACACAACTCCAACAACTACAATGTTCCCAATCGTGGCTATAATTGCAATCCATAACAAAATTGCATCATTTGAAGAACGAGATGTCTCTTCTGGCTGGTTTGGCACTGAGGCAGCATTGTAGACATTGGCAGATGAATTAAACAAAGAATATTCCGTGCTAAATTCTTCATTGGGCGAGTCCATAAACACTCCTCCCATAACTGGAATCTGCAGAAGGCAAACATAAAAGTTAATGTCCAGATGGAAGGTGACCATATAGACCCGTATTGCATACAGAAAAGTAGCTAAACTCCACTGGTCAGCAAAGCTGCAGACTATGCTTTAGATAAGGTTTCCTGTTTTTAAAAATAAGTTTTGTCTGAGCAGATGTACTGCATGAAATAAATATGTTTTGCATTCATGTTACAGCAACATCTCCTTTCAAAGAACATCAACATTTCATGAGCTCTACTCTTCCATGAAAAGCCTGAGGTTTGGAGGTTTCCAACAGTGGGTGATGAAAGTAAAATGTATTGACAGTTGAAATGGTTTCACTTAGGTCCCGCGTTTGAGCAGGAAGGTTCTGCTTGCCAATCCCTGGGGCCTAGACTTCCTAGGGTTGTGATGGCAAACCTATGGCATGGGTGCCACAGGAGGCACTGCAGAGCCATATCTGCTGGCATGTGACCTGTTGCCCTAGCTCAGCTGTAATGTGCATGTGTGTGCCAGCCAGCTGATTTTTGTCTTGCACAGAGACTCTGGGATTTTAATATGGTTGTGTAGACTTTTTACATCCATAATAGAAGCAGCCTTATTTTCTTCACAGCTGGCAAGAAATCCCAAGAGATCAGACTCAAAGAAAATGTTAGAAAAGAAAACGGGGGAAAAGGAGGAGGAGGGCAATTTTGAATTAAATATAGGATTTCCTAGGCTGGTGATATTTGATATTAGCCGATACTTCAAAATACTTGGAAACAATCACTGAGGGCGGGGTGAGGTCGGAAACGATGACACAGAATTGCAGAAAAATCTGAATTATCGTTCCTTAGACTTTAAATCTGGCAACATCAAGTAGAGAGTAATCAAATATAAATGAAACTAGAATATAACTCTTGATAAAGTCACAGTTCAATTTCTGGTAATTCTGGTTTTAAAAAAGTCTTATCCAAAACTTTGCTGTCAGTTAGAAAAGATTAGACTACGTAGATAATAGCGTGACCTGATACGCAAGGAAGCTTCTTGACTTTTCAGATTATTTTTTTCTTTGTAAAAGTGCTTTATCCATCATGAAAATATTTCTAGCCTTTCCAAAGGTTAAATAACTCTCATACAAGCAGAAAGGGATTAAATTAAGTATATTTACACTTTCCAACTAAAGCTTTACTTAGAAAGGTCCCACATGTCTTTGACAGCTGAGAAATTGATAGGAACTGTTATACTACCCAAAAAACTTCCCATAATAAATGTGCGGAAAGCAAACTATCTAATCACCCAGCATTTATTTTGGAAATCCAATCCTGATGATTTTTACAGTCAAAACCCACATGGATTAGATTTTAAAGGAAATGATGCATCAGAGGCATGTAAAAGGACAATGAAATGAACAAAGAGGTTTAAAATGGGCCAGTTTATTCTTACTAAATAATGGATAGGATGGTTTTTCAGGAGTACTCAGTATCTATAAAAGCGATTGTTCTTAATGTAGCCTTTGAATTATAGAAAGCAGCCACTTCTCTCTCTCTCTCTCTGTGCGTCTGTGTATACACACTCACATAATCACAAACACACACCATGTTTATACGAGGTGTAGCTTTCACCAACCTTGTACTTTCAAACACAAAACTCCAACCAGGTGATAACAACAGTGATCTACACTTCTTCCCAAGGGATTTCCAACTGATGCATGTGTGACTCCTACCCTTAAGGACAAAGAGATTTATAGCCTAGACCAGTGATAATGAACCTTTTTTTCCTCGGGTGCCAAGAGAGCATGCGCGAGCGCTATCGCGCAAATGTGAGTGCCCACATCCATAATTCAATGTCTGGGGAGAGTGAAAACAGCTCCCCTCGCCCCCTGAAGGCCATCTGGAAGCCGGAAACAGCCTGTTTCCCAACTTCTGGTGAGCCCAGGGCTTCCTTGGAGCCAGGGGAGGGTAAAAATGCCCTCCCTGTAATGACTGGAACTCACGTATAATTCAGGCCGTTTATTAACAGAACTCGTGCCAGAGCAGGCAGATACACACATGAAAAGGTTTCAGCAAAAGCATAACATTTATACAGCAGACAGGCTGAGGAGCCAGCCAATACAGAACAGCATAATCTCCCGCCTGCATTGTTACTTAGTAAACGCGGCCAATCAGCACCTTGGAGAAGGCGCCAATCCCCGCGGCTTTCCCTGCTGCCGGTCGTCAGGCAGATATAACACTCCTTTCTTCTTGGATGGAGCAAACGTAATCCTTCAAATAGGCGGGTCTTTTTGAAATCCTGCTGGAGCGTCTGAGTCCTTCCTGACACTCCGGCCTGGCCTCCAACTCTGTCAATCTTTCCCTTAACTCCCTGTGTGGAGAAGTCACTCCTGAACAGCTGTCTGGGGCTGGACTTCCTAGTTCCCTGGCTTGGGGTGGTAATGGAAACACCTCTCTTTCCAGCAACCCATCCCCGCTCCCAGTGACTTCCTGATCTCTTGCCCGGTCCACCCTAATTTGGTCTAAGTGCCTTTTCCAAACCCTGCCATCCCTTAGGATAGTTTCAAAGGAACGAGGGCCCAATGCTCTACTTATAGTTGCCCGCTTCCAGTTCTGCCCCCCTGCATATGCCCGCACAAACACCCTGTCACCTACCTCTATTCTCCTTCCCGCTGGCTCTGGCCACTGTGCAGCAGGGGCATATAAGGGATGTAACCTGTCCAGGGTAATCCTCAGCTTCCTGCCCATTAACAATTCGGCCGGAGTCTTACCAGTTGCCACACATGGCGTGGAGTGCTGAGCCATTAGCAACTCCGTGACCCTCTGGTGCCATGACCCATGTGGCATCCATTTGAGGGCATCCTTGGCAGAGCGCACCATGCGTTCCGCCTGCCCATTTCCGGCGGGATGCCAAGGCGATGCCAGGGCATGTCTGATGCCCACAGCAGCCAAAAACGACTCAAAAGCCACAGAAGTGAATTGAGGGCCATTGTCCGAGACAAGTATGTCAGGGAACCCATGAGAAGCGAACAATGTTTCCAAAACTGTCACAATAGCCATAGACTGAGTAGACCTCAAGCGGGCCACCTCCAGCCACTTAGAGTGGGCATCCACGACTATTAAAAAATTCTCACCCATAAAGGGACCGGCCAGATCAACGTGTAGCCTTGCCCATGGCCCCGCAGGTGGCTCCCAACTCAACGCTTCCGCTCGGGGGGGAAGAGACCTACTCTCTTGGCACACCTGGCAAGCTGCCACCCGCTGTTCTATCTCCTTATCCATGCCAGGCCACCAAACATAGTCCCTAGCTAGCCCTTTCATACGGACAATGCCGGGATGTCCTTTGTGTAACACAGACAGTACATGTGCACGTTGCTTGGGGGGAATTACTACTCTACTCCCACGGAGCACACAACCCCTTTCCACTGACAGCTCTATCTTGCTACGGAAATATAGGGCAAATTCTTCCCCAGGAGAAGAGGCAGGCCAGCCTCGGAGAATCCACTGCTTAACCCTGGACAAAACTAAATCTTTCCCCGTCTCCCTGGCTACCTCCGGAGCTGCCAATAAAACAGGCTCATCCCCAATGGCCAAAACCGTGCAGGCTGGAGCAGGATCTGACAGGAGCTCCGTAAGGGGACATCTACTCAATGCATCCGCGTGAGCAATGTGACGGCCCGGCCGGTAAGTTAACGTATAACAATAATTGGCTAAAAATATTATCCAGCGCGACATGCGCGGAGACAGCACAATCGGGCTCTGCCTGTTCCCAGCTAGTAACCCTAACAAAGGCTGATGGTCCGTGACGAGCTCAAAGTGCCGGCCATATAGATAGTTGTGGAATTTCCGCACCCCCGCGATCAGAGCCAAAGCCTCCTTATCGATATGCCCATAATTCCGTTCTGCCTTAGCTAGAGTGCGGGAGAAGAATGCCAATGGAGCCTCCTTCCCATCTGGCAACTTATGGCTCAGCACCGCCCCCACGCCGAACTGTGAAGCGTCGCATGTAAGAATTAAAGGCAACGTTGGGGAGTACTGGGCAAGTACACTGTTGGAAGTCAGAATTTCTTTTACCGCCAAAAATGCGGACTCTTCCCGCCGCCCCCAATGCCAAACAGCTTCCTTATCTAGCAGCCTATGGAGTGGCTCAGCGACCGATGCCTTGTGAGGCAAAAATACGGCATAAAAATTTAATAAACCTAAAAATGCTTGCAGCTCTTGTTTTGACTGTGGCCTTGGCGCCTCCTTAATTGCCCTCGTCTTATCCCCTGTGGGGTGGATTCCCTCAGCATCTACTGTGAAACCTAAAAATTCCACACTCGGGACCCCATAAACACACTTTTTTGCCTTTAACTTGAGTCCAGCGTCTCTAAACTTAGACAGTACCTGTCTCGTTCTCATTTCCAACTCCTCCATCGTCCCCCCAGAAACCAATACATCATCGAAATAGGGGACAGTTCCCCCAATTCCGTAGAGCAACCGCTCCATGAGCCCCTGGAAAATTCCAGGGGCAATAGACACCCCGAATTGAAGTCGGTTGCACTTAAACACCCCCCGGTGAGTAATTATCGATTGTGCCTCGGCAGTTTGGGGGTCTACAGGTAACTGCTGGTACGCTTGCGTTAAATCCAGCCTTGCGAACAACCTGCCCTTTCCAAGTGAGTGGAGCAGCTGCTGCACCACTGGCAGGGGGTAGGAATGATGTGCAAGCGCCCGGTTGATAGAACATTTATAATCGCCACACAAGCGAATTCCCCCATCCCCCTTGACCGCAATAACTACTGGGGTTTCCCATTTTGCCTGGTCAATAGGTTCTAAAACCCCTTGGCTAATTAATCTATCCAATTCTTCGTCCACTTTGGGCCTCAGAGGAATGGGTACTCGGCGGGGTTTAAGTCGGACAGCTGGGACATTTGGGTCTAAGCTAAAAGAAATCGATGAGCCCTTGTAACAGCCCAGGCTGGAATCGAACACCGAGGGAAATTCCTTGGCCCACCTTTCAAAACCCGTCTCCTCCCTTACAGCATTCACTCCCGTAACAGACAACCCCAAAGCAGTGAACCAGTCCAAACCTAACAAATTGGCAAATGGCCCATTCACAATAATTAAAGGTAGTTTGCCTGAAAAAGCCTTAAATTGCACAGTAAAGGTACCCTCCCCCACAAGAGGAATGAGAGTTCCCTGATAGTCCTTGAGGTTGAGCTGACATGGCCGAAGTTGAGACTTCCGTAGCGCGGGAAAACATCGTTTTGCCGTCGACCAGGACACCAGGGACCGGGCGGATCCAGTGTCGACTTGCATCGGGCAAACAGTGTGGCCCAGGCGCACACACACAGAAATCTTGTCCATCGAGGAGGACGTCTTTCGCACGTACGCTGTAGCCGAACGCGGGGAAGTAAAAATAGCATTGCAGTCTTCCCGGCGAGAATACGAGGATCGTCGCTGCCACCGAGAGCCTGAGTTAGAATAGTCTTTTTGCTCCCTTTGAGCCGGCGGAGGAGATCTACGGGACCTGCAAACCTTAGCGATATGCCCTTTTGCACCACAGCGCCAGCAAGAAGCGCCACGGAAAGAGCAATTTACTCTGAGATGCCCCCCTCCGCACCCACGGCAAGGAGATAGTGGGGCCCGGGGGCGGGTGGCAGGCTGTTCCCGACCTCGACTCGCTGTCAACCGACATACTTCCTCCTCAGAAGGCGCCGCTGCCCCGTCTGCTTCTGCAGGCACTCCTGGCTTGTCTGGGAAAGGGGTACTTGGTAAGGTGACATTGACTGAGGAGTCCATGGCTGCCACAGATTGAGTGGACAATTCAAATGCCCTGGCCTCTGACAAAGCTGTGTGAAATGATAAATCCTGGATGGCCAATAAACGCCGCTTGAGGCGACCATCTCTAATGCCAAATACCAGTCTATCAAGGAGGTAATCGTTCAAATCCAAAAACTCACAATACAGAGCCGCCCTGCGTAAAGCAGCCACATAGTCATTTATCGATTCCCCCTCACCTTGATTCCTTTGATAGAACTTATACCGTCGAGCACAACGGGAGGGAGCCGGGGCATAATGATCTTGAAGAGTTTTAAGAAACTCGTCCCAGGGCACATTGTTTATGGAAACCGGGGCAAACAGGGCTCGAGCTGTCTCGAACATTTCCGTGCCACAAAATCCGAGGAAATAAGCCCTTTTACGGTCACCGGAAATCTCTGAAAATCCATTTGCAATTAGAAAACAGTCAAACCTGGCCACGTATGAGTCCCAGGTCTCCCCTTGTGGATCAAAGGGGGGAAAAGATACGTGGGTAGACATTGTGGTAAGTATAGTTACCCACAATAGTAGGAATCCTCGTCGCCAAATGTAATGACTGGAACTCACGTATAATTCAGGCCGTTTATTAACAGAACTCGTGCCAGAGCAGGCAGATACACACATGAAAAGGTTTCAGCAAAAGCATAACATTTATACAGCAGACAGGCTGAGGAGCCAGCCAATACAGAACAGCATAATCTCCCGCCTGCATTGTTACTTAGTAAACGCGGCCAATCAGCACCTTGGAGAAGGCGCCAATCCCCGCGGCTTTCCCTGCTGCCGGTCGTCAGGCAGATATAACACTCCCCATCCCCCCAGAAGTTCTTTGGAAGCCAAAAATGCCCTCCCAGAGCCCCTGTGCAAGCCAAAAATCAGCTGGCCAGCACACACATGCACATTGGAGTTGAGCTAGGGCAACAGCTCAGGTGCCAGCAGATATGGCACCATCTGTGGCACCCGCGTGGCATAGGTTCGCCATCACTGGCCTAGAAACTATAGCCTGAAGCCGGGAAAAAATAAAACTGGGGAACATGCTAATGCTAGTCAGCTGATAACATCCAACTATATACCTCATATAGGCATGGGGGAACTAAGACATCTCCCCTGGCATATACAATTTATAAATGGTATGTGTGTATGTATGTGTGTTTAGAAAATGGGGTTTTTAAAATGTTTTTAGTAGAAATTTAGATTTGTTGTAAATTGTTTTTCACTTTGTTGTGAGCCGCCTCGAGTCTGCGGAGAGGGGCGGCATACAAATCTAAATAAACATAAACAAACATAAACAACCCTCTTCCATCAAAATCTAAGTACAAGTATTCCTCACTTAGTTCAACAATTGGTACTGGCAGGTCTGTCATTAAACAAAACGATCACTAACTGGGAAATCACATGATTGCAACTATGGTTGCAATTTTATTTCAGCTTCCCTTTTCACCCACTCTCCCACCCTTGGTAATGTTCATTCCAGCACTGGGATAATTAGAAGATAATTATTGTTTGTAGTTATAATTATTGGAGAGGAAAGAATTATAAGCAAGTTCCCGCCCCGAGTCTACGGAGAGGGGCGGCATCATAAAAAAATTAAAAAAAATAAAAGTTCACAATGGGGAATATATCAGGGTTCTTGAAGCTCCCAGGCAATGGGGAATATATCAGGGTTCTTGCTTTGGGCTTCCAAGCCATCACATTCCTTTTAATGTGTATTCCCCACTGTGTACCTGCTTATTCCCTTCCTCTTCAATCACTCCTCTCTGCAAGGGGGAAAACAAATCTTAAATGAACTTCTCTCTTTAAGGTGTTTATCCAAGCCTCAACAGAGAAAGACTATTCTGTGAGAAATTCAAACACCATCCAATATTTCAGCAGTTCTTTCTACTGTTTATGTTTTATGCAAGAGGGCTACGGAGCAAGTATAGGGGCAGATTAATATATATTCATTAACAAGAATGTATTTTAGTGAGAAGTACTGTAGCACAGTGATTTTCAACCTTTTTTGAGCCGCGGCACATTTTTTACATTTACGAAACCCTGGGGCACATTGAGCAGGGGGGGGGGGCGCTAAAAAAGTTTGGACAAAAAAAATCTCTCTCTCTCTCTTCCTCCCCTTTGCTTTATTTCTTTCTCCCTCCCTCTTTCTCTCCTTTCCTTCCTCTTTCTTCCTCTCTCTCTCCATCCCTTTCTTTCTCTTCCTTCCTTCCTCTCTTTTTTGCTCTTTCTCTCTCCCTCCCTACCTCCCTCTATGTCTTTCTCTCTCTCCTTCCCTCCCTCTCTTTCTCTCTCTCTTGCTTTCTTTCTCTTTCTCTCTTTCTCTCTCTCTCGCTCTTTCTCTTGCTTGCTTTCTTTCTCTCTCTCTCTTTCTTTCTCTCTAAGCTTCGCGGCACACCTGACCATGTCTCGCAGCACACTAGTGTGCCGCGGCACACTGGTTGAAAAACACTGCTGTAGCAGAACAGAACTTTTATTTGCAGCACCTGACAGGTGGATACTAAAAGAAACATACCTACTTAGAAACAGAATTGTGCCTGAAATTTACAGTAATCCTATATTAGAACAGAAATCATTCACAATTGCAGGGCTCCTAAGAAAAAATGTGAATGAAAAATGTGACGCTTTCACCAAGAAAAAGCAAGTGAAAGGTAATTAATTCTTCAGAATGGTTAAGATCTTTTCAAAGTTAAAAACTTTCATTATCAAGGAAAAAGAAAGAAATACCTTTCTGCTATATCAATATTAATAAAATTAATAAACAAATCAATGTGTTTTATACAATTTATACTATGGTACAATTGTACAGATGCTTACTTAGAAATGAATTCCACATATTTCAATCGGATTTCTTTCCAGTTAATCTGTTTATTCCAATTACAGTGGTACCTCTACCTAAGAATGCCTCTACTTAAGAAGTTTTCTAGATAAGAAACGGGTGTTCAAGATTTTTTTGCCTCTTCTTAAGAAGCATTTTCTACTTAAGAACCTGAGCCGGAAAAATTTCCCAGGAAATTTGAGAGTGGCACGAAGGCCATTGCCCCTGGATTTCTCTCTCTGGGACAGTGTATGGGAGGCAGCCTCGCGCCGGGTGTATGGGAGGCATGTGCTCCTCCTCGCAGCCTCAGAGTCCCTCTTTAAAAAAAAAAAAAAAAGCCTTAAAATTTTGGATTTTTTTGATTCCCCTCACCTTACCTTCTTCCTTCAGCAGCGACTGTCCTCCTCATCTTCTTCCTCCTCCTCCTCCCACCCAAATTCCAAACTTTTATTTCTTTCCTAATGGGTTTGCCCGCCTTATTTGCTTTTACATTGATTCCTATGGGAAAAATTGCTTCTACTTACAAAATTTTCTACTTAAGAACCTGGTCAGGGAACAAATTAAGTTCTTAAATAAAAGTACCATTGTATTTAATTAGAGTTTTAGAGCTTAAATTGTATTTTTTGTATTTTTTGACTTCTTTTTTATTGGTTTTTTTGTAATTTATATTGTTGTAAGCCGCCCTGAGTCCTTCAGGATTAAGCAGCATAGAAGTCAAATTAAATAAATAAATAAATAAATAAACAAACAAACAAACAAACAAACAAATAATCAACCAATCACTACCAGGACACAAATAGAGACACACTAGTCTTTGCCACAAAACTGGTATGCCATTTTTGATTGGTGAATTAAGATGGATGAGATGTGCTTTAGAGTTGGAACCAAGCATGAAATGAACTATTAAAACTCTAAAAATCCCTCCAATCCACACAATCAACCATCTAGTGTCAAATGGCCACAGGATGATTTTTTTCCCAACATCTTGAAATATTTAATTGTGTAAATATATTTGGAAGCTTTATGCATTGAAATTTGTCCTACTAAATTCTCTCTAGGACAACCTTAATTAACTTTAATGATCCTCAAAATTTGGAAAGCTGGCTTATCAAAGAGTTTATGGTTTGGAATATGCAATTCTTTTTTAAAGTTGATACAAAACGAAAATGTGACAGTCCATTTACATTACCTTGTTATTTTCTCCACTTCTGGAAGTATAGGATAAGCAAGAGTTAAGTCCATGACACAAATCTGGCAACCTTCTGAAGGTTGGGAGTATAATTCTCAGAAATCTTCAGCATGTGCTGGAAAGTATTTTGGGGAGTTTAATGTCTTTAAAGGTCATGAGGCTATAAACACTGCTATCTATAAGATTACTTTGGGAAGAAGCAAATAATAGCCAGCTATCAAATGCTGACTTAATATTAAAAAGATGTCAAAGCAGCATTTCAATTGCCTCTTGAATGGGAAAGCCAACATGAACTAAGAAGTATCTAATTCAGAAATAGGTTTTTCTAGAGGGCAAGTATCAAATTTTTAATGATTGTTAAACAAAGTTAGCGAGGATTAAAAATAAGCATAAAGGTAGAGATTAATATGGAACAAAAATGAAGGATAGACACAAAAGGAATTAGAAATTCTTCCAAAATATTTATGTTAAGATGGTTATAATCTTGTTATTCTGATCACTGATGAAGGGGATCATACTGGTAGTAGAAAAAATGTAAGTGATACCAGAATGCAAAAGACTGATATAGATAATTTAATATAAACTGTAATGCTTCATAGGATAATCAGAACTGCAGAAAAAACAATTACTGCCAACCTGCCTTCCACTGATAATCTGTATACTGCAAAAGTCAAAAGGAGGGCCATGAAAATATTTACTGACCCCTCGTATTCTGGACACAAATTGTTTCAACTCCTACACTCAAAACCAGACCTGGGCAAGATGCGGCCCGAGGGCCGGATGCGGCCCATCTGCTTTCTGTGACCAGCCCGCGGAGGTCTGTCCAACTTTTCTAGATAAGAACCGTGTGTTCAAGATATAATATATAATTATATATATAAGATATAATATAATATGTAATTATAATTTATAATTATAATATAATTAACTCAGTTCTACCCAGCATTGGGTAGAACTGAGTTAATTATATTAGCCAGCCCTCTAAAACCATCCAAATTTCTCATGCGGTCCTATGGCAAAATTAATTGCCCACCCCTGCTCCAAACGATGCTATAGAGCACTGCATATCAAGACACAAGAACAGTTTTTTCCCCAAATGCCATCACTCTGCTAAACAAATAATTCCCTCACCACTGTTAAACTATTCACTAATGCTGCATTACTACTACTACTATTATCTTCTCATCATTCCTATCACCGATCTCCTCCCACTTATGACTATAACTTGTTGCTTGTATCCTTATGATTTATATTGATTGTTTCCTGATTGCTTATTTGTACCCTATGACAATCATTAAGTGTTGAAACTCATGATTCTTGACAAATGCATCTTTTATGTACACTGAGAGCATATGCACCAAAGACAAATTCCTTTTCTGTCCAATCACACTTGACCAATAAAGAATTCTATTCTATTCAATAAACTGCCAATGGAGGAGAAGGAAAATGCAGGACAGGGCTGAAGGGGAATAAAGGCAAAGAATAGAGATGACTTAAGAAGAGAAGACAGAGGTAAATATTGGGGAAAAAAGAAATGGGGGCAAAACCAAGGATTCTGGGAAGTGATGGATAACATGGGGAAGAAAACACTGAATATCCTGGGTAGGGCATAAAGGGCATAAAGGCCCCACAGTTGGAAGAAATTTTGAGAAAAAATGTATCTATATTTATAGAAAGAAATATCTGCAAATAGTAGCATCTGGATACATTTTTATATTATATAAACCCCTGTATCTTGTTTCTTCCCACGATTAGTCTTCATAACGAGTTCACAGTATTCCTAAATGTTAATAAGCCTTAAGATAAAACAGCTAAATTGATGCACCTACAATGATAATAGAATTGTTTTTTAATTCTCATTTAAATAGTGAAGCTATTGTTACACAATCTTGAAGAAACTCATGCATTCAAATTCCTTTCTCCTGGGCTTTTGAGTGCATGGCAATAAAGCCAAGCATTTATTTCAGGGTTCAAAAAATATAAGCCAGGGTCTTATTTTTGGGAAAACGTGGTAGCTACTTTCAATATATCACACATTTGCATAGCCTGATGTGCAAAATGATGAAAGTTTCAATAATGCTGTCTTGGAAGTCTGAAATTTACTAGCTGGCAATTAAAAATGTTATTTTCAAAAGCATTAGTATATGTAATATCCTTTTACTTTTCTTCATGTACTATTTTGACATTTTAAGGGGGTTAAAATGTACATTCCTAGATGATAATTCCTAATATGAGTAGCCATTTCCCATATTGTGTAGCTTTGTAGATTATTTGTAAAAAACAGGTATTAGCCTCAATGCCTTCTGTAGGCAATAGATAAATTAACAGAGAATACAAATACCATGCTATTACTATAGCCCAGACGTCTTCATCCATTTGTTCTATAGAAGTAGTGGACATCAACTCTTATAATTTCCAGATATGCTGTCTTGGAATGATGGGATATGAGATCTAACACATCTGAAGGGTGTCAGGTTATAGAAGAAGAAACAACATGAAAAGGCTATTTTCTTGTTCAATGCTACCTATAGGCATCTAGTTGGAATTGTGCCAAATTTTTAAAAAAGAAGGTATATTAGATGGACCTTTGTTCTGATCTTGCAGTTGCAGGAAGGTCACACCAGCTATCCAGCTAAAGCAAACAGGCACCTATGTTAAGCAACAACATTACAGGAAGATGCTGTAAGCAAATGTTTACTTTAGTGACAAGGGTAATGGCATCATTTCATACTGTGTGGGAGAAAGCAACTTGGTAAACCACACTGGTACTTTAACAAGAAAACCATATAGATATACAGTGTAACTGGATGATGGGCCCCTCGGGTCAACTGGCACTTAACATGCTGAGGAAAAGCTGAGAATCTTGCAGAGTAGTAATTGTGGTTGCGACATGACTAGATTAAAACCTTTGGGACATCTACTTCCTGATGTTGCCTTGCAGGAAAATAAGATCTGAAACTGCTAAGACAGAGAAATGTAAAGGGGGAGAACTCAACACAGTGAAAGATGAAATGAATAACTTACGCAGGCACTAGCAAATTAAAATGGACAGGAGCTGGACTCCTTCAGTCAAAATATATTATTTACTACTTAGAACATGAACAACAATGAAGAGACAGTGTTGTTGCAATAATAAGGAAAGGCAGACCCTATTTTTCGGAAGATAAGACACACCTTAGTTTTTGGGGAGGAAAATAGGGAAAAGAATTTGCTTATCAGGTATTCATCTGGCTATCCTTATTCTAGTAGGCTTCAGCACATTATTTTATCCCCTGGTTAGGGCTTAAAAAAAACTTTATTTGAAGAGAGTAGCAATGAAAGAGCTTGCAAGCCAGTAAGAGCTGGAAACATCATTAGCCTGGAAAGAAACATTTGGAGCAAGTAGAGAATGGGGAAAAAAACTCTATAAAGACAGAGTTTGGAAAACATTATTCACAGAGAGTAACAATGAAAGAGCTTGCAAGTGGGTAAGAGCTGGGAACATCATTAGTACCTGGTTAGGGCTGGAGCAAATTAGAGTAATGAAAAAAGCAAATTAGAGTAATGAAAAAAGCCCTGCAAAGACTTAGGACTTGGAAAACATTCTTCACCAAGAGAAACAATGAAAGACCCTGAAAGGTAAGAGATGGGAAGATTGTTAGCAGCTAGTTAGGGCTGGAAAAAAAGCTACATTCAGAGTATAAGACACATCCAAATTATCAGCCTCTTTTAAGGAGGAAATACTCTGAAAAATACGGTTAATAAGGACACTACCTGGTGCAATGCAGTCAATGACAAAGTAATGTCAATTAGATTTTAATATGATGAGTATCTAATTTATACTCCAATCATTCATGCAGAGGGAAATTTTATGAGTTTTATGAACAACATCCATCCGAAATTGACAGAACATGTTTTGCTTATGGTTGGAGGCGTCAATGTTTATGCTTTAGCAAAAAGGAAATCCTAGAACTTTAAATTTTGTTCATGTGAAAACACACCAGGAAGCAAAAGTCCAACTATATGGAAAATCCCTAATCTTATTTTTAATGGTAAAGTGCTAAAGTGTCACAGATTTTTTTTGCCTGTGATCTTAAGGAAGGAGGCTTATCCTTCCACTTGCATTTGAAATACAGCAGAAAATGCTGTAACTTCCCTAGGCTTTCTTAAAGATTCTGGTTTCCATTGGGCTAACGGCAAGGATACTTAATTAAGTCACTGAGTTCAAAGGATGCTTACAATTTGCATAGAAATAAAGGGAGGAAGAGGTGTATATAAGACTCACCTTGATTTCTTTAATATAAATCTTTGTCAGATGGGATGATTTAAGAACATTATCTAGGATAATGTTCACCTTGTTAGTAATAGGAAGTAGGTCCTTGGAGCGAAGAGCCCCCTTGGCTATAATTTTTGATCCCTATCCCTCCTGGTTAGTGAAGACTAGCTGGGAGGTAGCAGGTAGTAGACTCCAAGTAGCAGTGACTACTTCTCTGTGGGAGGGCATGGTCCCAATTCTTTTGAAGAAAATGGTGGTCCATCCCCTCTTTAACAAGTCATCCTTGGACCCATCAGTAGTAGACAACTTTTATTCAGTTTCTCACCTTCCTTTTTTTAGATAGAATCAAGGGTGAAATGCTCCCGGTTCATTCGTGCCTATCGGTCATCAAAGAGCCAATCGTGAAGGGAGTGCAAGGCCCCACCCACCCTGCCCAGATGCCACCATTTGGGTTCTTATACCCTTTGCACATGCACAAAGCATTCTGTGCATGCACAGAGGGTAAAAGAACCCATACAGCAACATCCGGGCAGATGGGTGGAGCCTCACACTCCTTTCCCGACCAGCTCTCTGATGACTGATAGGTATGAGCGAACCGGAAACATTTCACCCCTGGATTGAATTATGAAAAAAGTGGTAGGTGTTCAGCTTCTTGAGGCTTCAGAGGAAGTTAATTATATGGACTCTTTTCAGTCAGGTTTCAAGCCATATTATAGTACGGAGACAGCATTAGACCCTGGAGGGTTTGAGATAGAGGCCGTATATCCCTCATTGTCTTTCTAGATTTCTCAATGGCTTAGTACAATTTTATCTTTCTAGACTGGCTCTGGAGTTTGGACGTTAGAGGAACCGAAAATGTTTTGGAAGTTAGAGGAACTAAAAGAGGATTTTTTTCTTTTTTTTCTGGGCTAGTTCCAGTCAGTAAATAGTATGTGTATGAAGGGGAGATCTAACTCTAGGTTCCTCTTATGTGGGTTATCTCCCCAAATACCATCGGATTTCAATTATCACTAGTGTCAATCAACAAAAAGAAACATAAAAAATTGGAATGCTACAAATTCCTCTTTCCTGATTTGTAAAAAGACCACAATTACTAGGCAATTTAGAAAAATTAGAAACATAAATGAAGCCTTATATGTAATTTAAATGTTAACTATGTTTCATGAATAATACTGATTTCCAGATTTATTTGTCAATTCAGAGAACTGCATTCAGCAAGCGTTTACTATAACAGAATTCCTCTCTTTCCCCATCTCAAATGTATATTTATTGCCAAAAATACAAGGATTTTCAAGAGGCTGTACTGGGGAGTCCTTGACTTACCACCATAATTGAGCCCAAAATTTATGTTGTTAAGTGAGACATTTGTTAAGTAAGTTATATCTCATTTTATGACCTTTCTTGCCAGTTATGTAAATCACTGCAGTTGTTAAGTTAGTAACATGGTTGTTAACTGAAGCTGGCTTCCCTATTGAGTATGTGTGTCAGAAGCTCACAAAAACTGATCACATGACCCAGGAAACTGTAACCATCATAAATGAGTCAGTTGCCAAGCATCTGAATTTCGATCACGTGACTGTGGGCATCCTGCAACATTTATAAATGTAAAGCATGGTCATAAGTCCCTTTTTGCAGTGCCATTGTAACTTTGAATGGTCACTAAATGAATGATTGTAAATTGAGGATTACCTGAGTTAGGTCTGGAGGCTGATTCTTTCATGAACTTACAATTTAAAGATCAACCCTGTAAACCAGCTTTAAAAACTTGCAAGCAAAGTCTACAAACAAAATGCCATAATTGTATATTGTCAATTCTATTGGAGCTGTTTCTTGCTTTTAACTGGTACATTTTTGGGGGAAGAAATTGGTAGATTACAATAGCTGCCATTGTTAGTTTAGCAGCAAAACCTGATGCCAATCTATTGTAGGAAAAGGAAAATAGACAAGAGCAGAGAGCTCTGTTATTATACTAAACAGTTAACTTTAAACTATCAAAGATATTCTTTACAGGAATACTATTATGCCTTGGATATAAATTAGATTCCACATTTGGAAAGTTTAGAAGTGCCTCAATAGTTTATCACTCACAAACCTTTCTAAATCAAGCATTAGGTGCTTCAAGCATATGCAAAGTTTTGCCTGATTAAAAACAGCAACCATTATATCTGCTCCTACTCCCTCTGCACAGGAACACCAACATTGTCACCAGTGCCTAATGGTACCGAGAAGGCATGGTCAGAGCTCCTCCTGCTGGTTCACATTTTTTATGTGACACAGCAGGGAAAAAATGGGGGGGACCCCTCCTCTCATCAATCCTTTACAAGGAGAAAAGCAATTTTAAATATTACACGAAATTATATCAGCACTGAACTGAGTATATAATCAAATTGATAAACACGATTAAAGTTTGACAGTGACATTTACCTTCAAAGTAAGGGCAAATTATAAATTCCGTAAGAATTACAAATGAGTAGAACTCATGTGATCATCCAGAAAAAGTACATACAGTGGTTGACTGATTATGTAGCATGAAATTAATGTCTTATCAAACCAGATAGACAGACCTTCTCCAAAACAATTGGTCTCCACCTTGGGCCTTAAGTCTTCTAAGGGTATAGCCATCCAGTTCTTTTGCAGATTCTTTTAATACGTGTGTGTGTGTGTGTGTGTGTGTGTGTATATATTTTTAATGTCGGATCACCCTGGTATATTGAAGGAACATCACAGCTCCTTTTTGCCTCTAGGCCCAACCCAGGACCATTTCCAGGCAGTTAATTTTATTTATAGCCAACAACTATATTCTGTATGTGTCAAATGTTAAAAAAAAATATTGACGTATATATATACATATATATGTAGATTGTTCTGAGTTCGGGTTTTGCCCTGTGTAATATTTTGCATGTCTATGCGACGTTTCGGTGAAATCACATTCACCATCATCAGGCTGAAGTTTCAATCTTCGAGCTGTTGTAAAATGGAATGTTTGCAACTGTCATTTCTTCCTAGTATATAGTGTGGGGGTGGAGATTTGGTTTGAATGTAGCAAATAGATTGGGTGATTATGTTTTAGTGATCTGATTGGTTGGTGGAATCATAATTATTAGAAGGATTGACATGGTGATTTTTATGAAGTGTTTTTTTGTTTAAGGCTGGTTTCCAAATCTCTGGTAGGCGGGACGTGTCATCTCTTTTATTTATGCAAAGGGGGTTCCTCTCGATCTCTATGGCTTCCAAGGCAATTCTTCTATATAAATTCTCTGTTTTGTGAAGTAATTTAGTTTTTTCAAAGTCAATTTCGTGCCCTGTTTTTTTAATGTGCTGGACAAGGGAGGAAGTCTTTTCTTCTTTTTTAATTGCATTTTTATGTTCTGCAATGCGTGCACTTACTCTTCGATTGGTTTGTCCAATGTATGTGGCTGCACATGTTTTGCAAGGAATTTCATAGATTCCTTGGTATTCCAATTGGATAAAATTGGATAAAAGATAAAATCCAATTGGAATACCAAGGAATCTATGAAATCTATGAAACATACAATACTGATAAGAAGCCAAAGAGGACAAATGGCCATATAAGAATAGATTACACATTGAAGACAATAGGAGATAGAGAACTCTTTGATGGAGATGGTTCATAAATGTGGAATATAAATAAATATGTGCATGTGCTTTTATACTTCAAACATGACTTTAAAACAGAACCCGAGGTTATCAGAAATCTACTACAACACAAATAACCTGTTGGATATGGTTTTTTATAGAAATCAATTCCAGAGTAGACAATATAGAGGACATTGCAATAAAGAAGCTACAAATGTCAGTCAGACAGACAGACTATACAGTACATTTTGGAACAGCAAGCAATAACAATTTAAATATAAATTTTCAAGCACAAGCTTGAAAAGAAGAATAAAATCAGAAAGATACAAAAAGGAAGAAATTTAGTAATGCTTAACTGTATAAAATACATGTTCTTATAGCAAGAAGAGGCAATATTTATACATGCAAGTTACTTTCAAAATTTCAGATGTGTCTTATCAGCCCCAAAAGACTGGAAATCACTAAAGCATGCAGATACCTATGTAAATTGATGTTGTTTCTGCCATGAATAACCTCTCTCAAAAATCCAGATTTCCTTTCATTTTATTTTTACTTGCTTTAATACATTCTTCAAATATGTATATTTTTGTATAATAGAATAGAATAGAATAGAATTTTATTGGCCAAGTGTGATTGGACACACAAGGAATTTGTCTTGGTGCATATGCTCTCAGGGTACATAAAATAAAATATACATTTGTCAAGAATCATGTGGTACGAACTTAATGATTGTCATAGAGGTCAAATAAGCAATGAAGAAGCAATATTAATGAAAATCTTAGGATATAAGCAACAAGTTACAGTCATTCAGTCAACATGGGAGGAAATGGGTGATAGGAATGATGAGAAAAACTAGTAGAATAGAAGTGCAGATTTAGTAGAAAGTCTGACAGTGTTGAGGGAATTATTTGTTTAGTAGAGTGATGGCGTTCGGAAAAAAACTGTTCTTGTGTCTAGTTGTCTTGTTGTGCAGTGCTCTGTAGCGACGTTGTGAGGGTAGGAGTTGAAACAGTTTGTGTCCAGGATGTGAGGGATCAGTAAATATTTTCCCCGCCCTCTTTTTGACTTGTGCAGTATACAGGTCCTCAATGGAAGGCAGGTTGGCAGAGGATACTGTTTAGATAAACAGTATCAGTTTTACTAATTAAAAATAAACTGTCTAAATAATTATTTTTTATTAAAGCACAATTCTACTATCCTATCACCAAAGTACTTTGAATTTTAGTAGCACTTACAATTCCCTCTTTTAGGGCCACAGATAATTAATCAAGATAAAAATTGACAGGTACTTAGACAGATCTTTTCATATCAAAGGTTATGATATGATTTATTATTCCTGAAGGTATTTCATGCCATGAAGCATTTTGTCTGAAGACCAAACTGTACTAACATTTTTTTTTATCATCAATGAATTTTTTGATGCACTCATCCTAATTTTCCACATCATTGCATTTCACTTCAATCTAAGTAAGAGTTTTTACAGGGCTCTGTGTCTTGCCAATGTAGAAACATAGAAATATAGAAGTCTGACGGCAGAAAAAGACCTCCTGGTCCATCTAGTCTGCCCTTATACTATTTTCTGTATTTTATCTTAGGATGGATATATGTTTATCCCAGGCATGTTTAAACTCAGTTACTGTGTCTGCTGGAAGTTTGTTCCAAGGATCTACTACTCTTTCAGTAAAATAATATTTTCTCATGTTGCTTTTGATCTTTCCCCCAACTAACTTCAGATTGTGTCCCCTTCAGATGTAGCAATGATAAGTTAGAAAAGTATTCAACATTCCATTTGAATAGGTTCTATAGTTTTAATTGGAGGATGAAAACCGAAAAAGAATTGCAAGAGATAAATTACTAAGAAATAAGCCATCTAGAATTTAAATGTCAGGCCTCATTAGTTGCAGCTGGCTTGCTTGTTTCAAAAGAGATAATATTTTCTTCAATGACATCTACATTTCTCTTCAGTTCCTTTATGAAAATCACACTGAATTATTTGTTTCATCCAGTAGAAATATAATTTTCATTATATAAGAAAATCTTTATTAAATGCCTTTTTCCCCTCCCTGGAATTTTATGCCGCTCCTCTTCAAGGACTCGGGGCGGCTTACAATATATAATAAAACAACGAATAACATTTTAGATCCAACTAATTAAATATAAAATCTAAAAAACCCAAGTCATAAAAAGCAGTCATTCCCATTTAATCAACTTTCTCTCAGCACATTCATCAGCCGGGGGACAAGAATCTAATAGTCCCAAGCCTGGCAGCATAAAGGAGGGTGGGGGTAGTATGAATCTCCGGGGGGAGTTGATCCCAAAGAGAAGATTCTTCCCCTAGGACCCACCAATGACATTGTCTAGTTGACGGGACCTGGAGAAGGCCAACTCCTGCCTATGTAGCTTTTTGTGTATGATATGTATGTTTTCATATATTGGGGTTTCTTGTTTTTTTAGAATTTTTAAATGTATTATTGTTATTTTAGATTCTAACTATTAGATTTGTCATTATATATTGTTTTTGTCATTGCTGTAAGCCGCCCCGAGTCTACGGAGAGGGGCGTCATACAAATCTAATTAATAATAATAATAATAATAATAATAATAATAATAGTAGTAATAATAATAATAATAATAATAATAATAATAGCAGCTCCGTGGGACCTGACGGGTCGCTGGGATTCGTGCGGCAGAAGGTGGTCCCATAGGTATTCTGGCCCGATGCCATGTAGAGCTTTATAGGTCATAACCAACACTTTGAATTGCGTCTGGAAACTAATTGGCAGCCAATGCAGTCTGCGGAGAGGGGCGGCACACAAATCTAAATAAACATAAACAAAAATAAACAAACATATGTACATGTCTGGGCAAGCCCATGACTGCTCGCACGGCTGCGTTCTGCACAATTTGCAGTTTCCGAACGCTCTTCAGAGGTAGCCCCATGTAGAGAGCAATGCAGTAGTTGAACCTTGAGGTGATAAGGGCATGAGTGACTATTGCAGTGTTGGCAAACCGAGTGCCCAAATGGGAGCAGGTGTGTGAGGGAGAGTGCCAGAAACTGGAAGAGCAGCTCCTCTATGCGCATGCGGGAGTGCGGGAAACTGGAAGAGCAGCTTCCTGGCACACAGGCCACCTGATCTTCTGGTTTCTGGCATGCATGTGTGTGCAAAGAGCAGCTGGTTGGTGTGCATGCACAGGCTGGAAACTAGAAGCTTAGCTTCCCGCATGCACATGTGCTTCCAGGAGCCGCTCTTCCGGTTTCTGGCACTCCTGTGCGTGAAGAACAGCTGGCCTAGATATGGAGCTGCTCTAGAGCTGCTCTTCCGGTTTCTGGTACTCCAGTGCACACAAAGGTCATCTGGTCAGTGTGCATGCACGCACTGAACCCAAAAGAGCAACAGGCGATGGCTGACATGCCTGGAGAGATGGCTCTGCATACCACTTCCGGCATGTGTACACCAACACTCCGCAGTCTGCATTGGTTGCCACTCAATTTCCGGTCACAATTCAAAGTGTTGGTTTTGACCTATAAAGCCCTTCATGGCATTGGACCAGAATATCTCCGGGACCGCCTTCTGCCGCACGAATCCCAGCGACCGATTAGGTCCCACAGAGTTGGCCTTCTCCAGGTCCCGTCGACTAAACAATGTCGTCTGGCAGGTCCCAGGGGAAGAGCCTTCTCTGTGATGGCCCCGATCCTCTGGAACCAGCTCCCCCCTGAGATTAGAACTGCCCCCACCCTCCTTGTCTTTCGTAAACTCCTTAAAACCTACCTCTGCCATCAGGCATGGGGGAACTGAGATAACTTCCCCAGGCCTATACTGTTTATGTATGGTATGTTGTGTGCTTGTTTTTTAAATTATGGGTTTTTAGTTTTAATTATTAGATTTGTATTATATATTGTTTTCTATTACTGTTGTGAGCTGCCCCGAGTCTACAGAGAGGGGCGGCATACAAATTAAATAAATAAATAAATAAACAAACAAACAAACAAACAAATAAATAAATGTGTGCCATAGGTTTGCCATCACAGCCTTATTGGGACTATGGGCTGGATAAAGGCTTAGACAGATTTAAAAGTAATTCCACCCAAAATGATACATAACTATAACTGGTGTAAGTATAATTATCTTAAATTAACCAATTTTTTGTATTCTTAGCCATGGAACTTCTTCTGACAGTTGCTGATTAAAATATATAAATTACATTTGTACTGGGTGCCTAGTCTTGGTTAACTTAATGATGGCTGATTAATTCACTTTTCTGGGTTCAATATTCACACACTGAATCATACACAGGTTGCGTTTGTGCAGCACGAGGCTAAAATATGATTAATGGATTTGCATTGTATGGACATAAAGTGATGCAGTAGCTTTTGAATTGGACTGGCAATAAATCCTCTGCTTCAAAGTAATGCCATTACTGGTTATATTATTTGCTTCAGTGTTTTAATATACAGTATACAGTAAAGAGAAGCAAAAAAGAAAAAAGGAGAGGGAAAAGGAGAGAGGAAAAAGGAGAGGGAAAAGGAGAGAGAAAAAAGGAGAGGGCAAAGGAGAGGGAAAAAAGGAGAGGGAAAAGGAGAGAGAAAAAAGGAGAGGCAAACAGAGAAAAGGGGCGGGAGGGAGGAAATAAAAAGTTACATTAGACACAAGAAATCATTTAGCCTAGTTTTTGAACACTAGACCTTGGCTGTACAGAATAATGTTCAACATTCTACTGAGGAGGTGGGGCAAGAGGGGGGAATGTTAGATTACTTTCATAAGAAAGATGACCTTTATTCAAGAGGTAGTCATCCAGTTGAATATTAGGTAAGAAGAATTGAACAAAACAGCAAAAGAATTGATAACCTCACTGATTTCCTTTAAGTGGAAGAGAGGCAATTACCTGTTAAGAATGCTTCAATCTGGATTTCCCCAAAAAAATCAGTTACAAAATGTCCTGTAGTTTTTGAGTGTAAAACACAATAAAGCTTATTATAATCACCAGAGTAAGTGTCATTAAAAAAAGACAAAAGAAACTCCCTTAAAGTACAAGATCCAGATCCAGCCATTCTGGGTTCTTCCTTAACTAAAATTCTTTCTCTTTCTTTTCCTCCCTCCCTTCTTTTTCCTTCCTTCCTTCCCTTCCTCTTTCTTTCTTTCCCTCCCTCCCTCCTTCCCTTCTCTTTCTTTCCTTCCTTTCTGTAATCCCACATTACGACCTTTGCAGGAGCCCCACGATCGTGTGATCAAAGCTTGGCCACTTTTCATATTTATGACCCTTGCTGAGTCCTGAGGTCACATGACCCCGTTTTGTGACTGTCTCACAAGCAAAGACAATGGGGGAGAGGGTGGAGAAGCCAGATTCGCTTAACGACTGGGTTTCTAAGCCATCCATGCCCAGGCATGAAAATGTGCCACTCAGACATTATACTTTTCCGCTCACATCGAAAAAAAATTAGAGGGAACATTGGTTATGACTACTTGCCTTTACGGTTGTAAGTTGTGATGGTCATAAATCTGATCATCCATGTGATTTTAGGACCATTTTTGCAGTGATCGTTGAACACAGTGGTTATAAAGCAAATGAACTGACTAAATAGTTTGCTATGGGCTCATTTAGCTGAAAATTGAAATTAAATGCTGTTTTTCAGCAAAATTGTCATCAAACATGGTCATGTGACCACGGAATACTGTAAATAGCTATACACGGAGGTCAGATGCTGAGTGTATGTTATGTGGTCATAAGACTGCCGGGGTGGACGCAGCCATTTGAATCCTTGAATCCAGATTCTAAGTAACCCCAGAGAGGTCCATCATAACTTTGAATAATCACTAATAAGAACAAAGATTGGTCAACAATTATGGAATCCTGACTGGCTGTTACAGAGGGAGTGAAACAGAATTTTAAAAAGAGGATCATTGACTGGAAATTAGCTTACTGTATAATATTTTATTGCAACACAGTTAAATACCTTGACAGAAACAACATGACACCTGTGATTAACCTATGCCAACTTGTTAACTCTTATTTCAATTCGTCAATTCACCTCACGTAATTGTTATCTGAAAGTAGAACTGTTCAAGTTTGTATCAAATTTCTAAATCCACCTTTTTCCAAAATAAAACAAAAATATATCCTTTTTACACAAAAATAACATTTTAATAACCATTAAAAATATTAAGAAGCCATATCAGATTCATGTTACATTTCAAGACTGCGTCAAATTGTTTTCAGAATATATAAATAATTTATACTTATTTATTATTATTTAAAGTGATCTAGATTGAAAATGGAAAGGGCAATATTTGAGTATATGATAGAAAAGAAAATGAAATATTTAAATGTGAACATTCATGATGAAGACATTTATTTCAGGACAAAATTCCTACTACGTTCTGGATAAAGTCCTTTCTGTTTCCATTGTTAGTAAAATTTATACATATAAAAAACTACCTGCTTAATTGGATGGCATTTTCACTACTTTTAATAAAACAAGTTAATGCATTTTTCAAGCATGATGCCTCATCACAAGAAAAGTATTACATCCATCTGTAACACAATCTAATCTAATCACCCGGCAGAAATTTGAATCTTTGCAAACTAAAAATAATCCAACCAGCAGTATATTCAGCCCTATTGCTATCATCCTATTTTTAAAAACAAAGAAACCTAGCTTGAAATGTCCAATTACACAACTTCTGATTGCTGCAACTCCCAATTAAGCTTTCAAGCACATTTTCTGGGGGTGAGGGGCACAAAAAAAAAATGATTAGATCTTCCTTGTTGTTGCTGTTAAATGGATGTTTTTCCTTTCCTCCAACTATAGAGGATGCTGGGAAATATACAGAAGGCCTTTCCAGAGAGCATCTATACTCTAGTGATCATTTCCTTGGTCTTTTAAAGAATGTTAATTATAACCCAAACTTTCTTTGGTAAGAAACAAATATGTCTGTTCCCAATCCGATGTCCTCTAGATAGGATGGAACTATTACTGCCTTCAGCTTATTATTCTCTTAACCTCCAGCCATTCTAGCTGGGAAAATGAATGGAGCTGTAGTGCAATCGATCTGGAGGGCAGCAAGGCAATGCTACAAGGTGATCATAAGAGAGCAAACACAGCATGCCTGAAATGTACCATATTGGGAGGACTACAATAGGAAATTATTCTTCAGTCAGTAGGCATTGAGGTCAATCAGCAGCAGACCATCTGGTGAAATATATAATTAATTAACATATGGTTGTTTTTCTCTTTCGCCTAAGAAAATTAAGTTTTAATCCTTTACTTATGCTTTACTCTTTTGTGTAAGACAGGAAAGTAAGGTAATAGTTTTGCCTCTCAAAAATGGTCCGTGCTCTGAATTCAGAATACACCTGCCGGGATTTCACATTCACTACATGTTGATATTTATTTACATGTATACATTTATGTAGTATACATGTAGTATACACTACATTTACACTACAATTTCTAGTGAGACATATAGAAAGTTTAGAATATTTTCCCCTCCCAAAAGGTTGATTGATTGTGTTGTTGATTCAATTATTGTCGAACTCTAGTGACCAGGTAGATTCTTCCAGATTCGTTCAAAGGATACTCGAAACACTCTATCCAAGTTATTCATGGTACTACTAAAGATAATCAAAGCATTCTATATTTATCAGGCTTTCATCTGTGCCAAACAATAGTGTAGCAGTAGCATAATTTATTTAGCTAAACAGACACCCATTTATACCTTCTTCAGGGGAAGGGGCATTTTTATTCAAAACCTGTCTACGTCTTTGTATTCCACCACCAGCCCATTAATTAGTTTAACTTAAGATATATTTTTAAAAAAAATTAAGGGGCCTTAAGATTTTTATTCATATTGTTCCCTCATTGCTTATTTGACCCCTATGACAATCATTGTGTTGTTCCTTATGATTTTTGACAAATGTATATTTTCTTTTATGTACACTGAGAGGATCTGCAACAAAGACAAATTCCTTGTGTGTCCAATCATACTTGGCCAATAAAGAATTTTATTTAGTTTTATTTATTGATATATTTGTCAAACAATTATAGGATGGTAATTTGTACACCTAAAACCTTAGATAAGTAATAGTAAAAAGTAATGATAGAAAACAATAGGACAGTAGGACAGGGACAGTAGGCAATGGTGCACTTATACGCCATTCTATTCTATTCTATTCTATTCCTATTTCTATTCCTATTTCTATTCTAAAAGGACACACAATCACCAAGTCTGAAATAGGCAGAAGCCATCATTTTCATGGGAAACATCCAGCCTTGTGCAATTGCTTTCTTTCCCTACCCGAAGGGCATCCTTGTCTGGAACCGAATCAAAGCTCGGGCAGCTCCTCTCCCTGCCAAACCATCCACGAAGGGCGGGGAAAGAGACGGGTCTAAGCCCAAGGAAGCGCCCTTCCTTCGGCCGACCGACGGAGGCGGTCCAAATTACCTGCGCGGCCATGAAGGAGAGGTCCATGATGCTGTGGGAGTCCGAGCTGCTGCTGCTGCTACTGCTGGTGGTGGTCGAGACGATGGTAAAACTGGTAGCGAGGCCGCTCTCGCCGTCGCCGCCGCCCGACCCGGATTGCTGGGGAGCGGTCTCCCGCAGGACCAACTTGGGGCGCGTTACTAATTCCAGCTCACTGGGATGGCGGCGGCAGTGCCGTCGCGGCTGCCAGGCTGCAATCAGCTTTCGGGGAACATGGTCGGCCGATAAGCTCGCCAGGCGACGGCACCAGCGGCCGCAGGATCGACGCCGAGGCTCCAGTCTCGGCGAGGGGGAAAAACAGCCGCTCGTGGAGTCGCCTGCCTGCGCGCCCCGAGTTGGTCGCGCCCCGAGTTGGTCACGCCCCTGCCCTCGGAGGCTCCGGGTGCGGGAGAGAGGAGGGAAAGCCGGGGAGCGGCCGCTCTTTCCAAGCGAGGAACAGACTATGAGGAGGCATGGGGGGGGGATTAGCCGCGAGGTGGCTTCTGCCCACCACCTACTGATTGATGTAGTCGTGAGTCTCCCCCTCCCTTCGCCCGCCCCTCACGGAAGCACGCTTCCTTTCTGGCAGCAGATGGTTCGTCTG
Source organism: Erythrolamprus reginae (assembly GCF_031021105.1). NCBI lineage: Eukaryota > Metazoa > Chordata > Lepidosauria > Squamata > Dipsadidae > Erythrolamprus > Erythrolamprus reginae. Next base: position 55,129,218 of record NC_091950.1, read on the forward strand.
GGATGCCCGAGTCAAATTATCTATGGTCGTCGGATACAAGAGCGTGTTTTGTTTTGATCGGCTTAGTCAACTGAAAGGCAGGCGTATTACTTTCAAACAGGTGTCAGCCGCTGCTACCTGTTCAAGCGGGCAGCATCTTTTGATGATTTTTTTGGTACTTTTTCCTTTAATCTACAACACAATTTCGGTTTGGCAAACAGCAGTATTCCACCAGACTTGAAATACTGGCATTAGACCATTTACAACTAGGTCGCCTCCGATCTAACAGTAGTTTATAAAATCATATATCAAAATGTCCTTCCTGCAGCAATACACAACAACATAAGAGATTCAAACTAAATTTAAACTGGTTTCTTCCCCAAACCCCTGTCTACAGTAGACCTCTCCCCGTTTCTAAGAGGTCTGTAAGGGGCGTGCATAAGTTTAGAATAGAATAGAATTCTTTATTGACCAAGTGTGATTGGAAGCACAAGGACTTTCTCTTGGTGCATAAGCTCTCAGTGTACGTAAAAGAAAATATAGATTTGTCAAGAATCATATGGTACAACACTTAATGATTCTCATAGGGGTCAAACAAGCAATGAGGAAACAATCAATATTAATAAAAATCTTAGGATACAACAACAAGTTACAGTCATACAGTCCCAGGGCCGCCATCAGGAATTTTGGGGCCCCATACAGCCTAAGTGTCTGGGGGCCCCCTCCCTTCTTCCTTCCTTCCTTCCTTCCTTCCCTTTTTCTTTTTTTTCTCTTTTGGTTTTTTTCCCCTTCCTTCCTTCCTTCCTCTTTCTTTCTTTCTTCTTTTTCTTTCTTTCCTTTTTTCTCTTCTTTTTCTTTTCCCTCCCTCCTTCCTTCCCTCCCTCCGTCCTTCCTTCCTTCCTTCCTTCCCTTTTAAATTTTCAAACTGTCTTCTTCATATTCCTGGCTGAAAGCTGCAGTCAACTGTCTTCAGCCATTGTCCAGCCCTGTGCTATGGACCCCTCCCTCCACCCCCTGAAGAGGCCGGGGGCTTCTTTCCAAAGCCAGTGGCAGTGATGCCAGAACCCCCTTCCCTGGGGATGGGAGCGGGGGGGGGGGGCTCCACTGGTCTCCCTCAACAAGACCTTCCGCAACACATCAGCCCTGCTGGGCAGGCCTCTTAGCCCCACCAAAGAAATGGGGGTTAAGGAAGACCCCCACCCCCCACCTTGCCCCAAACACTGGCACTCTGCATAACCCATGCGGGGGCTTTGGCTTCCCCTCTGCAGAACAGAAGCTGGGGACCTCTCCCTCCACATACACTGGATCCCTATGGCCCATCCGAGGGCTGGCAAAATAGGTGTACCCCCCCACCTGCTTTTCTATCTCTCTCTCTCTCTCTTTCTCTCCCTCTCTTTCTCTTTTTGTCTCTCTTTCTCTCTCTACTTTTCTTTCTTTTTCTCTTTTTCTCTACCTTTCTCTCTCTTTTTCTCTTTTTCTCTCCCTTTCTCTCTCTTTCTCTTTATATCTCTTTCTCTCTTTTTTCTCTCTCCCAACCTCTCTCTTTCTCTTTCTATCTCTTTCTCTCCCTCCCTCTCTCTTTCACTTTCTCTACCTCTTTCTCTCCCTTTCTCCCCTTCTCTCTTTCTTTCTCTTTCTCTCCCTCCCCCTCTTTCTTTCTCTTCCTCTTTTTATCTCTCTTTCTCTCTTTTTTCTCTTTTATCTCCCTTTCTCTCTTTCTCTCCCCCTCTCTTTGTCTCTTTCTATCTCTTTCTCTCCCTCCCTCTCTCTTTCTCTTTTTATCTCTCTCTTTCTCTCTCTCTCTCTTTCTCCCCCCTCTCTCTGAAGTGGGGAGGGCTGGGTTGGCACCAAGGGAGCTCGAGACGGGGTGCAAAAGCAAACTACTCTGCCGGCCCGGGCCCACATCGGAAGGAAGGAAGGAAGGAATTGTAAAAGGGGCGATCAAGAGAGGAATGGGTGAATGAATGGACGGAGGGTGGGAAGGAAGGAAGGAGGGAGGGAAGGGACAGGAACAGAGGGAGGGTGCAAAGTAAGCAAGGAAAGGTGTGAAAGGGGAGAGTAAGAGAGGAAGGAGTGAAAGAAGGGAGTGAGGGAGGAAAAAAGGGAGAAAGGAGAAGAAAAGCAAGAAATGGAGGGAAGGAAAGAAAGAAAGAAAGAAAGAAAGGGGGAAGGGACAGGAACAGAGGAAGGAAGGAAGGAAACTTATGAAAGGGGAGAGTAAGAGAGGAAGGACTGAAGGGAGGGAGGGAAGAAGGTAGGAAGGAGAAAGAAAAGAAGAAATAGAGGAAGGGAAGGTAAAAGAGAGAAAGAAAAAGTGAAAGAAAGAAAGAAAGAAAAAGAAAGAGAATGAAAGAGAAATAAAAAGAGAGGGGGAATGAAAGAAATGGAAGGAGGGAAGGAAGGAGAGAAAGAAAGAGGGAGAAAGAAAGCAAGAGAAAGAAAAAAGAATGAAAGAGCAAGAGAGAAAGAGAGAAAGAAAGAAAAAGCAATGCAAGAAATTGTGATTTTTACAATTCCCTCCCCCGCTCCCCACAAACCAACTACCCCTCTACCGCAAGGCGCCGTTTCCCCTTTCTCCCTCGTCCGCATCCTTGCGGCGGGGACTCACCAGGAGAAGTCTGGAGACCCACGCGGCTCCTCTGGGGGCCTTGCGGAAGGCGCCGGCGGAAGCCCCCATGGCCGGCGCTGGGTGTGAGGGAGGATGCTTTCTGCGCGGGCGGAGGCCCACCCTCGCCGGAAGAGCTGGGCAAGGGACGCCTCGGGGAAGGGGGGCAGGGCGGGAAGGGAAGGAGAGGGCTGGCGGGGGTTTAGGGAAGGGGAGCCGAGGCCAGCCTTGCAGTAGTCGAAAGCCACCGGGAGAAGACTGGGCTCAGCAGCAGAAGCGCCGCCCCCCCCATTATTCAGGCTCTCTTCGGGGTTGGGGAGTTTTTGGGGGGTACTGGGGCCCGGGGCCCCCCAATTTTCCAATTTTCCCCAGGCCCGGGACAGCAGTCCCAGTAATACCCATCTATCGGCGGCCCTGTACAGTCCTGAGTGGGAGAAAATGGGTGATAGGAATGATGAGAAAAAAAACTAGTAGAAATAGAAGTGTAGACTTAGTAAAAAGTCTGACAGTGTTGAGGGAATTATTTAGTAGAGTGATGGCGTTCGAGGGAAAAACTGTTCTTGTGTCTAGTTGTCTTGGTGCGCAGTGCTTTGTAGCGACATTTTGAGGGTAGGAGTATGTGTCCAGGATGCGAGGGGTCAGCAAATATCTTCACAGCCCTCTTTTTGACTTGTGAAGTATACAGGTCCTCAATGGAAGGCCGATTGGCAGCAATTGTTTTTTCTGCAGTTCTGAAGTCTATGTAGGTCTTGTTGGGTTGCAGAACCTAACCAGACAGTTAGTTATAGAGGTTATAGATAAGCGCACCATTGTGCTTACCGTCCCTGTCATACCGTCCTATTGTCCTCTTTTATAGTTACCTTTCACTTATGTTTATACAAACTACAACTATCCTATACATGTTTGACAAATAAATAAAATAAATAAACTATACTAGTTGTATCAAGTCCTTTTTAATCATAACCATTATTCTCTTAATCATATAGTTTCTATTTTTTAAATACAACTTGTACCTCATAATTGTATCCATTATTTCCATACACTCTATACATTTATCACTCTATATATTTTAATCTATAATTGTGTACAGTCCGATAATAATATTGCTTACAGTACATATTATTATGCGTATCTTTGTACCAGTATTTATTTCTAATTTTTTAATCTTCTTTAGCTGTTAAGTTTCTAGTCTCTGCACCTATTATCTACCTACCTACCTTCCTACCTACCTATCTTCCTTCCTTCCTACCTACCTATCTTCCTTCCTTCCTACCTACCTACCTACCTACCTATCTATTTCATATTTGATTTTTTTTAATGCCACCCTTCTCCTTAGACTCAGGGCGGCTTACAACATATTAGCAATAGCACTTTTTAAAACAGAGCCAGCATATTGCCCCCACAATCCAGGTCCTCATTTTACCCACCTCGGAAGGATGAAAAGCTGAGTCAACCTTGAGCTGGTGATGAGATTTGAACCGCTGACCTGCCGATCTAGCAGTCAGCTTTAGTGGCCTGCAGTACAGTACTAAGGGACAGCAGTGCAGTACTGCACTGGGGACAGCTGCTGCTGGGGCAGTGCCAGCAGGGACCCTGGGAGAAATGCCTGGAAAGCCCACCACTGGACAGTTGAGGCGGGGTGCACAGCAGCAGCTTCCAAGAAGCGGGTGGGCATCCCCTCAACATAGCCACCCGGCTCGGCCCACCTTTCCCCTCTGCTCCCTCATCTCTGTGTGTATGTGTATGTGAAAGAGAGAGAAAGAGAGAGAGAGAGCCAGAGGGGAGGAACCACCAGGACACAAGCATCATCGCTAGTTTCCAAGCCTCCTGCATGACTGATTCTCTGTCTGAAAGCCCCGTCTCCCCCCGCCCCACACACCCCTCGTGTTCATCCTGTGCTCCAAAAGTGCTTTTCTGTCCATTTAGGACCAGCGCTTTTCTCTCAGGGTGGGGAGAACAGAGCCCCAAGCGCTGCCTTCAAGCTCCATGCAAGGCAGCCACAGGTGCTTCCGGCAACCTTTGGCCAGGCAAAAGATGTGGCAGCGGCGGAGGATGCCTAAGAACTGTCTTTTTTGGATGAAATGAGGGGTGTGCTGGGCAGGGGGGAGACAGGGCTTCCAGACAGAATCAGTCATGCAGGAGGCTTGGAAACTAGCGCATACGCGGCTTGTCTTCTCCCTGACACCGAAGCGAAGGACAGAATGAGTTCCGCCATCCCGCTTTGCAACCAGGGCTGATATGCATGGTCAGTGGCGGGATGGCCACGGTGGTTGGCAAAGGGTGCTCCAAACAAAGCCTCAGCCAGAGAGAGGCAGCCCTTGCCCAGCCTCTGCCACAGCCGCTTTTCCGCCTGCTGGGAAGGCTCCTTGGGCAATGCCTGCTGGTCTCCCGCAGGGAGGGAAACAGCCAAGGGCTGCTGGGCGACCTCGGGGACAGCCGCCAAAGCACAGGGAGGCTGCTGCTGCCAACTGCTGCCCAACTCCCCCCCGCAGTTTTCGATGTATAAGATGCACCCAGTTTTTGAGGCACTTTTTAAAAGTAAAAAGGTGTGTCTTATACACCAAAAAATATGGTATGTGATTACTCAAAGTCTTTTTGGTCAACCTCATGTGCGCCTTTCAGTAATTGTGCCTTCTTGCATAGTTCGTGTGGATTCTGAATACTTCAGCTATGTATGTTTGTACATCATGCTCATTATTCTGTAATACTTCCGCCAGCAACTCTATCCTCACCTCATCACCTCTTTCTCTTCGACAATATTCTGAAATCTCAGATAATAAGCCACCTTTTCCATTTCGAGAAATATTATTGTCTCTTCTAATTCTCTATTAGCCAGAGATAGTTTTTGGTCCATTTCTTCCATTTTATCCCACTATTTGTTCAGCCCTTATTTCTACTTTTGGTATCCTCTGTTCATTATTCATTATCATTTGCTGGATGTTACCTATCTTTTCATCCATTTTATGTATATCCCCCTTTATCTCTGCCATTTCGTTTTTAATCTCATCATGATTTTGGGACATGTCTTCCTGACTTTTAGTCATAGCTTCATGGATCATAGGTAGCATTGCTTGCATATTCCACATAGAGCTTCACTTCTCCAAACCTAGCACACTTTCTATCGAGCATTGATTAGATGGGGATGATGTTGCTGATGAAGGTGTCGATAAAGCTTTCTTCCCTATCTTTGCTATCTCTAATAATTGTACTTGTCATCTCTAATAATCAAAAAGTATTTCTCCAAAATAACAAATACAATAATTATTTTTACACTACTAAGAATTTTCCCCAGACTTCCTGGTATACAGTGATCCCTCGATTATCGCGAGGGTTCCGTTCCAAGACCCCTCTCGATAATCGATTTTTCGCGATGTAGGGTTGCGGAAGTAAAAACACCATCTGCGCATGTGCGCCCTTTTTTCATGGCCACGCATGTGCAGATGGTGGAGTTTGCATGGGCGGCGGGGAAGACCCAGGGAAGGTTCCTTCGGCCGCCCAGCAGCTGATCTGCTCGGCAGCGCTGCGTGGGCGGTGGGGAAACCCCGATCTTCGTCTGCTCGCTGCTGCTGCGGCCGCCCAGCAGCTGATCTGCTCGGCAGCGCAGCAGCAGCGAGCAGACGAAGATCGGGGTTTCCCCGCTGCCCACGCAAAGGGGAAACCCCGATTCGGCTCCTCGCTGCGCTGCCGAGCAGATCAGCTGCTGGGCGGCCGAAGGAACCTTCCCTGAGTCTTCCTCGCTGATGCCCCCGCTCGCCCGCCCACCCGCCGCCCGCCCGCCGCCTGCCCGCCGCCCGCCGCCCGCCAGCAAGAGGGGGAGAGATAAAGAAAGAGAGAGAAGGAAAGAAAGAGATGAGAGAGGGAGGAAGAGAGTGTGAGAGAGGAAGAAGCAAGATAGAGAAAGAGAGAGAGAAAGAAAGATGAGAAAGGAAGGAAGAGAGTGACGTCATCGGATGGGAAAAATCGCGATATAGCGTTTCGCGAAGAACGAGATCGCGAAAATTGAGGGATCACTGTATATCCTTCAATTCTCTACTATTGTAAAGATCAACCCAACATTCTCCCAAAATAAAACATCCCCTGATAATAAGCTGAGTCAGGCTTTTGAGTGCATGGCAATAAGGCAAAGTGCTTATTTTAATGTTCAAAAAAATATAAGGCAGGGTCTTATTTTCACGAAAACATGGTGTGTGTATGTGTGCACAGCTTATAATTAATAATAATCAGTAGAAATTAATACTTCTATCAAGTATTAATTACTCATTTCTTCATTTTTTTCTTTATTCAACAATCAAATTTGTAATCTACACTAAATTTGTCCACATTGTTATTGTAGTAGTCCTTTGGGGAGCCTTTTTGCAGGTTAAGATTTATAATCCACAAAGACCCCAAAACCCATCAGGTAATTAAGATTTTTTTTCACAATGAAACCTAGATGATTATAGAATTTCCAAGTTCACCAAAAGTATTTCTCTTCTTTTTCATTATTTCACATTCTAGTTTAATTAATGTCCTCTTAATAACTGAATATCACAAAACCCTTTTTGTAATCTTTAAAAAACACTGCATCAGTTACTTCCCCTTTTTATGCACTCTTCTTGTCAGTAGATGGCACTCTTACTCTTTTTAATGCTGAAAAAACTTCTTCCGAAACATTCCTTTTTATTTTTAAGTTCTTTCAAAGTAGTTAGTCTAGGCTTTCCTTTAGCTTGATTTCCGTTCCTTTATAGCCATTTTCTTATTCTTTTCCGAATATGTTAATAGCTCTAACCACTTAGTTGTCGCTACTCTTGTGGAGTAGAAATCCTGTTCCGTTTCTTTTTTTTTCTAGTCCCACCTTCCATCTTTTATATTACTCTATCAGGGTAAATCCATTGCAGAGAATTAGAAAATTCTCATCCAGCAGAGCTACGTTGCTCCCTGATTTTTGCCTTCCTGTCTCTTGCCTAGCTGTCACAGTTTCGGATCAGCCATCCTAACCGTCTTCTCTCCTGTTGGCACCAAAGGGTTTCCCTTCATTCATTTGGGTGGCTTAAAAATTTATAAATTTATCTCTATTAATAAAAATTAAATTAAATTAAATTAAAAATTAAAAAGAAAGAAAGAAATGCAGTCAGGGCAAATTGCACCTCCTCTTCCCCCCCCCACCCCAGCATAGATTACCTGTCCCTTAATCCTCTTTTTTTAGAGAATTGTCCCAACATTCACTGAAGCACTTGTCAGAAACTTAATGGGATGATTTCCCATAATTTTGAAGTGGGAAAACAAAGAAAATTAAAACAATTGAAGGTATACTATTTAATGAAAATATTACCGTTCTGTTTAAAATATTACCTTTCTTTTTAAATATTACCTTTCTCTTTTCCACAGACAACCTTGCTTTGGCCCATGGCACTGATATAGGATATTATGCCAGAATGTGGCCCTTTTTACATTTTACATTACATTTTATACATTATCAACCATCATTTATATCCTAGTTTAGGCAAATCCATACACACCAAGTTTCTTAGTGTGTATGGATTTAATTTAATAAAAATATTTTTTTATAATCTATGAATTTCCTTCCTTCAAAAATTTGAAGAAAAGAAAATTCAGTTTCAACCTCAGGCCTATTTTACTTTATCCCCATAGCATGATAGTTCTCACCTTCCCTCAATTTTAAAACACAGTTCCCAACCATGAAAAGGTAGCCAACAACATATTATAATAACATTTGGGGTATATATGATCAGGTATTTGTCAGGATTTTCTCAGTTTCAACATCATGGACTACTTAATTAGAAGAATCTAAAGACCCTTGCCTTAAAAAAATAAACTTGCTATGTTTAATTAATGTTCTTCGTTGCTGACATTTAGTATGTAATGTTAGTGGATTGATATAACTGATGTTTAATTTGGATTCAGCACATTGTTGTTAAATAAATTATGTTTGTGATGTTTCCATGGGAACAAAATAATTGGCAAGTTGCATATTAATACAGGATCGTTCAAAGCAATATTATGTTTCAAGGAAATTCAGATGGCATCCCATTCTCCTCATCTAAGCATATTGAAATTCAAGTATCTTCTTGTGAAGAGAGGGCTACAGCTTAGAATAAACTGAGAACACTCATCTAACAGTGGCCAATAAGAACCTGTAATCCCCAGTTATGTTTTTTCAGTATTAGTCTAATAGTCCAAGTTAGAGACCACCATTATATCTTGTAGCAGCAAACTTGAAAAAGTAAAAGCTAGCTGTACAATTATATATTTCTTGCATCACTCAGAAAAAATGGTTGCTTGCTAGTAAAAGGTTAGAGATTCATTACTGTTATTTTCATTGCAAAGCAATGTAGGGTATTTCAACAAATACAGATTTCTTATGGCACAGTAGGAAATCTTGTGATGCTGAATGGGAAGGTAAGCTCACTTTTTGCTTTATAAAAGCCACCTAACAGTATCTGAAAATCAAATCTAACTTTGAAAAGGATTTTCAAAAGGCACTGCATACATATGTACATTTGCATTTATAGAAGGTCATGTTTTTCCCCCAAGGATTTCCATTTCTTCAATTCATGCAGTTTGTTTAATAGAAGACTGAAATTACTTGTTTTGACTTGATTTGAAAAAGAAAATGCATCAAAAAAGAAACAATAATGTACATAGTATTTGCATAGGGTAATACAGAATATTTTACCATAGTGTGGAAAACTGATCAGTTAATGTTTGTATTTGGTTCAACTGCTATCTAAAGTTTTCTTTCTTTCTTTCTTTCTTTCTTTCTTTCTTTCTTTCTTCTTTCCTTCTTTCTTTCTGTTTCTTTCTTCTTTCTTTCTTTCTCTTCCTTCCTTCCTTCCTTTCTTTCTTTCTCTTTCTTCTTTCTTTCTTTCTCTTTCTTCTTTCTTTCTTTCTTTCTCTTTCTTCTTTCTTTCTTTCTTTCTTTCTCTTTCTTCTTTCTTTCTCTTTCTTCTTTCCTTCTTTCTCTTTCTTCTTTCCTTCTTTCTTTCTCTTTCTTCTTTCTTCTTTCTTTCTTTCTCTTTCTTCCTTCCTTCCTTTCTTTTTCTTCTTTCTTTCTTTCTTTCTCTTTCTTTCTCTTCTTTCTTTCTTTCTCTTTCTTCTTTCTTTCTTTCTTTCTTTCTCTTTCTTCTTTCTTTCTTTCTTTCTCTTTCTTCCTTCCTTTCTTTCTCTTTCTTCTTTCCTTCTCTTTCTTCTTTCTTTCCTTTCTTTCTTTCTCCCTCTGTAAGATATCCCTACCTTTCACAATATCTTTTTTTCTGGACATTTCCCATTTTGGGCTGGTACAGCTTAATATCCTGTGATGGATTAATCCTCCATGGGTTTTGTCTAATAATTTCTCTCAAATGACCTGTATTTATAGCCACAGGGTGTTCTCAGCTTTTGTGTTCCATTTATGAAATGTGGCCCCTGGAGAGCTTTACCTGGTGCCTGCTTCAATCTAATTTCAGCATTCACAGCCCTTTTTCATTTTCCTAGGATTGTTTAGACTCCAGTTCTTTTCATGTGCAATGAGTTTTCCTGTTCTCTTTTTCCTGATTTATTTTTGATCTGAGACATCATTCCTCCTCAGTAGGTTTGATAATGAGCTTCTCTGGAAATGCTTCTGTATTAACGGGAAGTATAATTCTGTGAACATATAAGCAGAAAGAAAAACATCATCTTTGGATGCATTCATGAATATATAAATGCACCACATCCTATTTTTTTATTCTGCCATCTTCCCTCCTGCATTGGTTTTTTAGTGGAGGAATTGGCAGCTTATTGCCCTTGGCAAACATCACCCAAATGGATGTGGAATCCTGCTTGGAGATCAAGTGCTTTATGCTTATTAGACTCTGGCTGTTTTTCTTGCCCAACAGCATAAAGCAGGCAAAGGATGTTGAATTATTTATAAAGAAAAGACTGGCTGGATTGCATTACCAAATGGTAGAAGACTTTTCATTCATACTTCAATTCTGGTTCAGTGTTACTTATTTTTTTGGTGGGTATAAATTTTTCTTTTTCTTTACCATAATATAAAACAATGTATAAATACAAACACTAAAATAATGCTTATCATAAACATATATTGAAAATGTTCTTTTTTAAAAAACTAAACATTCAAAGGAGGCTCTTTCTTCCTTCATTTAAAATTCAATAACCTTATCTAACATTGTTAAGCATTAAACATCAAAAGAAAAAAAATCTTTTGTCCACCTTACAATAGAACACAACTTCAATATAAACATTAGTAAAATCTCATTTATCCAAATCTTAATTTAAACTTTCATGTCTCCATTTAACTAGTTAATCAAATGTTAACTTATCTTATCTTATCTTATCTTATTTATTCATTCATTCATTCATTCATTCATTCATTCATTCATTCATTCATTCATTCAATTTTTATGCCGCCCTTCTCCTTAGACTCAGGGCGGCTATTGCCCCCACAATCCGGGTCCTCATTTTACCCACCTCGGAAGGATGGAAGGCTGAGTCAACCTTGAGCCGGTGATGAGATTTGAACCGCTGACCTACGGATCTTCAGTCAGCTTTAGTGGCCTGCAGTACTGCACCCTACTTGCTACGCCACCCTGGCTGTTATGGCTTATAACTAGTAGAGACTAGATAGATAGATAGATAGATAGATAGATAGATAGATAGATAGATAGATAGACAGACAGACAGACAGACAGACAGACAGACAGACAGACAGACAGACAGACGGTTAAAAAAACTTCACATGCTCCAACACTTTACATTATCAAGCTCATAATCGGAAAAAAAAATTCTATATGTTTAATAAGTACATTTTGAGTTATTTCATTATATAGTGCTACCACCATTTCTTATTTTTGCCATGTGAATTCTAATGTATATCTCTCGATTCACTTGTCTCAGCTTTAACAATAGTTAATTATTTAAACATGAATATACTTTAAGTTTCTAACCAATGATAGAACTTTCCCCAAATAATATAATAATCCAAATCTTGTTTATCTTTAAGGTTCAAAGTCAATCTCTTCATCTCTGTACAGTCCATTCAGGGTTACTTATAAATGAATAGCCAATACTTTGTTAAAACCCCATCAATTTAATTTGAGAATGATGTGACTGAGTAAATACCTTAGATAATTATTTGGCAAGCAGCCCTAGATATTTTTTAAATTCTCTGCAAAGGAACATTCTGAAAGAGGCTGATATTCTCCACACTTTCTCTACCCTATATAACCCAAAGGCCCTTCATGTTTTAATGTACATGTGGTCAATCTTTGTCCACAGAATGCATCTATCTACCTCTCTCTCTCTCTCTTTATCTATCTATCTATTTTTCTATCTATCTATCTATCTATCTATCTATCTATCTATCTATCTATCTATCTATCTATCTATCTATCTATCTATCTATCTATCTATCTATCTCTAATTTATAATTTATATGAGCCGGGGTGGCGCAGCAGATAGAGTGCTATACTGCAGGCCACTGAAGCTGACTTGTAGATCTGAAGGTCAGCGGTTCAAATCTCATCACTGGCTCAAGGTTGACTCAGCCTTCCATCCTTCCGAGGTGGGTAAAATTAGGACCCGGATTGTGGGGGCAATAGCCTAGCTCTGTTAAAAAAGTGCTATTGCTAACATGTTGTAAGCCGCCCTGAGTCTAAGGAGAAGGGTGGCATAAAAATCTAATAAATAAAATAAAATAAATAAATAAATAAATATAGGCCGCCTTTCTTCTAGAGGACTCAGGGCAACTTACAATGGTATAGTCATTACAAAAGTTAAAATGTCCCAATACATAAAATAAGAGCAGGTAGAAAGATTAAAACCCAATAAAACAACACACAAGCATCACCCATACACACTAGTGGCTGGAGCGAAGAGCTATCGCTCAATGGCTCCAGGCCTGTCAACATAAATGTGTTTTTAGTGCTTTTTGGAAGGCTAGGAGAATGGTGGCAGTATGAATCTCTGGGGGGAGTTCATTCCAGAAGACCGGGGCCACAATAGAGAAGGCTTTCCCCCATGGTCTTACCATTGTTTTGCAGACGGGACCCATAGCAGATTAGGTCCCAGCAACCCTAATCAGTTGCTGGGACCTATGAGGCAGAAGGCAGTCCTGTAAATAATCAGTGCTTAGACCACAGAGTAATATGAAAGTATAGGGGTTTTTTTCATTCTCTACTTGCCCTGAAAGTTTCTTTCCAGCCCTAACCAGGTGCTAACAATGTTCCCAGCTGTTACTGGCTTGCAAGCGCTTTCATTATTACTCTCTCTGAATATGTTTTTCTTAAAGCCCTAACCAGGGGATAAAATAATGTGCTGAAGCTGACCATATTAAGCATGATGGCCCGATGAATATCTGATAAGCAGATTCTTTTCCCTATTTTCCTCCCCAAAAACTTAGGTGCGTCTTATACTCCAAAAATATGGTAAATTCTTTGGAAATGATCACATAAAATGCAAACATTTTGCGATGTTCATTGACCTGGAAGATAACTTCAACATAACCTTACACTGTCTACTGTGGACCTTACCCCATTCCTAAGAGGTCTGTAAGGGCCATGCATAAGTGCACCAACGTATCTACCATCCCTGTCTTAACTGTCCCCATTTATTCATATCCTTATCCTGTATTCATAATCATGTTTAATTCTATATTTGTTATCTTATGTGTGTTTGACAAATACATTAATAAATAAAATAAGATTGAGGATCCTTACTCTCAGTGAAGGTGGAGAAATTATTTGTCTCTGCAAAGTCTATTAATTAAAAACTATGTGGTTTGTGTTACTAATGATTAGGAAGCAACAGCTCACTAAAGTTTAAATCAGACTTTTTTATTTGAGACCATGCTGATATTTAGACTGACAGCTATCTTAACACAACTGAAATTTTGCACACATATTATCTTCCTTTCTCATGGGTTGTTGTAGTCAACATGATAGACAACATCTTTATTATGTACAGGATTGCTGCTCATATTAGCAGCTCCCATGATATGCAAAACATTATGAACTGATTCTATTGTCTTAGGCTAAATGATCACTAATGTTTATAGCAACTATTGACAAACTGCTGCCACATTGGTTTCTAAGGGCAAATGAAAAATTTTAATGATGACAGCAATTTAGCAGACAACCATTTCTTCAAAACTTTTAAAACTCAAGCCCATTCTTCTACACATTTAAGAACAAAAGCTTTGTTATTGATGAATAATTTGTGCTTATGGGCATTCCTGAAAGCAGAAATCTCATCTGAGGAACATTAATGAAGCAGAGAAATGAAATTTCACACAAAGACTAGATGGAATGATTTACCAAGAGAGAACACAAAGTAAATTCATGGCTCTTAATTTATAGTCTATGTTTTCTTTTGGTCAGTAGGTTGTTGAAGTAGACCCAGAGACAGGGTTCAAACAAATCGGTACTTTTAATTCAGCTCAGAGAACAAGTAACAGCTCAGCAAGACAAGTGACAATTCAGCTAGTACCGACTGACTCTGCTTGGAGAAACCGCTTCTTTTATACATTTGCGGCTCCCGCCAAAGCAAGAGCCAGCCGCGTCTGAGCCAATCAGGAGCGACTTCCTGCTTTAGCTCAGACAGCGCTGGAAGACGGAACAAACTATCTACAGGAAATACAAGGTAGCCATTTCAAGATACAACACCCCTCCCCTCATAGTTTGGACACATCCATCACGACAGCCATGTGACAAAGTCGTCCAATCGGTGGGGTCTCCGTGAAGCTCGCTCTGACCTGCGCAATTCAATTTCTCCTTCGACACCGACGGTGGAGGATGGCTCGTCGTTGTTCTCCCGGTGCGGTGGACTTGGCCTGGCGGGCCCAACGAGGACCTCGGAGGAGGAGGATGGCTCGGCGTCGCTGGATGGCTCCCCCTGGCCCGATAAGTTCCTTTGCGTGTCTCTTAATTCGGGCAATGTGTTAAAGTCTGTTGAAGGGGGAGAGTCCATGTCAGCGGTTTGTGGCAAAGGATTTTCTGTTCGTTTCCGAATGTGGTCGATGTGCCGTTTCCACAGTCGACCATCCTCTAGTTTTACCATATAAGTCTTTGGTGCATTTTGTTTAACAACAATTCCCTTCATCCAGTTTACACCTCCATCAAAATTTTTTACATATACATTTTGTCCCAAGTACATTTCTCTTTCAGGTTTTACAAACATTTGATTATTAACACAGAATCTTGGGTTCAACCTATCTAGTGGTGACCTTAATTTTCTTCCCATTAATAACTCTGCAGGGCTTACATGTGTGTGAGAGTTAGGGGTGATGTGTTGGGTGAGCAAGAATTGGTCCAAGTTTTGTTGTACATCCCCAGGGCCTGACCTGCGCAATGCCTCCTTTGCCACACGGACGTAACGTTCTGCCAAGCCATTAGCCCATGGCGAGTAAGGCGAGATGAGGGCATGCCTGACCCCTAGGCCGTCTAGGAACAATTCGAATTGTCTGGCTGTTAGCTGTGGCCCATTGTCAGACACTAAGATATCCGGGCAACCATGGGTGGCAAACAGTCTACTCAATACCTTGATGGTGGCACTTGTGGTTATGTTGTTCATTGCTATTATTTCCACCCATTTGGAGAACGCATCAACCACTATTAGGAAATACTGGGATCCTACTGGACCAGCAAAGTCAATGTGGATTCTTGACCAAGGCCCGGCAGGCTGCTCCCACTCTGCTGGAGTTGTTTTGGGGGGATTGGGCCGTGATTCTTGGCATGGGTCACACTTTGATACCCAGTTTTCAATATCAGCATCCAAACCTGGCCACCATAAATGCCCTCTTGCTAGGCTCATCATCCTGACAATCCCAGGATGGCCCACATGTAACATTTTTAGTACCTTTACCCTTAGGCTTTTGGGGATGATCACTCTATCTCCCCACAGCAGGCAACCCTTTACATAAGATAACTCAAGTCTTTTGGTTTTGAAATCACACAATTCAGGTTTCACAGAGTCATTTTGCCATCCCTTAAGTACACAGTTGACCACTTGTTTAAGGATTTGATCTTGCTGCGTGTGTGCAGCTACCTCTTTGGCCGTGGTTAGTGGGTTATCCTCGAGCTCTATCATTAGTACATCTGTGGAAGGAGCAGGGTCCTCCACTAAGTCTGTTATGGGGCACCTGCTGAGGCCATCTGCATGATTGATTTCCTTCCCCCCCTTGTGGGTGAGATCATACTGGTACCCTGAGAGGAAAAGGGCCCACCTGATCAGTCTTGGAGACATAAATGGCGGAGTGGGCTTGTTGGGGGCTAGCAGGCTTAGTAAGGGCTTGTGGTCTGTAACCAATTCAAAACTTCTTCCAAAAATGTAATTGTGGAATTTCTTCACCCCTGCCACTAAAGCTAGAGCCTCTTTATCTAACTGGCTATAATTCCTCTCTGTGCTGGTCATGGTTCTGGAGAAAAATGCGATTGGGGCCTCTGTATTATTAGGCAGAACGTGAGCTAGGACTCCTCCTATGCCGTACGGTGAAGCGTCGCACGTGAGCCTAATGGGTAGTGAAGCACTGTATTGGACTACCACACTTTTAGAAGTTAGTAATTGCTTTATTTGGAAAAAGGCTTCACGTTCAGTTTTCCCCCAGGTCCAACGGGTTTCCTTCTGGAGTAAGCGATGTAGAGGCTCTGCTACTGTTGCCTTCTGCTTCAAAAAAAACGGAATAAAAATTAAGGAGGCCTAAAAATGCCTGCAGCTCATTCTTATCTTGTGGCTCTGGGGCTTCCCTAATGGCTCTCAGTTTCTCTGTTGTGGGGTGGATACCTTCTTTGTCCACTTTATATCCCAGGAATTCTATGCTGTTGGTTCCCCAGACACATTTGTCAGGCTTAATCCTTAAGCCTTTATCCTGTAACCTCTTAAGTACTTCCCTTATTCTTTTGTTTACTTGTTCTTGGTTTTCCCCTGCAATTAAGATGTCATCAAAATATGGGATGGCCCCATTTACCCCTGACAATAGGCGTTCCATAATACTCTGGAATATCCCTGGGGCTATGCTTACCCCAAACTGTAACCTTGTGCATTTGAAAGCCCCCCTGTGTGTTACAATCGTTTGTGCGTTTGCTGTTTGTTCATCGACCGGAAGCTGCTGGTAAGCCTGCGCGAGGTCGATTTTTGCAAACCTTTTTCCTTCCCCCAGGGAGTGTAGGAGTTGTTGTACCACCGGGATGGGGTAGGGGTGATGCTGTAGAGCCTTATTAAGGGTGGATTTGTAGTCAGCGCAAACCCTTAACGAACCATCTGGCTTCAGAGGCGTAACTATGGGCGTTTCCCATGGCCCTTGTTCCACAGGGACCAAAATACCTTGGCTTATAAGTTTATCTAGCTGCAGGTCTAGCTTGGGCAGAAGCGGGAGGGGTACCCTGTGAGGTTTGAGCCGGACTGGTGGGACCTTGGGGTCAATAGAAAATGATATAGGGGGCCCCTTATACGATCCCAAGGTGGGGCTGAACACTTCAGGGAACTCTTGCACGAAGTTAGGCATATTATCACAGTTTACAGTACAAACACCAGAAATTTCAATCCCCAAAGGTTCCATCCAAGCCAAACCCAGGAGAGAGTGCTTGGCCCCTGTGACAATGAGCATGGGTAGGGTACATTTGACATTCTTGAATACAATAGGTACATTTGCTGTTCCCAGGACCGAGATTACCCCCCCTTGAAAATCTCTGATTACTACAGAGGTTTGCCTTAGATCAGATTTAGACAGGTTAGGCATGTACAGTTTAAACTTCTCCCATGGCATAATGGTATACCTAGACCCCATATCAAGCTCCATGGAGCATGGTTGGTTGTTAAGTAACAGCGAGATAACAATTTTGCCCCCTTTTTTGGTTGCCGTGTTATTCACGGAAAATTGAGTGTTACCTCTTGAGTAGTCGCGGTTAGCGGTTGAGTAGTTCCTTTGACCCGAATAGCGGAGCGGTCGGTTTTCTCGCGGCTGGGGCGTTTGGTTTTGTGGCCGTTGGTGGCGCGGTGTGGAGAATGTTTCCTCTGGTGCCGATGCTCTGCATGCGATGGCGATGTGGCCTCGACGGTTGCAGCGGTGGCATGTGGCGTCCCGGAAGGGGCATCGATGGCGCTGGTGGTTCCCTCGGCAGCCGGCGCAGGGGGCTGGGGGGTGAGTAGCTCTGTAGTGTCTTGGCTGGTCTTGTACCAGGAAGCAGTTGTCCACGTTGTGAGCTGGCTGGCTGAGGTCGTCTGATCCCTCGGCGCGGGGAGACGCGGAGTCAATCTTGGCGATGAGTTCTCGCCTTCCGTGTTCTTTTAATTCCTTAGCCGCTGCGTCGGCGGCTTCTGCGGTTTGCGCCAGCTTAATCACGGTTTGTAGAGTCGGTTCGTCTTCGGTGAGGAGTTTGTTCCTCACCGTGGCGCTTCTCATGCCGAAAACCAAGGCATCGGTGAGGCGAGCTTCCGGGTCTTTAAACTTGCATTGTGCAAGTACCGTCCGAAGTCGCGTTGTAAACTGGTTGATTGATTCTGTTTCCTTCTGAGCCATCATGGAGAACTGATGCCGAAAAACCATGGCTGGTTTGGTCGGCTTGAAGTGGCTCGCTAGCTTGGCTTGTAGGACGTCCCAAGCGACGGTTCTTGCTGGCTGCGGGTCGGTGAGAGTCTGGGCAAGGCCACGGATTTCTGGGTCGCAATAATTTAAGAAAATAGCCTGTCTGCGATCGGCGTCGGCGTCCTGTATTCCTGCCGCCTCGAGGAAGATCTCGAAGGTAGCCAGGTATTCGTCCCAGGACGTTTTTTCGGGGTCGAAGAATTCTGGAGCCCGGCCGATCTGGACGTTGCTCATGTTGCACGCGAGGTTTCTTCCGTCTGTCGTCGCCAGTGAAGTAGACCCAGAGACAGGGTTCAAACAAATCGGTACTTTTAATTCAGCTCACAGAACAAGTAACAGCTCAGCAAGACAAGTGACAATTCAGCTAGTACCGACTGACTCTGCTTGGAGAAACCGCTTCTTTTATACATTTGCGGCTCCCGCCAAAGCAAGAGCCAGCCGCGTCTGAGCCAATCAGGAGCGACTTCCTGCTTTAGCTCAGACAGCGCTGGAAGATGGAACAAACTATCTACAGGAAATACAAGGTAGCCATTTCAAGATACAACAGTTGTAATATTCTGAAAACTGCACATTATTGAAATCATATTTCCAGCAATTATAATGTGGCCAGATTGCAAATATCCTAGATAATTGTTTTTACCTCTAATCTTTCCAGTAGAAATGTGTGGATTAATAAAATAGGTCAGTCTCACATGAAGTATGTATAGACAATTATCAATTATTAAACAGACTAGAATTACAGTTGATAAATACAGAAAGCTGCAAAAAGAAAGGGAAACTAATATTCCCCTCTCTCTTTCTCCCCTCCCTCCCATACAATCTAACCTTGATAGGTGTTATTTTTATGTTACTTGAAGGAAGACTTTTCATAGAAAAAAAGGAGGAAAGAGAGGCTGTTCTATATTTATGCAACAGTGTGTGCTTATTAAGTTTTGATTACTGCAATACATATCCCAGACAGTCCACAATTATAAACAACTCAGGTCTATCAAAATTATAATAAAAAATCACAAAACTGAATTTAACCACATGGTTGACAGACAATACAGCACCCCAGAAAATCTTGGACAAAGAACAACATTTGAAATGCTTCCTGCAAAATTAAAAGGGATAGAGAATCAATTCCATCACGTAGGACAGTGTTTCCCAACCTTGACAACTTGAAGATATCTGGACTTCAACTCCCAGAATCCCCCAGCCAGCGAATGCTGGCTGGGGGATTCTGGGAGTTGAAGTCCAGATATCTTCAAGTTGCCAAGGTTGGGAAACACTGACGTAGGACAAGCTATTTCATAAGCTGAGACATCCACAGAGAACTCTGGCATGTTATAGTTAAGGGCATGTTTTCCAATGTTTGAATTCCTTTGAAATTACAAAGGAAATATATAAATCAGGGGTTGGGGGGTTGGGGGGGTGTTACTATAAACCCATGTTTCACACATGGGTCTTCCTCCTTTTTTCATTTCTCTGTGAAAAATTGGGGTTGAATCTCCTTGCCATCTTCAGGCACTTTAAAAGAAGTATTTGTCTTGGAACTAGAATGCATCTTTTAAATCGGATTTTGTGCACAGAGCTTGGGATCTTTATCTCAACACAAACAAATGAAAGGCCAGGCGAAATATCGCCTGGACGAAAATTGCCGATGGCGGGAACCAACTCGGCTCCCCCATCAGCTGGGGGGCGTTCCCCGCGATAGCGTGGGAACGCCCCTGAGCAATCAGCGGCCGCTCGGGCATTCTGGGAAAGCCGAGGGGCGGGGCATGTGCCCTTTATCAGGGCTTGCTTGCCCTGCCCTGGCTTCCCTTGCCGACGAGCTCGCCGCAAAACGGAGCTCGCCTCCTTCGTTGGATCGCCGCTCCTTCTTCATTGCCGGCAGCGCGCAGGACGGCGCCTACAGGAACTTCGAAGATTCCCTTTTTCCCGCCCGGTTTGCTTGCTTGGGGAAAGGGGGAGGTGGTCAGATGGCTAGCGTGGGCTGACGGCCCCAACACCCCCTCCCCAACCTTGTGTTTGTAGCGGCGGGGCATGCAGGGGCTTTTTACCGGCTTGCCTGTTGGGAGCGCGGCTTCAGGGACTGTGGGTCCGCCCGGGCAGGTTAGCAAGGGCTCTGACGGCCCAGCTGGCAACGCGCCAGAGCGTTTCGGTGCCGGGCAACTAAGGCGAGCGCTGAGAGCGAGCAGCGGCAACGGGGAGGCCTTTTTCCCCCTTCCCCCACGTGGTTTGTGTTCCGCGTGCAGGGCGGCGCTGGGGGGGGGGGCTGCCACGTTGGGAGGCTGCCGTGAAGTAAGACTTTAAATTTATAATTATATTAGCAGCATTTTGGAAACTTTCAAAGCTATCACCTCATGTTAAGTTGCAACTTACCTAGAAGAATGATTTCCCAAGTATGCAAATGAGCTGTTGCATTCAGTAAATAAGTTGTCAGATATATTAAAGTAGGTAAATGTTATCATGATGGGGAAACGGGCACGTGCGCCATAGGTGACACTCAGAGCCATATCTGAAGGCACATGAGGCATTTAATACATGTAACTTTTTCAAGGCTTAAATAAGATTCAGGAGGGAAGCATTTTAATAGGAAAGTGAACTGAGGTTGGTTGAAGGAAAGATCGGAAGCAATGTGAGAAATATTATTTTACTGAAAGAATGGTAGATGCTTGGAACAAACTTCCAGCAGACATGGCTGGTAAATCCATAGTAACTGAATTTAAAGATGCCTGGGATAAACATATATCCATCCTAAAATGCCTTAATTTATTTAAGTTGGTTTACTTGATTTGATTGAGCATAAAATGGTGGAATTGAAATGTTTCAATCTTGTAAAGTTAAGTACATGTATACTTGAATTGCTTTAAAAAAAAAATGGACAAATTAAAACGATTTAATTTATTTAAGCAGGTAAACTTGAATTGATTGAGCATAGAAGGAATGAATCAAATGATTTAATTTATTTAAGTCAGTATACTTGAGTGATTGAGCATAAACTGAACGTTTCAGACAATTTAATTTATTTAAACTGGTACACTTGAAGTGGTTTAGCATAAACTGATTTGTAAAAACAATTTAATTTATTAAGTCAGTATAGTGAAATTGATTGAGCTGAATCAAATTATTAAAATTTAATCGATTTAAGGCAGTAGATTTTGATTGAGCATAAAAGGAATGAATCAAAATGATCTAATTTAATTTAAGCTAGTATACTTGAATTGATCCTAAGTGGAATGAATTAAAAAGAGTTAAGTTATTGAAATGATTATACTTGAATTAGTTGAACATAAAGTGATCAATATATATATATATATATAGATAGATAGATAGATAGATAGATAGATATAGATATAGGATTTAGGTTATTAAGTCAGTATATGGGAATGGATTGTGCTTAATGAATTATCAAAATGATTTAATTTATTAAGTTAATATATTTGAATTGAGTGCGCTTAAAATGAATTAATTTGCAATTAAACTAATTTACTGGGGGGCACAACACATGGGTTGTGATATGACAGCGGGGCTGGTGGGCAAATCCCCCCCCCTCTGCGCGCCCCACCAATTCCACAGGGCACTGTGAGCATTCCTTTAAGGCAATTTTTAGCGACAAATAAGGCCCCCTTTAGGCCAAACAAGCCACTAGGTTTTGAGCACTGGTTAGAACAAGATTTATAATTGAGCCATAATGTGGTGGACATAGAAATGGTAGGGGGAGTAAAACTTTCATATTCGGAAATGCTTTTCAGCAACCCGGTCTCACTACCATTTGTTAACAGTTCTTTCATACCCAGTGGATAATGGTGCCCTCTTATGGCATTTTTTCTCACAAAGAGGGACAATATCAATCAGGGATAGTAGCCATGAAACCAGGTTAGGGGTTTTGAGCAACTGGGTCTATGGAAAGACTGCCTTGTCAGTGAAAAATGGCTTTTAGTGATCAAAAGACGGTAGCTTTACTATAGACCTTTGCCCCTTTTGTTCATCATAGCTTCAGGGGACTTAGCTGGCTTCTGACAGCAACTTTGCAGTTAAAACCTTGGCTTCTGCTCAGAAGCGGGTTTAGCAGAAACAGTACAACAAATGACGAAGGCTTTCTGCTACTTGGGAGACTGTTAATCTTTATTACACTTTTATCAAACATATATCCCTGCACTCCATTTGGAACAGCGCTGCTGAATATAAAAGGGTTTGTTTCTTCCTATGTAAGGATCTCCTACCGAGAGCACTGTGCAGAAATATATCTTGGCCTTTCTTTGAAGCACGGTGGAATGGGGACCTAAGAAGCTGTTTGGCAGACAGGTCTGGCATATGTTTCTTTATCACATTGAAAATAGCAATTAGGTTATTGGGCGGTAAGTAAACATAGCCTCATGCTGCTCCCTTACCCTCAATTTAAAATAAATAAATAAATAATTGCTCTCACGCTTTAAGAAGGGTGACAGTGTTAATATAAACTGTTATGGCAGGTGAAACATGTTCTACACCTTACATAGAAAAATTTGTTTATTAAAGCTTTTGTTGAGAATATATACATGTTATCAGGCCAGAGGTTTACTTTGGTATGTTTTCCTCTTCACTTTCAAGTTGGCTTAATGGCAATCCTCCTGGTCAAATATGCCCTGAGGAATTATCTTTATTAATTTTATGGCCATACTTAACTAGTGATGTACTGCACTAAAGGAGTACTTGGTAACAGGGGGGTTTTCTTATGTGCTTGCTCCTGGGTATTTATTATTGTTATTATTATTATTATTATTATTATTATTATTATTATTATTATTATTATTATTATTATTATTATCATGATGTGCCAGATCCTGGAGCAGTTGCGCATGGAAGTCATTATGTCTCCCTGAATGGTGCTACTAATATTCTGAATTTTGCCACATTTCCAAATGTGAAGTTATTGTACTGGAGGCTACAACAGTACGGGTGTAGTTGGTAGCAAGCCCCCCCCCCCTTTCTGGACAAGCAAAACTGAAAGATACTATTAATACCATAACTACAGCCTGCAGATCCCCATGTCATTACCATGCTGAAGGTTGGAAATCTCCCAAATTCTGGCTAATCCTCTCATGAGTAAGACAATGAGGAACTGGATTAAGGGGGCAATAGCCTGGCTCTGTTTAAAAGTGCTATTGCTAACATGTTGTAAGCCGCCATGAGTCTAAGGAGAAGGGCGGCATAAAAATCGAATAAATAAATTAGTCGGCTTATCTCAGCCCCTTTAGTATTTTCATAAGAAATGGTATAGTCACTTACCGGAATGGGGGGCTTGCAAGAACGCTAAGCATTGAGGTCATCTGAATCAAACTCACGTTTGAGTTGATTTTAAGCTTAATATAATTATTAAGCATTATATTAATTGTTTTTAATGAATAATTCAGAAAATGTTATTATCATAAACAATATTGAAGTCGTGGTGCCAGGATGGTACCATTAATATTATGGTTATATTGATTAAGTCATGTTGGTAAAGCTAATCCATGTGCTAACGGTAAAGAAAGCATTGGCATGGGCCTTTGCTTATCTTCATAAATTTCTTGCAATTATTTTACTCCCTGGGTCAGCAAGCAAGGCCACGGAACATATTGGCTAATCCCCCTGGCATTTTAATGCTGGAGGAAGAGTATTATGATTTCCTGAGAGGAATACAGGAACATGGGACTGCGACTATGGTGTACAGCTGGCCCATCAGTGGAGTGAAGCGAGCCAGCAACAGGAGGCCCAGTCTGTTAACAGGGAGTATGTGTGCATGGGCAGGCGGTTGGCAGCCACATGGCATAGGCTGGGGCGCAGGGTACCCAGAATTGGGGGACGGCGCCATCGCTCAAGCAAAGGAATGAAGGTTGGACCACATGGTTACATGCCATCATGTAGGGGCAACAGGTGGGCTTAGCTCTCCTAACAAAAGACCTCGGCGTCAAACTATTTGAGGATAGGGGGAATGACCAAGAGATGGTGCAAGGAAAGGACTCAGATTGGGGAGAAATTAGTAAGCTGCTATACATTGCCCAGTTCAGGGGCAACGGGCATTGGATGAGACCCAGATCCTCACCCAACGAGGCGAGGCTGTTTCACACGACAGCCATAAAAATGGCCTTTGGGACATGGTAGGTCTGC
Source organism: Erythrolamprus reginae (assembly GCF_031021105.1). Classification (NCBI taxonomy): domain Eukaryota; kingdom Metazoa; phylum Chordata; class Lepidosauria; order Squamata; family Dipsadidae; genus Erythrolamprus; species Erythrolamprus reginae. The sequence continues at coordinate 55,153,475 of NC_091950.1, forward strand.
AAGGTGCTGTCATGATCTCATAGTAGTGGATCATGCAAGGTTCCCTGGGCCAGCAAACTGATGTTAAATAGCGGCTGCGGCAGCCGCGTTGGTTACACATGGTGGCTGACCAATAACGCAGATGGTGGATTGATCACTGGCCTGGTATATCAAACAAGGATAGATGCCGAGGTATGACGGACTCAGCGCAAGTAAAGCGATGAAGCCAGGGAAGGGTGCCTTTTAAAATAACAGTTAGGGGCCGTTACAGGAGGATCGGCAAGATATCGGGTGGTATTCCCTCAACAATACTGAATGCAGGTTTCAACAAGTTCTCAGCAAAGTAATGAATCCGGTGGCAGATGGAAGTCAGTGGCTTTCATAAAGTAGATTCAGAGCACCTGAGTACAAGCACTCTTGGGATCGGGTGGCTAACACTGTCTTTGTATCCTTATCGTTTCTCTAGGTCCTGGCCCTGCTCCACTTTGTTACGTGCGAAGTGCGAAGGAGCTGCCCTTCCGTTGCCCACAGTAGTGAACTGCAGCCACAGCGTGGCTTGGTGGCTGAACATTGAGCTGCAACATTATCTTCAGGAATGTGGAGGTTGCTGAGTCGCTGGGGCTTCAGCGGAAAGGCTTGAGCTCGGAGGTCTTCGTTTGAGACGGGTCTCTTCCGTTGTGAAAAGTCGGGAGCAGTGATGGGCCGGACCCAGATTGTTGGTGTTGCACACAGGTGGCATCGACCTGGTGATGGTGAAGGACTTGGCTCAGTGGCGTCAAGTCATGGCAGTCCCCCGGGGTTGGCAGAGCATATGGAACAGATTGTTGGTGTTGCACACGGGTGGCAACGACCTGGTGGTGGTGAAGGACTTGGCCCAGTGGCGTCAAGTCGTGGCAGTCCCCCGGGGCATGCAGAGCATATGGAACAGATTGTTGGTCTTGCACACGGGTGGCAACGACCTGGTGTCGGTGAAGGACTTGGCACAGTGATGTCATGTCATGGTGAACCACCGGTCGTACGGGGCCTACGGCCGTGGTGTGTGGTTCTGGTGTATGGTTCTAATACCCCCACATGGAGGGGACGCGGAGTTGCCGTCACACCAACAGCTGTTGACGGGACCAGGTTATGGGTTAACATGGCAGGGGGAGGCAAAGTGATCTGACACACGGGCATGTGTTTTTAACCCCCCCTAGCTTTCACTGGGTCAATTTAGGAAGATGTCAGGAGTGGCAATTTTTACACAGACCTGCAGTGGTGCCTGCGTGAGCTGGGGCAGGCTTAGGGGGGGAGCAGGGGGCCAAGATAGAGATCTGACCCCCTGCTGTGGCAGAAACGGGGCGGAAAGGGTATCAGTAGCAACTGTGTGTTCTCCTTTGGGCATCTTTTGTAAGATGATTGGCACCCCCATTGCACAACTCACGCTTCCTCCACGGACGGAGAGGTGCGAAGGGAGTGCCCTTGGGGCTCACCTACGTCATTTCCGGTTCCGGGTCATGCAAGGTGAGCCCTCCCACATGCTGGGCGTGGCTTTCGGGTCGGGAGTAGGCGGGACACGCCTCACTCTGACCAGGCTTGGAGTAACGCCCATTTAAGTTGCCCAAGTATGTTGTGTTCAGGAAACTCCGCCCCATTTAGTGATCCCTGCAGGTCTTTCTGTTAATATTTAATAAAGTGACCCATTTTACCCAGCTTGGTGTCCGAGTGTTCTTTTCCCGTCCAAGGCAATGTATGAGTTGCAGCTCTTAATTACCTTGGGAATAGGATGCCCTGATGTCAGGTTTAGAATGTATGAAATTGGTTGAACAAGCAGCAAGAGCCATTGCTACACTGCTAAACACCCTGCATTTCTCTTTTTGTACAAAAGATGGCTCTCAGTGTTTAAGAATTGGGAACATCCTCAGAAGTAGTCTATTCTTTTTAGTGTGACTCCATAACCAAGATATTCTCCTTCTATTAATGTATCATTTTTGGAAACAACATGAGCTGCCTTTTCAGAGAGAAGTTATGAGAAACAATACCAACATAAACAATTCTGGCATGCTTTTGGAATTGGCAAAGAAAACCGAGAAACGAATACACAGTTATATTGGTATATTCACCTGAATATAAAAAGACAGTCAAAGCGAACACTGAATATATTTTCAATAGGTTCTTTTGGTTCTGAATTTCAGTTTAAGTTGCTGTTTTTTCAGTAGAGTTATTTGTTGTTCATGTATGTATGTATGTGTGTGTGTGTGTATGTATGTATATGAGCCTTGGTGGCACAGTGGTTGTAGTGCAGTACTGTAAGCTGATTCTGTTGATTGCTGGCTGTAGTTCACCAGTTCAAATCTCACAAGGCTCAAGGTTGATTCAGCCTTCCATCCTTCTGAGGTGGGTAAAATAAGGACCCAGATTGTTGGGGGCGATATGCTGACTCTGTAAACCGCTTAGAGAGCAATATATAAGTGCTATTGCTATTGATTTATTGATTATGTGTTTGATTATAAAAGAATGCAGAGAAAAGCTAAACCATAGGTAGAATGGTTGAGGGAACTAGGTATATATACGGTAGTCTAACACAGTGATTTTCAACCTTTCTTGAGCCGCGGCACATTTTTTACCTTTACAAAATCCTGGGGCACACCACCAACCAAAACGACACAAAATGACACTCTAAGACACTCTCCTCTCTTTTTCCATCCCTGTCTCCTCTCCCCCTTGTGTGTGTTTGTGTGTGTATATACACACACTCTTGAACCATTTCCAAAAACAGGTGAGGGGTGGGGTTTTTTCTCTCTTATTCTTTGGGTGCTTTTTATCATATGCTTTAAATTAAGTCACTTTTCTCTCTCTCTTTTGTTTCTCTCTCTTTCCTCTCATTCTCTGTCTCAATCATTTTCTCATTTCTCTCTTTTTCCTCCCCTTTTTGCTCATTTCTCTCTCTCTCTCCCTTCCTCTCATTTTCTCTCTCTCTTGCTTTCTTTCTCTCTCTTGCTTTCTTTCTCTCTCTTTTTCTCTCTTTTTCTTTCTCTCTCTTGCTTTCTCTCTCTCTCTTTCTCTTGCTTTCCTTCTTTCTCTCTCTCTTGCTTTCTTTCTTTCTCTCTCTCTCTCTCTCTCTCTTGCTCTCAGCAAAAAGTTGCGAGACCGGAACCTGAGCTTCCTTCTTCGCAGCACACCTGACTATTTCTCACAGCACACTGGTTGAAAAACACTGGTCTAACAAAGAGAAGGACTGGATGATTTAATAGGGATCTTCCCATACTTGAGGGTGTGTCACAGAGAAGAGTTAAATGATTTGTATCTGTATTTCTTTGCTGCTATCTACTGTTGTTATCTTTATTGCTAGCTCTGCTACAAATGCTTCAATGCTGCTAATCTTTTGGATTTTAAAAAATGTTGAGAGGGGTTTTGGGTCATTGAATATATTAGTAGTGTTTAAGAAGGTTGGCTGGTAAGACATAACTTCTGGGAAATAATGGATAAATCTATAGAGAGTTTCCAACTACAGTATATGGTTGAAAGCAAAAAGGCAAATCCAGAATCCACCTGAGATCCTTATGAAACTGGAACATGCATTGTTGATCTGACGTCAAGATTCAAATGATTGGCTTACCTTAGATAGCATCTGATTTATATTTGTCTTATTGTTGATGAAAAGAAGTAAAGTTTAGTTTTAAATAACCTTGTCTGCTGCAGCTACCAAATTCTAGCCAAACCTTATCAAGAACTTATGATTCAGCATTAACTTGGAAGTATTATGTTAGGCAACTTCATGAGCCATATGGAGCTGTGTCCGCGTAGTCCTCTAAGCCCGTCTTCAGGTTTCTGCAGAAAAAGCAATTTATTTTTGCAACAAATATAATAAGATGCCAAGGACAATCAATACCAGGAAAGCCTGATTGAGAGTGAAACAAGACATATTGTCTATCTTTCCTGGGGCAGCAGCTTGTTTGTTAGAGTTTTTTTACCCAGTATTTTACTCAGAAGCTTAAGGCAATGTACAGTAGTACATAACACTACTTCTCCAATTTCCCTCAGAACATCACAGTTGGGCTGAGAGAGAATACAGTAACTGCCCAAAGTTATCTGCTGAACTTCTGTGGCTCAGAATAGACTTGGGTCTTCTAGTACAAGTCCAAAACCTGAACCAATAAACCATGGCATCTCTGTTAGGGTTAGATAAGGTAATGGGGACATGTTTACAAAACATGAATATTAAAATACCAAGGACATATGCCAAATACATAGGATACATTACCTTGCTGGAACAATTACAGTCAATTTGCAGAAATGGTTTCTTGATTAGAGACTTGGAATCAGTAATAAGCAATATATGTTTGAATGTCAGAGAAGTTATTAAAAAGTGAGAAATTGAAAGAGGGACGTAAATTTATGTGAAAATCTCTTGTTGGTTGGTTCACAGTTAACAAAGGAAGTTGTTAGAATGCAAAGGAGGCAGCTGATGGAATCTGAAGCTTTTTACAAGTTTAATAGTATATTAGAATTAAAATTATTCAATTTTAATCAGAATCAAGAATTCTCAATCCATGCACATACACTTGAGCAATGAAAAGTAACTTTGAATAAATGAACCGGTATATGGCTTTCATATTTGCAGATCTAATAAGGGTAAGGGAACCTGTTTTGAACATAGCTTAGTTTAGACCTAAAAATGTTAATTTTCTTCACAAATCTCAGTTTTAAAATGACATAACTGTCCTACTTTACTTTTTGACTTTACCCATGTAGTACAGCTGCTTTATTATTGCTGTTGTTGTTGTTATTGTTGTTGTTGTTAACTTTTATTCATTAAACATGACATTCAGTCAACTGAATATTTAAAGATATGTCTGTCATAAATACCATTGATTGATTGATATGGGTTGCTACCAGAACTTGGTATCAACCAAGTACATCTTCTTAAAATATATGATGTTCTGATTAGTGATTTTTTTGCAGTTCCACTGGTGTTATTGCAGGAAGCTTTCTTGATGTGTTTTGTAAAATTCTTGGATATGGTACCAAGTGCCATGATGACAATATTAAATGTGAATTTCAACTTTGTCATTGCAAAGTTGGCACTTTGGATTGTCAGTGGATTTTTGTATCTTCGCATTAATGGTATTAGTCTTAATACTTGTTCTTGAGCAGCAAAGTATTAAACCTTCCATTTCTTTCTTGATAGTTCCCATCTTAATGTTATCACATTTTCCTTCAATATTTTTCAAGTGCTGTCCATGCAAAGCTTTTGTTTTCCATCTTTTAAACTAATCTAGCTGTTTCCCCCTATATTCTGCCTTTGTTTCTGTTGTTTTAATAATGTTCTCCATTTTCATAGCCTGCGGCAATTTTTCTGTACTTTGGTTCACACAGTCATTCAAACTTCCCTCTGACCCCTAGTCTTCTTGGCAGGTACAATCTGTGGATGTCACTTCATGGATGTAAAGCGTGATACATTATGTAAGGAGTACATAATCATAACACTATTCATTTTATTTTGCTTAGCATAACCAATATTAGACCAATATAGAAGACATACAAACTGAGGCAGACATGTTTGAAAGGCTAACAAGTTTATTCAGCTCAAGGTAAATGCTAACAGTGAAAGTGCTAGTCTGTCTGCTTAGCGCAGCACGCTCAGGCTAACAGAGTGCAGCAAAGTCAGTACCCTTGACAGCTTCTTATATAGTTGAGCCAGAACAGCTGTGACCAATCGACTTGCAGCAGCAGTTTGATTTCAGCTGAGGAACTGAGGAAAGTCTGGACGCAGCAAATATTCCTCAAAGCATAGAAAAGGAGAAAAAAACCTCAAAATATGGTTATTTCATTTCCTTTATGTATCTCTATACCATTTTATGAATAAAATTACTCACATTTGTTCTGAGATGGAAGCAAGATAGACAAATCTACTGAGGTAATATAGTGGATATATTGTACTGTTACCTGGGAGGTTTCACTTTGAATCTTGAGAAAATGGATAGTTTTGTGTAAGGTAAGTTCTATCATTTGTGAACTGGACCACTGCCCCACATAAAAGTAGACAGGAAGGAGGCTGGGACTTGTATCTGGCTGGAAGTCAATGCTTCCTTGAGAGAGGAGAAGGTTTCAGAGGCCTTAAAAATTCACTCTTGAGTCTCCATTAAAAATCTAGGCCCAGATTTAATAAAATTGGACAACTACTGTTCTATTTTCTCCTTCCCCTTTGGGGACAACATAATTGAAAAAGTGGTAGAGCTGCAACCACAGAGGATTCTGAAGGATATGGATTATCTATATTCATGGCAGTCTTGGTTCAGACCCAAATAAAATTGAAAACATACCAGTCATTCTCATGGAACAGAATTCTGTATTGGCCAAGTGTGATTGGACACACAAGGAATTTGTCTTTGGTGCATTTGCTCTCAAGGTACATAAAAGAAAATATACATATGTCAAGAATCATGAGGTACAACACTTAATGATTGTCATAGGGTAAAGTGGCCAGATTATAACCTTGGTAAAGTGGGACACCATTGCCGGGGGGGCAGGGGGACAACTTTTTGGTGTGGGTGTGTGAAGAAGCCTGCTGGCTATTTCCAGGGGGGAAGAAATATAAGAAAGGACCCTTATAGCAGAAGCCACCTTGGGAACCTGGAAGCGCAGTGGAAAGAAAGGTCCAAAACATTCTGAAGAGAAAACCAGAGAAATGGGTTAAAGGACATTTTGAAATTAGTAGGATTGCTCATCCTTTTAAAAAAAGAACAGCCCCAAAGTTCAGCCACTCCCAACTGCCGGAGCAAACCTGGGAAGGTGACTGTGGGGGGAGGGGGGACAAAAAAGAGGGGCGGGCAATGACGGGGGTCATGGTGGTTACCATAGAAACTCATCAAAGGGTGTGTAGACTTCATCGGCCATTTTGTTCTCCCTGCTGTGAGCCCCGAAGAGGAGCAGGAGGGAGCAACATCTGGGTACTCTTCAAAGGATTCCAGCGCTTGCCTCTGAATGGGGCTGGGCCTACAAATCTCAGAATTCCTTGCTGAAGATGCTAAAGGGGCACTTTGGGAAGCGTAGATGTGGCGGGTTTGGGATGAAGGGACAGTTTATTATAAAAGCACTGAGCTAGTAAGGCAAGTTGACCAGACGTCCCATTTTTAAAAAATTGGGACTTTTAAAAAATGCCGCAGGATGCGGGACAAATTGCTCAAAAGCAGGACAGTCCCACCAAAAGTGGGACATCTGGTCACCTTATCATAGGGGTCAAGTGGATGGATGATCTATGAAGAGACATGGATGAAGAAAGTGTGACCATTCTATTTTCTCAGATCCTTCAGCAATTTTTGATACTATTGCCCATAGTACTTGGACTATCACTGAAGGTTGGGATTTCTGGGTACCAGAGTGGGCATTGGTAGGAATGGACAGGCTTCGAGACTTTCATTATAGACAGCAGTGGGCTGCTACTGGTACGGTTTGGATTTATGAATTGGTAGTGGCAGTGGTGGGAGGCTCCACCCACCTGTCTCAGATGCTTTTGTGCATGCATAGAAGCTTCTGCAAATGTGCAGAAGTGTCACATGTGCATACACACCAGTAATAATGGGATTTAGAACCCATCACTGATTACGGGGTCCCCTATATAACCAAATAAAAGAATACTTCTTTTTACATCTAACACTTACTGTTAAACATCTCCACTCCTAATCTGGTGGAAGATATGGTGGAAATCTTGACTCAGTGTCTGGAGATTGTCATAGTCCAGATGGGAAAAAAAAGGCTCAGAGCATAATAGAATGGTGGTTGATCCAGAGCATAATTTGACTCTTGATGGGACTGTGCTCCCCTAGAAAAAGCAGGATTACCATCTTATAAAGCAGGTAAAGCTCATAGCCTTGCAGGGGTTTTGTACAGCTTTGGTTGGTGCACCAATTGCAAATTTATCTGGAACAGAATGTACCATGGATAATTATTCATATTCTTTATATCTAAATTAGATTGTTGCAATTCATTCTATATTGTATCAGGCTGTCATTCAAGACCATTAGAGACTTCAGCTGGTCCAGAACATAATAACATGTGAGCTTAGAGGTTAATCACAATACTACCACATTACATATCTGTTATGGGAATTGTATTGATTGCCAGTAGACTTCTGGGTACAATTTATGGTACTGGTTGCCACCTATAATGCCCTATATAATAGTTTTGCTTGCTTTACTGAAGAAATACAGAGCTTCTGGTAAGAATGTCACTTACTATGAAGCATGGCAAGAGGAGTAGGCATTCTCTGCAATAGCTCCCATCCTTCCAAGTAGCTTGTCCCCTGTAGCAAAGATAGCTCCTACTTGGAAAGCTTTCTGAAAATACTGGAAAGCCTGGCTCTTCAGGAAAAACATTGGTGATTAATCATAAACAATATCAACGCATCAAACAAATATTTAGTTTATTAGTTTTAGTGTCTGGATTGTGAGATTGGATTTTTGAAGATATTGTCATAATTAATTATAATGTAACATATCAGCCCATTCACCCTCCCCCCCTCCATAGCCAATGCACCTGGTAAAAGGCACAATTCTTTGGATAGTTTAGCACAATTTGTTTGTTTGTTTGTTTGTTTGTTTGTTTATTTGATTTGATTTGATTTGATTTGATTTGTATGCCGCCCCTCTCCGTAGACTCGGGGCGGCTCACAGCAACACTAAAACAATGTACAACAAATCTAATAATTTAAAAAACAGTAAAAAGCCCATTATTAAAAAATTAAAAAAATTAATGAAATAGATGAACTACTTGGCCTATTTCAATGACTATGCCACAAAGAAATTGTCAGGGGTTCAGAACTTCAATTAACTATGAAAAAGAATAACCAGGGCAGCCTCCTTTATTTTATGATAGCATTCACAGTCACAAAAGAACTATTTTGCCAATGAGCCAATTTAAAGCAGTGCAGAAGGAATACACCATTTGTATTGTTTAGGAGGGAGAGGAGGAAATCCTGTTATTTAGTATGTGTGCTTGTAAAAAGATCTACTTATGAAAGAAAACCATTTAATTTCTCACTGGTCTCATTCAGAACTTGCTCAGTGATACGCAGAGGACCAAAATATAAGCTTTATCCATCTCCACTTCTGTGAAGGAACCATCTTCTCTCTTTGGATGTAACCTAGTTTTCTTTGTTTCTGCTTGTAAGAGACACAAGACAATACAATCACTAGAATACTATCTGACAGCAGTAAACAAGCACCGGTTTCAACAGCTTTCCAAGGCATAAGACAAACAACTGAGTGAAATCTTTAATTACTTGGCTTATTCAGAGCATTTCCAGTTTGTTTTTTCTCAGGAGATCTCAAGTTGGCAAAAGCAAAGAAAACCAATGGATTTAAAATATCCAACTCTTATAGTATAACAGCACAAGAAACAGCAGCAGAAAATATCAGCTGTAAGAAACAGCCCAATTTTCATATAGCTGTACATTTTTATCATTTAAATATGACTGGAGTTCTTTCCACATTCTAGTTATTTATTTTGGAGAAGGAAATTGCTTTTCTTGGATGGAGATTCTAAACTTCATAGTCTTAGTTCAGTTTAGACATTACAACCTCTTTCTCTAGTCAATCTTTCATAGGTGTTCTGTTGAGCTCTCTGGTAGAATCCTCCCAAAAATTCACAGGTACAAATTTCAGACACACACACATTTGAAAATTCAAAACAATGTTCTTTATAATGAAAATTCACTTAAACCAAGCCCTCTTTTGGTATAGCAAAGAGCACTTGTCTCCAAACAAACTGGTAATTTGTACAAGTCCCTTATCAGTTCTGGGATACTTTGTGTGCAGCTGTGAGGTAATTCACAGTCCTTCTTCTTTCACAAAGTGAAACACACTTTGCCCTGGTTTAGTTTCAAAGCGGGGAAAAATCAGCACACAAAAAGGTCAAAGTCAGTAAAGCAGTCACGAAACACAACAATCAGATAATCCTCCACAAAGGCCAAACCCACAGGCTGCTATTTATAGCAGCCTCACTAATTACCACAGCCCCACCCAACCACAGATGGCCTCATTTTTTTTGATAATAATCTCTCAGTTGTTGCTGCCTATGCATCGCTCTCTGCATGCCTGGCTGTATCATTAACTCTTGTTCTGAATCCAAGGAGGAGCTAGATAATTGATCTCTTTCTGAGCTGTCTGCCACACTCTCCTCCTCCCTGTCACTCATGTCTTCTTGGTCAGAGGAGCCTTCATCATCAGATTCCACCAGGGGCAAAACAGGCCTGCAGCATGTGGATGTCTCCCCCACATCCACAGTCCTTGGGGCAGGAGCTGGGCCAGAGCTAACCACAATAATAGGTAAAAGGTAAGGTGCCAATTAATGTTCAAATAAGTGTTTTTCAAACTTGGCAACTTTAAGATGTGTGGACAGTAACTTAAATTGATCAAGCAATAATGGATTTTCTAGATTGGGGTGATAAGATGATGATGTTATTCATTCAATCATGTTCCAATTCCTAGTGATTCTATTAGCCAGTTGTCTCCAAGTCTTCCAATTCTGCACTACTTCTTTGAGTTGTTCTATGTTTTAGTTGGTGTCAGCTTTGATGATGTCTAATCACTGTGTGATTTGGTGCCTTGGTTTCCTTTTACTACTAACTCTCCCAAACCCAGATTGGGGTAGGGCTACATTTCTGTAGCAAAGGAATGTTCTTTTTAAAATTACATTTTCAACCCTCAATCATAGTAATGTCACTGTTTTTCTCCTGTTGTCAATTTTTCTTTTACAGTTTTCCCAGTGTGGTGGCTTCTAAATAAGTAAGATCAATGATGTCATCTAACTGGATGGTTTCAGAAACTATAAAAAAAGAGGCTCTTGGGCAATGTATGGCTAGCAGCCTGCATTTCATTGCTCTCTGATTCTGCCTATATCCTAAAGGCAAAAAAGAAAATCTGTCCAAATTCATTTAGTACCTCGTGTTTTCTATAATGGGTTGTTTAGCCCATTACCACTTCAATTTGTGAAATCTTCTTTACAAACATCGACATTCAAAAAGAAGGACAGTGAATGTTTTATAAATGTTTGTCCCACCATGTGTATATTTTTGCACTTTCCCATGATACATGAGTCCAGGAAAAGGTAGATTTTATCATATGACATGAGCTATTTTATACTTCTCAAAACCAAGTGTGCAGTACAAATAATTATGATTTTCATTTTTAAGATTTTTATCCCTCCTTTTAAAAATATGTATCTTTATCAATTTAAGGCAGTGAACATACCAAATGCTCCCGTCTTCTATTTTTTTCACAATAGCAACCCTGGATAAGAACGATGGATTGCCCAAAGTTACCCAGCCAGCTTTCACCACAGTCTCCTGGTTTCTAGGCTAGCACCTGAATCATTAGACCAAAGTGGCTCTTAATAACAATCATAATGAGTCCCATTGCTCCTTGAGGGGGTCAGTTGGCCTTTTTGGAAAACTCTTGTTTAACCTCTGTTTAATGCCTGTGCCACTGGTGCCCATCACCAATTGCAGGATGGGTACCTGTATCTGTTCTACTTAAATGATTCATCACTTGAATTTAGAACTCAGAAAGTTCAGGTTCCAAATTGGCTGCAGAGCTGTTGAGCTACACTGTTGACATTAATTTTTCAACTTCTGGAATTTATTTTTTTATTTATCACATTTTGGAACTGCTCAGCTCTTTTACGGTGAGACAATGGGCATAAATGGGGCAGGACCATCATGCTTTGCCTTACTTTGCCTCCCACATCTTCCTTCTCTGACCTTGGGGACTTACAAAGAAGAAGATTTTGCCAGATATCATTTCTTTCTTTTTCTGCTGGCAGAGATACAGTCAGATTTATGTCCAGGGAATACCCCACTGGCAGAAATTGGACCCATCCCATCTTTATTAATCAGACTGCATCTCTCATTTGAAATATTCAGTACTTTGATACCTAATTACAGTAAATTATTTAGCAATCATTTAAAGGACAGAATGCAAACCAAGCCACCAATTTCAGCAGGATCTTTAATCACATTGTACAGCCAAAGAACTCTGAGCAAATATTAACACAATTAATCAGTGTCAACATGTCAGTCACATACTAAGCATCTTCATTGAGTTATGCAGGCATTCCTTTTCTCCCTCCTGAATGTGGGGGCTCAGCTGAATGGTATTTGTGTGAAGGTCACCCTTTGAAATCGAGACATTTCCCTTTAGTGCAGGAGTTCAAACCTACTTTGATTTCTCCTGTAGGAGGAGTTCTCTCCATTTCAGTTGCCATTGTCAATGAATGAAATAATATCTTACTATCTCTGTGGAGCAGTTTAAATATAACCTTTGAATAACCTCCAGTAATTGGATTATAATTGACTTTCATGCAAGTGTTTATGGATAGCGGTAGAATTACTTTGACAATGTGCAGGATTTTCATTGGAAGCAATTCCTTGTTGGTAAAGGTTTTGTGGATTGCTTTTTTCTATTAAAAGTTACATCCTGCTTTACTGATGGATCCTCAAAAGGGCTAAAGCAGTGCAGATATAATCCAAAACAAAGTGAAAAAATTACCAGACAAGAAGGCTGTTAAAAACAAATGAACCAGGAGACAGATTACAAAGCAGAAGCAGCCAAAATATTAACCTATGGATCAATAAGGCATAAATCTATGTACACATAATCCTCAACCTATGCCTTATCATGTAACAACTGTTCACAATTGAACAAAGTCACTTACAACCTGTTTTTGAAGTTATTACTACTACTGCACCATCACTGTGATCATGTGATCACATTTTGGGTGCTTGGAAACTGTCTCACATTTCTAACTGGTTGCAGCATCCTGTGGTCATGTGATTGCTTTTTGCAACATATTTTGACATTTTTGGGGCATGATTCATCTATATGTATCTAACACTCTGCCTATTTATGCAGCACAGATTACATATATACCGGTATATTGAATTGAATGTATTAGATTTGTATGCTGCCCCGGGGCAGCTCACAACAAAGCAGTAATACAGTACAATACAAATCTAATGTTAAAATTTAAAACTAAATTAAAATACATTGTCATAAAAACCCATTAACCACACAATCATACACACTTGGTCCAGCTAATCAATATAGAGGTCAGAGAAGAAGGAGGGGAGGTTAATCCCCCCACACCTGGCAGCAGAGATGGGTCTTTAGCATTTTGCAGAAGGCAAGGAGGATAGGGGCAGTTCGAATCTCTGGGGGGAGTTGATTCTAGAGGGGTGGGGCCACTACAGAGAATGCTCTTCCCCTGGGTCCTGCCAGATGGCATTGTTTAGTCGATGGGATCCGGAGAAGGCCAAGTCTGTGGGACCTAATCAGCTGCTGGGATTCATGTGGCAGCAGGTGGTCACGTAGGTATTCTGGTCCGATGCCATGTAGGGCTTTACAGGTCTTTACCAACACTTTGAATTGTGACCGGAAACTGATCGGCAGCCAGTGCAAGCCACGGAGTGTTGACAAAACATGGGCATATCTGGGAAAGCCCATGATTGCTCTTGCAGCTGCATTCTGCACAATCTGAAGTTTCCGAACACTCTTCAAAGGTAGCCCCACGTAGAGAGTGTTGCAGTAGTCAAACCTACAGACACACACACAAATACATATACATACATAAAATATGGCTCTCTACTAAAGTACAGTCGGTCTGGTCAATGCTTCTGGATGAGGAAAGGGATTAGCAGCAGACCAATCAATGGCATCCTCTTTAAGTAACATTACAACAAAAGCCCATCAGAGGTACTCTGGATCCTGAATGTGCAGGAACTTTGCCATTGAGTAGAGAAATCTCAAAATGAATCTTATATTTAGGGTAAGCATAGTAATCATCAGCCTCAGCATGAATATGGGAAAATGACTTGAATTGTAGGTGCAGCCTATAGCCAAGGTAACTCGAATTTATAAAAAAAAAAGAGTTAGAAAAGATATGCACATGATTATATATTGAGCAATGATAGCATAAAACATATTCATTCGTTACTGTTAATTTTATTTGATGGATGTTAGAGGATAGATCAGTGGTTCTCAACCTTTCTAATGCCATGACCCCTTAATGCAGTTCCTCATGTTGTGGTGGCCCTCCAACCATAATTCTAGTGTCAATTCTCCAACAGAGCTATAAGCTGATTGGCAGGAAGGTCAGAGGGACACCTCCACTGTAAACGCCTGATTGATTGGATTGTAAAAATATGTTCCAAGGTGCCAGAATAGAAGCTTAGGTTCCTAATGCCATGGGGAATTTATCTTTTGCCAGGGTCTTAGGTGACTCCTGTGAAACAGTCGTTCGACCCCCACAGAGATCCTGACCCCCAGGTTGAGAACCACTGGGATAGATAGATGGATAGATAGATGATAGAGAAATGATAGATACTATATGTCACATTCTACAGCTTTCTATAGATATTGTTGTGGTTAGCTCTGGTCCAGCTCCTGCCCCAAGGACTGTGGATGTGGAGGAGACATCCACATGCTGCAGGCCTGTTTTGCCCCCGGTGGAATCTGCTGATGAAGGCTCCTCTGACCAAGAAGACATGAGTGACAGGGAGGAGAAGAGTGTGACAGACAGCTCAGAAGGAGATCAATTATCTAGCTCCTCCTTGGATTCAGAACAAGAGTTAATGATACAGCCATGCATGCGGAGAGCGATGCATAGGCAACAACAACTGAGAGATTATTATCAAAGAAAATGAGGCCACCTGTGGTTGGATGGGGCTGTGGTAATTAGTGAGGCTGCTATAAATAGCAGCCTGTGGGTTTGGCCATTGAGGAGGATTATCTGATCGTTGTGTTTCGTGCCTGCTTTGCTGCGTTTGACCTTTTGTGTGCTGATTTCCCCCTGCTTTGAAACTAAACCAGAGCAAAGTGTGTTTCACTTTGTGAAAGAAGAAGGACTGTGAATTGCCTCACAGCTGCAAGCAAAGTATCACAGAACTGATAAGGGACTTGTACCAATTACCAGTTTGTTTGGAGACCAGTGCTCTTTGCTATACAAAAAGAGGGATTAGTTTAAGTGAATTTTCATTATAAAGAACATTGTTTTGAATTTTCAAACATGTGTGTGTCTGAAATTTGTACCTGTGAATTTTCAGGAGGAGTCTGCCAGAGAGCCCGACAGAACAGATATTGTATATCTATATTGTAGGTATTGTATTGTATTGTAGTATTGTATATACTGTATATATTTAACAGTGGTTCTCAACCTTCCTAATGCCATGACCCCTTAATACAGTTCTTCATGTTTTGGTGACCCCAACCATAAAATAATGAAATTATTAGGAAACTCAGGAGTGGGTTCTAATTTACCTCACTGCCTGTTCGCTTCCTCCTGCACTGTATGGCCACGCCTTGTAGGCATGTGTGCACTTTGTGCGTGCACACAGACACAGTGCCGAATTTTTTTTTTAAATGCAAAAAAAAAAAAAAGCTGAAAACCAGATGGCAACACATGTGCATTGCCAGAAATTTGGCTTCTGTGCATGCTCAGAAGTTCCCATGGTACAGGTTTTTTTTTTTTGCAGTACTATATTTGCATGTGGATGGACCCACCTGTAGACAGATAGAGGAGCAGTGTCTCGGTTCCTAAGACTACTGGAAATGTGTGTTTTCTGATGGTCTTAGGCAACACTTGTGAAAGGGTCATTCAACTCCCAAAGGGGTTTCGACCAACAGGTTGAGAACCACCAATCTAAAGGTACATCAGGAAATATTTTTTGCACACAGTTTGAAATGATGGATGTCATCAGCCTGGTTGGGTAAGGAAGGAACTAATTTTTGCCTCCTAATCATGGGCAGTCATGATAATCAGGAAGTGAAAATTCTAAGTTTGTTGAAATGATTATTGTGCAAAATGAAAGAACTTGACAATTTAAGCCATCAAATAAATTCATTCTGCCAGATCAAACCTCATTGGCCTGATCTAGGATTGTTCAAATTTATGAAGGGTAGATGATCATATGTGATTTGTATATACTTATTCAGAATAATACAATAATAACAATAACAACAACAACAACAATAATAATAATAATAATAATAATAATTTATTAGATTTGTATGCCGCCCCTCTCCGCAGACTCGAAGCTAGTCATTATTGAATTAGTGTAGTTAATTGGAATGGTATAAGTTGAAATCTCATTTTAAACATCAGTGAAGTTATCTTTCATTGGATGTAGAGTAGTTGCATTGTGGTCTTATAAATGTAGGATTAAATAGAAACCAGTTAAACATGACCCAACAGAATGTAAATGCGTGGCTGGAGAGATGGGATTGGGGAGATTAGCAGGGGATATCTGAAAAGAAGAGAAAGATAGAATACATCTAGATCCACAAAGTTATTGATAGATATAATTGTATTATACCTAGATCCTTTTTATCTTGAGGTCTGCTATATTGAGTTTGTATAGATTAATCTGCATGAATCAGAGGCCAAAAACAAACGTTTGAAACAATGAGCAATTTCAGAATGTCTGAATGTGTAGCAGATCTCTGAAGTCCCTTCCAATGCTGTTATTTTGAATTGGCTGATAAGTGCAACTCCTTGTGCAAAAATAAGAGAAGCTACTGTTAGAATTCTCTCGCCTATGTATTTACACTGTATTCGTACAAGCTGAAGTGCCAATTTTTTTTTTAATTTAGCAGGTTCTGTGAACTCATCCAGAGTAATTTGTAAATCATAGTTATATATTTTGGAGCATTCTACAAACCCCATTCAATAAAGCTTAGTGTGCTGTATAAACCCAGACTTAATACTAGACCTCCAAAATGTAATCTTCCTTTTCATTACTCCCCACTAGATCAGCTTCTGAATTTTCTACATTCATAATAAACTCATTTATTTATGGTTTGAATTGTTCTAAATGAAACTTTGTGAAAGTAGAAAGTAAGACAGTGACCTGATACCTGCTCTACATTTTGTGACAGTCTCATGATAAATTGATGTAGTCTTAGCTAGCTAATAACTCCCCAAACAGGTGCAGTTAGATTAGTTCTAAATCACCTTGAGAACAATGGAAAACTGAACTTAGTAGCTAGCTAGCAAAAGTATCTCCTGGGAGGGTAACTCTTAAATTACTCAAGGTGACAGAATTGGAGGTATTGCTTCCAGTGCTCTCTAGAAGGGGATAGGAAAGATGGAAGTTTTCAATAAATTTCCATTCTGAGAAAATAAGAGCAAAGGAGGATTTATAGAATAGAATAGAATAGAATTTTTATTGGCCAAGTGTGATTGGACACACAAGGAATTTGTCTTGGTGCATATGCTCTCAACGTACATAAAATAAAATATACATTTGTCAAGAATCATGTGATACAACACTTAATGATTGTCATAGGGGTCAAATAAGCAATGAAGAAGCAATATTAATAAAAATCTTCGGATATAAGCAACAAGTTACAGTCATACAGTCAACATGGGAGGAAAAGGGTGATAGGAATGATGAGAAAAACTAGTAGAATAGAAGTGCAGATTTAGTAGAAAGTCTGACAGTTTTGAGGGAATTATTTGTTTAGTAGAGTGATGGCGTTCGGGAAAAAACTGTTCTTGTGTCTAGTTGTCTTGATGTGCAGTACTCTGTAGTGACGTTTTGAGGGTAGGAGTTGAAACAATTTGTGTCCAGGATGTGAGGGGTCAGTAAATATTTTACCCGCCCTCTTTTTGACTCGTGCAGTATACAGGTCCTCAATGGAAGGCAGATTGGCAGCAATTGTTTTTTCTGCAATTCTGATTATCCTCTGAAGTCTGTGTCGGTCCTGTTGGGTTGCAGCACCAAACCAGACAGTTATAGAGGTGCAGATGACAGACTCAATGATTCCTCTGTAGAACTGAATCAGCAGCTCCTTGGGCAGTTTGAGCTTCCTGAGCTGGCGCAGAAAGAACATTCTTTGTTGTGCTTTTTTGATGATGTTTTTGATGTTAGGTGACCATTTTAGGTCTTGAGATATGATAGAACCTAGAAATTTGAAGGTCTCTACTGTTGATACTGTGTTGTCTAGTATTGTGAGAGGTGGAAGGGTGGAAGGGTTTCTCTTAAAGTCTACCACCATTTCTACAGTTTTGAGTGTGTTCAGTTCTAGATTGTTCTGGTCACACCACAAGGATAGTTGTTCAACTTCCCGTCTGTATGCGGATTCATCATTGTCTCGAATGAGTCCGATCACTGTTGTATCATCTGCAAACTTCAGTAGTTTAACAGATGGATCGTATGAGATGCAGTCATTAGTGTATAGAGAGAAGAGAAGTGGTGAGAGTACACAGCCTTGGGGGGCACCTGTGCTAATTGTACATATATCTGATGTGATTTTTCCTAGCTTCACCTGCTGCTTCCTGTCTGTTAGGAAGCTTGTGATCCACTTACAAGTGTGTTCAGGTACCGCTAGCTGATTTAGTTTGGTTAAGAGAATGTCCGGTACAATGGTATTGAATGCTGAACTGAAGTCCACAAAGAGGACCCTGGCGTAGGTCATTGGAGATTCAAGATGTTGAAGGATGTAGTGTAGAGCCATATTAACAGCATCATCTGTTGATCTATTTGCTCGGTATGCAAATTGCAGGGGGTCTAACAGTGGATCCGTGATGGCTCTCAAATGGAACATCACTAGCCTTTCAAAGGTTTTCATAACTACAGATGTTAGAGCAACTGGTCTGTAGTTATTCAGTTCCTTGATGGAGGGCTTCTTTGGCACTGGGATGATAGTCGAGCGTTTGAAGCAGGAAGGAACATAGCACAACTCTAGTGATTTGTTGAAGATTTGGGTGAAGATGGGGGCCAATTGGTCAGCACAGACTTTTAAGCAAGAAGGAGTTATCTTGTCTGGGCCTGGTGCTTTTCCAGGCTTCTGTCTGAGAAATAGATCTTTCACTTCCTTTTCTGTGATCACTAGGGGTTGTAAACACAATGGGATGGGTTCAGTTGTAGAAGATTTAGCTGTTGTTGGTGTGTCTGGGATGGAGGTTGTGCACATAAGTGGTTGAGGTTTCTTTTCAAACCTGCAGTAGAACACATTTAGGTCATCTGCCAATTGCTGATCTCCTTCAGCTTGGGAAGGTGGTTTGGTGTAACAGGTGATGTTTTTGAGAGTTTTCCACATGTTTGCTGGTTCATTTGTTGAGAATTGATTCTTTAGCTTTTCAGAGTAGTTCCTTTTTGCTGCTCTGATCTCCCTTGTTAATATATTTCTGGCCTGATTGTACAGCATTCTATCACCTTTTCTGTAGGCTTCCTCTTTGGAATGACGTAACTGCTTGAGTTTGGCTGTGAACCAAGGTTTATTGTTACTGTATATTTTCAAGTTCCTGGTTGGTACACATAGGTCTTCACAGAAGCTGACATATGATGTTACAATATCTGTGAGTTCATCTAGATCTGCAGAGGTGTCTTTAAAAATATTCCAGTCTGTGCAGTCAAAGCAAGCCTGTAGCTTTAACTTTGCTTCCTCAGTCCAAGTCCTCACTGATTTAATTATTGGTTTTGTGGCTTTAAATCTTTGTTTGTAAGCAGGTACAAGGTGAATCATGCAATGATCAGAATGGCCCACAGCTGCTCTTGGTAAAGCCCTATATGCATTTTTTACAGCTGTATAACAATGGTCTAAGATATTGTTGCCTCTGGTGGGACAATTTACATGTTGAAAGTATTTTGGTAGCTCATCTCTTAAGTTTGCCTTGTTAAAATCTCCCAAAATAATGGCCAGTGAATCAGGGTATTTGGCTTCAGCCTCCATAATCTGATCAGCTAGGGTTTTTAGTGCCTTTTGTACAGATGCTTGGGGAGGGATGTAAATTGTAGAAATTAAGAAGGAATGAATCTCACGAGGAGAATAAAAGGGTTTGCAATTAATAATTAAAGACTCCAAGTTTTCATCACAGAACTTTTGTATAATGGTGATGTCTTGAGACCAGCTGTTGTTGATATATATACATAAGCCTCCTCCCCTTTTTTTTCCTGATAATTCTGCATTCCGATCACCCCGAAAAATTTGAAAGCCCGGTAAATGCATACTGTTATCATCAATTTCCTCGTTTAGCCAGGTTTCAGTAAAGCATAGGGCAGATGCGTCGTGAAAATCAGAATAGCATCTATTTAGGTTATGGAGGGTAAGATACACTCTAAAACAAAGATAACAATAGAGAAGGAAAATTCTCCATTGCACAGGCAAGCAAATGAAAAACATTCAAGGCAATTTTTTAACTTTTGTCTGATATTCCCGAATTATGATCTATGATCTGAGATGTTGCCATGGAAGGAATAGAGAAAAGAACCAGGATGCTAGCACACGGTCCTGATTTTTTTTAAGCGTACATTTTTAAATGTAAATGTGTAAACTGTGAGTGAGACAAGGATGCTCTTGAAGATAGACATATATCCAGTTTTATTATCAGACAGATGGCTGTGAATTATGGCTGCCTGAGCTGTGAATAGCTGTCTACAGATTTGATAGTAAAGACTTCTCCTAGTCACATTCAAGCTAAAGATTGGCTAATGTTTTTGTTACTATCATATGCTCGGTAATAGCAGATTTGTGATGCACTTTAGAAGGTAAAATTATTCATCATCTTGCTGATTTGAACCAAATATTGATACAGTGCACACTAAGATATCTAATGCAGTATTTAGTCTAATCGTATGCAATCACTTTCAGTTTTTGTGGACATGGATTTCTTTACTTGTGGCTGTCCAGTCTATTATGTACTATCTTTATCTTGGCTTCTTTGAGCTAGTCAATGGGGATGGATTCAGTGAATCTATGATGAGGTAAACACATTTGTGTGTGATGAAAAGGTATCTCTGGCATGAAGGGGAATGATCTGCTCATTCCTGAACAAACTCTCCCTGAAGCCAGAATGCTTAAATTGCAAATACTATCCAATCAAAAAGCTGCTTGAGAAGTTATTTTGATCCAGTTGCAGAACTTCATGGAGGAGACAAATTTTCTATTTTTTCCCCCAGCCTGGATTCTTGCCTAATGTTGGATCAGAAACAGGGAAAGTTATTTTGATGGATCACCTGCTGCAGGAGAGCACCAATGGAAATGTAACTATTTTGACTTTGCCTGATTTCTCAGGAGCTTTTGATAAAAATAACCACTGTGGTTTCCTCCTGGATTGTCTCCATGAATTGTGTTACGGTTGTTCTGCTCCCATTCGCTTGGATAGTCCTAGACATTTTTGCAGACATTTCATCTTGCATTCCAGTGAAAGTTGATCAGCATAATTCTTCAGAAAATATGGAGCACCTTGCAGGATTTACAGTCTGGGTGGAATTTATTTATTTATTTATTACTCCAAGGAAGTCTTTTTGTGATACAAGGTGAAACCTACTAAAGCATTGATCTCCCTAAACCTGGAGTATCCCAGCTAAAACTATGTAGGGAAAACTCCATTGAAGCAGCCATTGGGGAATAGCTATTGGGTCCAGGCTGCCGGTTCTTTCTAACTACCTGGGAGAATAAAAAAGTAATCTAAAATGTTCTGCCAGCGTGTTTCAACCACCCGTAATTACAGGGTAATTAGTCCAGGAAGACACACACCACACGATAAAAGGAAAACCCAAAAGTTTTTATAAGCAGAAAAACAGAAACAGCTCTCCTTTTAAATGTCAAAGGGATTTTCTGGTACACACAAGGCACAGGTTAATTGCAATCCAATTGCTCACCCAATAACTGGGACATTGAGTCCAATTCTAAAGTCCAGAGAGTCCACACACAATCTTGAACAGAACAAAAACCACGATCTTGATGAAACAATGAATCAGATAAACTGCCATGAGGCTAAAACACCAGGCTGCGCTTTTATCTGTAGCACTAATTACAGCAGCCCCACCCAACCACAGGTGGCCTCATTTTCTCTTGTAATAATCCTTCAGTTGTTGTCTCCTATGCATCACTCTACGCATGCGTGGATGTGTCATTAATTCTTGTTCAGAATCTAGGGATGATACAGATGATTGATCTCCTCCTGGGCTGTCTGCCAAACTCCCTTCCTCCCTGTCACTCATGCCTCCTTGGTCAGAGGAGACTTCGTCGGCAGATTCCACTGGGAGCGAAACAGGCCTGTGGCATGTGGATGTCTCCCCCACCTCCACCTCCACATTCCTTGGGGCAGGAGCTGAGCCAGAGCTAACCACAACACTAAAATATATTTGTCACATACTCCAAAGGTGTCCAACCTTGGCAAATTTGCAGACTTCTACTTCCAGCATTCCAGAATGCTGGCTGGTGAATTGTGGGTGTTGAAATCCAGAAAATCTAATTTGCTAACAATGGACATCCCTGATTTACTTGAATTTTCTTCTGTTGCTTTGTTTTAACTCTACTATATTTTAATGTGCAGGGCTTGAGGGAGATGCCAGCATGGAGATTAAGTTGAAAGGGATGGGGTGGGTGGGGGAAATGTGCCTTCCATTTTGAGAAACAACAGCTATAAATAAATGTGTATGATTTCAGAACTAATGTTTTTATGGTTAGACCCATTTCAAATCTCAGTCGCCCTAGAGCTGTGATGGAAAAATACTTCCTTATTGATTGCTTCATTATTTGGTTTCCAGGCAGTGGACTCCCAGTGCTAGAATTAATTGTTTCCAGTGAGTTGTAAGATTTTGATGCTGAACAAAAGAATGAGTGAATCTTCTGGAGACTGACAGGCTGGTATGTGGGTGTATGGAAGAACTGAAAATGAATCTGGTTTTCACTAGGAAGAGAGATTGCAACTAAGTTCATCTCAGATAGACTTACGGGTGCATAATGAAGAGCTTGCTCAGCAGACCTGGGACTTCATTTAGACTTGGTTTCCCACTATATTTACTTTGATTAATGTCATTATTTCTTTTCATCTGCCCTCCCCTTGCCACTTAATGTAGGTAGGTTTGAATACAAAATACAATAAAATGTGCATAAAAATGCTTGAAATGTTATCTAATTACTGATTCGAAGTCTTTCATTCTCCCTCCTCAATCACTTATCATTTATTCTGATTTTTTAAAAATGAAATTATGTTTTGAATCTGAAAAAAATAGTGGGTTGAGTTTCTGACTATTGGATATCTCAGATACCTCTCTAGTTTCTTTGACTATAGAGGTGACAAGACAGAAATGCACTTTCAGTCTTGCAAGATTCAGATATGGTAACGTTACAGTGAAGTAGAATTTGTTCATCTTGTCTAGACTATCTTGTAAGGCTGAGAGTGTTATTGCTTGACCTATGTAGACATCATCACATTAAATTGTGCTATCAAGGAAGAGTGTGTTATTAGACGAAAATAAGTCCAGACAAATATTAATTATCGGGGATTGGTGAGAAATAACAAATACGGTTATCTTCATTTGATACTACTTTTTAATTTTTGTCACTTATTTATTTAGATTCATTGTAGTTAAAGTGCTGAAACTTTAGTCTGATCCAGGGAGGCTATTATTATTCTGTTCCATTATGTGTCAAGAGAGGAAAACCAGGCAATTTAAAACATACAGTATTTAGTGGGTATGGATCTAATTTGGGGGGGATTGCTTTTGAGAACAATGTTTGAACCTACTGAGGCTCTGGGAAAAGGCAATCCCTAGATGAATCCAGAAAATTGTGGAGCAAAGTCTGGAAATAAGGTCAAAAAACTTGATAAAAAATGACTTCTGGTAGAGGCGGAATAACACACGGACAGAGTAGCTGGGCTTAATCGGTCACTTTATTAATTTATTACTTAATAGACCTGCAGAGGTGAAAACCAAAATGGGGCGGAAACCCTTACCAAAACCTTTCTAAGCAACTCCTGGGTGAAAGCTCCATGCTAAGGCGAGGGGAGGGGATCCTTCCCCTCTCCCCTGCCCAATGCCACACCCCTTGACATGTGGCCAATAAAGAATTCTATTCTATTCTATTCTATTCTATTCGCTTTTTATCTGGATATTCCCCAGAGCCAGTTTTAAACAGGGTGGCTCCCATCAGTCAGTCAGTCAATCAATCAATCAATCAATCAATCAATCAATCAATCAATCAAATGACTGTCTTTCTCCATTAAATTCCACATGTAAGGATAAAATGTGTCTCTAAAAAGAGGATTAATGATAATATCATCTCTGAGGCTATTTAATCTGCTGTCTAGGTGGTCACTTGGTATAGACCACAGTGTCTTCTGATAGTTCTTTATCTAACCCTAATTCAAATGTATTAGGTCTCCTAGAGTCTTCAGAGAGTGGCGGCATACAAATCTAATAAACAATAAAAAGTGTCAACTTGGAAAAGACTGACAATAGTTTCCATACATTAGCAATAGCAATAGCACTTAGATTTATATCCTGCTTCAGAGTGCTTTACAGCCCTCTCTAAGTGGTTTACAGAGTCAGCTTATTGCCCCCAGCAATCTGGGTCCTCATTTTATCCACCTTGGAAGGATGAAAGGCTGAGTCAACCTTGAACCTGGTGCGATTTGAACTGGTGAACTACAGCCAGCAGTCAGCAGAAGCAGCTTGCAGTACTGCACTCTAACCACTGCACCACCAAGGCTCATATAAAATTTAATTCTCTTTAATGTAATTTAATGTATAGCGACCCTATACATTGGACAGGTCAGATTATTCACGGACTAGACTGTCCTACGAATGGCAGCCATAGGAGATTTCAACAAAAGCATAGATACTTGCTTGGGGATGTACACAAGATAGTAGTGAGGCAATGCAGCCTGATTGTATGCTTGAACTGAATCCAGACCCTGCCATCTGCTTCAGGCTTCCAAAAATAAATAAATCACATTTTAATATTGAAATATGGGCTGGGAAGCCAGGTTTTAGAGATCCATATTTCAAACATTTCAATTTACTGCAGAGTATTCAATTCTCCACCCATCTGGGTGAGATCATTTGTTATAGCACATTTGCCAATTATTTCCTCAAAATTCCACCCCAATTTATGAGAAGTCTTGATTTGATTTTTCAGCCTCAGGCTTGTTCTTTCATTCTGTGTGTTTTCAATTTCTTCCTCTAACTCCTGCTAGGCACACACACTCACACACACACACACACACACACACAGAAGTCTGTATGTATAAGCATACACAAATCACATCAACTACAACTACAAATAAAGAGAACTCCCTAAAAAAGGTGGGAAAGTGTCTCCTATTTCAGAAAAAATAGATGTTTCACACTGATTCCAGCTTAAAAATATAGATACAGTGAAGGTTAGTAAATAAAAATAAAATTAAAAGAGACTGGGGTTAATATTCAAGTGGTGCAGATTGAGACTGATTTCCTTTTTTCTAACACTTATTTGGTATCAATAATACATAAATAGATGAGATGCAAATGCACACAGAGTCTCAGACTACCAATTACAATGAAGAACAAAAAATGAGATCAGGAAGTACAGAAAGAGTATATGCTATATGATGACAAACATTGGTTAGATCTCAACTGAAGGTCAGACATGTTGGTTGAGGGAATTAGGGGAACACAGAGAAGTTCTCTTCCATTTTGTTCCACTAGCTTTCATTCAATTTATTAAATCAGAGGTGTCAATTTCGTTGAGGGCTGCATCAGGGTTGTGTTTGAGCTAAGGGGGCTGGAATGGGCATGGCCAACTCTATGTCACTTATGTCGGGGGAGCCTGTGGTGACCCAAGTGCTCTGCCAACAAAAAACAGGTTCCCAAGCTCTGTTTTTGACTGTGGTGGCCTCCTGCAGCCTTCTGCCAGTGAAAACAGAGCTTGGAAGTGCCATCTGCAGCCTTTGTGAGCTCCATTTGTGGCTGCAATGGCCTCCTGTAACCCTTTGCCATAAAAAATGGACCTTGGGAGGACTGCCCGTGGCCTTCATAAGTTCTGTTTTCAGCTGCAGTAGTCTCCTGCAATCCTCTGCCAGGAAAAAAATCCCGGAGCTTGGGAGGAGCACGCACATCCTCCTGAGCTCCATTTTCACCCCACTCCAGGGGAAGGATACTGCAAAATCACCATTCCCTCCCCATTCCTGGGGGAAGGATATTGCAAAATCTCCATCCCCACCCCACTCTTTGGCCAGCTAGAGGTGGTATTTGCTGCTTCTCCGAATTACTCAAAATTTCCACTACCGGTTCTCCCAAATCTGTCAGAACCTGTTGGATATTACTCCTGGTTTGACACCCATGTGCTAAACAGACTTTGTTTTTGGAAATTATTTCAAAGCATAAGAGAATTTTAATAAAATTAATATGGGTAAAGTATTGTGTCCTTATCCTTAGTATGACATGAGGTGACCAAGGAGTGTCTTTCCTTTATCATATTGTCATTCGTTTGATTGCCTTTAATATTTTTACAAATAATTCAAGGCAGCAAACATACCTAACACACCTTCCTCGTTCTATTTTCCCCATAACTCTGTGAGATGGGTTGAGCTGAGAGCAAGTGACTGACCCAAAGTCACACAACCATCCCTCTAGCAGCATAAAGTTTCCCTGGTTTTCTGCATTTTCCTAAAACTTCAAAGAAATTGATCAAAGGAGAACTTCTCCCACTGGGCTTTTCCCATAGCATTTTCGATTTAAAAAAAAAGATTTCAGGGTGATTCCCCAAAGGAAAACTTCACAAGAGAGTTTCTCTTCAACATTTTCACCTGTGCTTAGAGAAGGTCCTTGGTCCAAGTAGTACAAAGTGATGATGAAGCTAAATAAAATTGCAAAAGTCTTTTTACCCCTGAGGTTCTGAGTATTTACAAAATCACAAGGAAAGTAATGGAATAAAATCTATTGGTGTCACTTGACCTGTTCAGTTGGTGAAGGTTGCTAGTTGTCTTTGAAAAAACAGTACAATATTAATATCTCACAGTTCAGATCCCATTGCAATTCTATCTCTTTTCACAGGTATATTACAAGACAAAAGATGTGACAATATAATGATTTAGCAGAAGGGTTTTCGATATTTTTATATATTTCATATACAATAATCCGATAGTCTCTGAAGAGTAAATTACTGACAAAGCTGTTTGTTTTTTTGCAAGTAAATAAATCAACAATGGAAGAGTCTTTCCTCCCTCCAGTCTTTATTTTTTTCCCCCCATTCAAAATATGTGGGGAAATTTGCAACATTAGTTAGCTTGGCCTTTAAAATAATATACCTAGCCATGCTAAATTCCAGAGACCTGTCACCAAACAGGTTAGGATTGGAAAGTCTTTTGTCTATGAAGGAGCAAGCCTGGCCTCCCTTGCTTATCTGTTTGTGGGGCTATAACTGTAATAGCCCATTCTTTGTGTGACAATGCGGTCATCACATGATGAATGTACCAGTGCTAGTCCTTTTATGGGGCAAAACTAGTTCCTTTTATATTATATGGGGGGGGGGGATCTGGGCTGGCTAAGATAGCCTTCCTTTGTCCTGTTGTGCATTTTGCATTGCAGCATGCTTTGAATCACAAAATAGCAAACAAAGCCACACAGTCATCAGATTGTGTCGTTTGATAGCTCCCCCTTGCTTGGTTGGCAAAGTGCTTTTTTAACATTAAGCTTCTTAGCACCCCACTGAGAAGAAGATGCTTTCTTATCCAAAGTGAAGAGAGGTTAACTGCCTTTCCCTTGGCATGCAGGGAAGAAAAGGTAAACACAAACCAAATTAGAATATTGTTTGGTGGTTGCTTCTTAACTCCAAAATGTAACCAAAGTTTGTAACCTGTCATAGGGACTGGTTCCAAAACAATTAATTATATCCAATTACCAGAGTATTTTCCATGGATATGAACTTTGACCGAACTGTAATGGTATCTGGAGTTGACCTTAGAAAATCAGGTGAAAAAATGCTATTTAGGCAGTGATCAGACAAAAGCCAGCATAGCCTGCAGCTTTTGATCCATCCATTACAAAATGGATGGATCAAAAGGCTCAGGAGGGATCCTCCCTAGGTTATTCAGCTATTAAGATGATGGCAGGAGAATTGTACTACTTCAGACTTGCAAGATTCAGATTTACAATAACACAGAATTAATTTATCCCTTTGTGTTTTCTGTCTGGTCAACCTGGTAAAGGCTGACATCAACACACCTGCTTTACAATTAGAAGACAAAATAAGAGACCTGGAGTTCATTCCCACTTCCACATTGATGTGCTTTTTTCCTGGCCTGGAGATGTTGGTGGTGTTCTTGTCTGCACAGAGAATGACATGAATTACTTTCAGGGCAGTTAATAGTTCTGCAAAAAGCAGCCTCGTTGAATAAATCCCCTCCACTTCCCCCTTCTCACCACCAACCCTAAACTCTTCCAAATGAGAGGCTCTTCTCTCTGATAAACACACAAGGTTCATGTACTCTATGGGACTTTGGACATCTTGCTTCATCTAGATGGGGAGTTTTGAGAAAGAGGGAGATCCACATTAATCCCTAAATTTAAAGCACAAACTGGAACTGTCCTGTCCCAATTTACTTTGAAATAACTGACCCTTTTGCTATTTGGATGTTTGTTTTCAGAACCCCTCTCCCTATCAGGGACATGCAAAACAGTGGAAAGAATTCACTTTTAGCCAGGAGCGGGCTACCATTCCTGACCCTACCAGAATGGGCCGGGAGCGTGTCCCCACTTTCCCGCCTTGTGTGTGTACATGCGCATGAACACAATTTCTGAGTTTTTTCGCTTCTGCGCATGCATAGAAGTGAAAAACCCAGAAATGGGCAAACAAGTAAATGCCCGCTCGCCGCTGCCTGCCGCCATTTGCCCCACCACCACCACCCAGTTGCCACACCCGCCTCTTGCTCTTGGGGCAAATAGCAGTAGCACGGGCAGTGGGGGGAGTTGGTGCGAGAGGCGAGCAAGGGATGAACGGCGGGGGAAGACAATACTCGCGGCAGGGCAGGCGTAGGTCTAGGGAAGCATGATGGCGCATGCATGCCCGGCATTGCCACCGATGCTAGCCTATGCCTACATGGCCACCACCGGAACAGCATTCCCCACTGTTGAAGCTGGGGCCCACCACTGCTTTTAGCCCTCAAAAATGCAAAGGAGAGGTCTGCTTTACAACTTTATAAGGGTGGCTGCCTTGTGTTAAGCACAAGGAAGATCAGGAGATCCAGACAGTTCAAATGGATATAAAGATTTGTTGTAAACTTGAGGTCTCTACAAGAATCTGAACTACTAACGGCCAAGGGAAATTAGCAGGAGATAAGAATGAATTCAAGGTGGGCTGGCTTAGATCTTTTGTAAGTGCTAGAGACTCATGACTGATGATGCATTTGACCTCTTCCTTGGCTCAACCTGATCATCTCCTACATCCTGAAGGCCTATTATACATACAAAAAATATCTTTAGATATGCACCTTTTTTTTTTTGAGAAATGCCACTTGCTTTACACCAGTTAGAATAATAATAATAAAATGCTTTTTGCATCCATTAATACAGTATCTCCTTGTTCTAGGTTTAATATCATTTTCTTTTCTTTTCATAATTCATATGGCAACCATTTCCCTGGTTTGTTTGCAAACTCCAAGTGTTTTTGCTTGACATGGTTCATTTTTATTTCCATTTTTCTTACTGTCAGCATAGACAACTGTTTTTGTAAAAGATTTATTGAGAAATACTTGTCTTCTCTGGAAAAGTTTTTAATTCATCTTTTCTCTTTCTCTCATTCAAAATATTTAGCATCTTCTCTTGACTCTTCTTTTTGAGTTCACTTTTATATTGTATATAATAATCTTGAATAAATGCTGTACTTGAGTTCTAAACCATTCTTAAGTTAATAACTTTAATAAAATTATTTTCAAAAAGTATTTTAATTTCTTTTTACAGTCTTTACTATTGCTTCTTTCTGTAAAAACATTTCATTTAGACTCTGAAAAAAACTGGATTTTCTTCTGTAAACCAAACTTATAAAAAATATGATCCAAAAACATTTTTGGTAATGTCTCTATTTTAGAAACCTCAGTGGTTTCTAAAATAGGGCTGAAACTACTAAATGAGATAGATAGATTTGGAAAAGTAGCAAGGTTAAAAATTAATAAACAAAAAACTAAAATTATAACCAAGAATATGACCAAAATACAAAATCAGGAACTAGAAGAAAAATTGGGGATCCAAATTGTAAAAAAGGTTAAATATTTAGGAGTAATATTATCAGTGAAATGCACCACGATCAAAGAAGATAATTATATGACATTACTTTAAAAAATAGAAACACAATTAAAGAACTGGAATAGACTGCAAATATCATTGGAAGAATATCTACCTGTTCTGCTTTCAGGCTGCTTCTTATACTGGAAGCAGCACTCTTTCCCACCCAACACCGGAGAGGTGTGCATTTGTTCTCTTCTCCAACCCTTCGATCTCTCTCTCTCTTCCCCTCCACCTCTCGCTGTTGGGCGTGCACAAAGCAACCCGTAGCCTGGACTTTATTCGCTCTGGACTGCCCTCTGAGCCATCCAGCGTGAATAAAGCGTTTCCTTTCTCTGGGCGTTGGGAGACGCTTCCTCCCAGCACCCAGAGAAAGGAAATGCTTTATTCACTCTGGGCAGTCCAGAGAAAGGAAAATCAGAACTTTTTAAAAACCACACGGGATGTGGGACAAATTATTAAAAATTGGGACTGTCCCACCAAAAGCAGGATGTCTGGTCACCTTATGCTTATTGCATGCCTTTTCCAAAAATAAAATATACCAATGGGAATATCACCAAAGAAAATAGTTGCTCAAAGAGGTTAAGTACTGTCCCTCAATCAAAACAGAAAATAAAACCTAATAAACAAATGGAACAGAAAAGTCCTGTAGCTGGCCAGTTAGAGCCCTACAACTTATTAGTCTGCAATGTTTTCATAAATTTTCCTTTATTTTTCACCTGAAAAGTTTCTAATTCTAGCCAGGACACCTTGTCTCAGCAGTGGGTTGACAATAACATAGACACTCTGCTTTGAAAATTAATAATCTCAAAATACTTTTGAGTTGGAGTAAGGGTGATATACAGAAGAACAGGTAAGAATCTCATTCATTAGATGAAATAGGAGGATCTTACTATTTGCATTGACTTAACACAAGGAATAACGTTGAAATGTGTTCATCCTTGGTAGAAGCTTTTCACTCCTGTTCTATGTTTCATTTAGGGCTCCCAAACTCAGGACAGTCAAGAGAAGAAAGTAAATAGATACACCACAGGGCCAACTCTTATGTTTGTGGATTTTTGTACATGCAGAAAATGCCAAGCCCTTGACAGTATGGCATGATTAAAAAGTAAAGAACGCAAATAATTTTATGGTGTTTTTAATGCAAAAATTGTAGAGTAGAGATTTTTGGAAACTTTAGTAGGAATCTTTGGTATTCATTTATTAGCAAATTCGTTATGGCAGCAGATATTTGAACATTTTAATATTCTTCTTCCCAAGGTTTTTGCAGCCCAGCCTCAGCTGTAGTTGAGTAAGTGCTATGAATTTATTTTTTATTGCTGATTGTTTAAATCTAATAGAAAGTAGTTCTTCAATCTGCCTTCCATATCTAGGCTATTTTCAGAAATGTTAGATTTCAGCTCTCAGAATTTCTAGCCACCTTGGTCTTGGAGGGGGGTTATGAAACTTAAATGAAGAACACAAGGGAGGGGAAATTTGATGCCTTTTTTCTCTCCAGCTTGGGCAGTCATTATTGTTATTGTTATTATTCACTGCACAGTCAGCCAGATATTTAGATTGGTTTTAGCATTTTTTATCCATTAAGATCTCATGGACCTAAGATAGTAAGTATGAAACTCTTTGCTGGCTCTCCTTTTAGGGGCTGATTTTTTTCCTGGACCAGATTACTTACTGGTTAAAGGTATTTCAGGATACCTTTAACCGCCTTCTGCTGCATGAGTCCCAGTGACCGGTCAGGTCCCACAGAGTTGGCCTTCTCTAGGTCCCGTCAACTAGACAATGTTGCCTGGCAGGGCCTAGGAGAAGAGCCTTCTCTGTGGGGGCTCTGGCCCTCTGGAATCAGCTCCCCACACAGATTTGTACCGCCCCCAGTTTTCTTGCATTCCGCAAGAGTTTGAAGACCTGGGGACATTAGACATCAGCCCCTGCCGATGAATGGAATGTATGTTTGTTTGTTAGAATGAGTGACTGGGGTTTTTTTTTTTTAATAAATTGGGGTTTTAGATTGGTTAGTTTAGTTTTAAAAATTGGATTTAGGATATTTTGTATTGTTACTTATATGCTGTAAGCCGCCCCGAGTCCTCGTAGAGGGGTGGCATATAAATCCAATAAATAAATAAATAATAAATAAATAAATAGGTAGATGATGTTGTTTGATGATGTTAAAGGCAGGGGTGGACTACTGTCCAGACCAGGGGGGGGAATGCAATGTGGTAGCAAAAGTGGAGCTCCACCCCAGAGCACCCAATTTGCACTGAAAGATGTTGAAAGAAAATGCAGGCTGTCCTGTATAGGCCACGCCCACAATGTGATAGTAAAAATTTTGGTATCCCTTCACTGGTTAAAGGTATTTCAGGATGTAAACTACTACTACTATTATTATAGTCTGGGTTAATCTTCAATTTGATTCAGTACACAATGGCCCTCTTTCAAATGCTCAAATGATGCCTCACAGATAAAAGGGAAATCATGCCCTTTATTTTTTGAGTGCAGAAGATGGATAAGAGATTCAAGTTAGGAAGGCAGATTCAAACGTTTTAATACATGTATTGTGTTTTACAGTGGAGCCTATTAAATAAGGGACATGGTGTTTTCTTGCTCATTAAATTTGTTGAAGCTATGGATAGAGACCCATCTGCTGGGATGCTTGAATAAACAAGGTGATGGAACCAATAGTGTTTTCTAGATGAGGTCAAAATAGGCAAGAGGAAGGGCATGGTTGAACATGTAGCCCACCCTTGCCTTTTACACATCAAACAACATCATCTACCTATCTTAGATCCTTGAGATCTTAATGGATAAAAATACCCAAACCAGTCTAAAAATCTGTCCTACCTCTTGTCTATTTTGAATACCATGTCCGTCCTCTTGCCTATTTTGACCTCATCTGGAAAACACTACTGGTTCCATCACCTTGTTTATTCAAACCCAACCCCTTTGGAATGTGCAGGTTTTCAGCATCCAGAAAAGCAGCAAGGCTTGGAGCACAATTCTATATCTAACATATTTCCTATCTGATTTCCCTGCTCTGTGGACATCATTGGCTAGAGCTCAATAGTCTAAATTTGCTATTTCAAATGTATAGTTCTATAGATTTAATCTGTCTAAAACTGACCGTGACAAACAAAAAGTTCTATTTTGCAGACTTAGATAACAAAGGATAGGAAATTTGTCCTTTTCAGTCTCTGAAAAGCTATTATCATTTGGAACCAATAGTACTGAAAAAAGATTCTGAGATGAAAACCACTGAAAGATTTGGACAAAATGTCTTCATAATTTCTCACCATTGGTTATGCCAGTGATTTTCAACCTTTTTTGAGTCGCGGCACATTTTTTTACATTTACAAAATCCTGGGGCATACCACCAACCAAAATGACACACAATGACACTCTAAGACACTCTCCTGTCTTTTTCCATCCCTCTCTCCTCCCCCACGTGTGTGTGTGTGTGTGTGTATACACTCTTGAACCATTTCCCAAAACAGGTGAGGGCTGGGGTTTTTTTCTGTCTTATACTTTGGGTGCTTTTTATAATGTGCTTTAAATCAAGAGTCACCTCTCTGTCTTTTGTTTCTCTCTCTTTCCTCTCATTTTCTGCCTCAATCATTTTCTCATTTTTCTTTTTTCTCCCCTTTTTCTCTTATTTATCTCTCTCTCTCCCTTCCTCTCCTTTACTCTCTCTCTCTCTTGCTTTCTTTCTCTCTCTTTCTCTTTCTCTCTTGCTTTCTTTCTCTCTCTCTCTCGCTTTCTGTCTCTTTCTTTCTTTCTTTCTTTCTTTCTTTCTCTCTCTCTTTCTCTCTCTCCCCCTCTCTCTTTCTCTATATCTCTCTGTGTCTCTCTCTCTCTCTTTCTCTCTCTCTCTTGCTATCTCTCTCTTTCTCTCTCATACACCATGCCAGCAATAGTGGCATCAGGCAGTAACCATGGGGCGGCGGAAGGGTGGTCAGCTGCAAGAGGGAGTTCCAGGGTGGAGGCACCAATGGCGGTGGCTGGACTTGTTGCTGGATGCTATACATGCTGGTGCTATGTGGGGCACAGGTGTGGGGCTGGCAACTCTGTCCCAGCCCAGCCAGCGGGCCAGTGCCAGCCCCGCAGCACCAGCATGTATGGCATCCAGCAACATGTCCAGCTGCTGGCATGGTGTACTGCCCAGTGCTGCTGCTGCCGGCGCCCTCCTGCTCCCACCACCAGGGAAGCTCCAAACGGGCAGGGTGCTGCAGCTGCCAGAAAACTTGGAAGGTGCGAAGAAGGAAGCTCAGCTTCCGGTCTTGCAACTTTTTGCTCTTTGCGCCCACAGCAAAAAGTTGTGAGACCGGAAGCTGAGCTTCCTTCTTTGCGGCACACCTGACCATGTCTTGCGGCACACTAGTGTGCCACGGCACACTGGTTGAAAAACACTGGGTTATGTTATTGATGGGAACAGAACTTGAACAATCTCTGAATACTCAACTGACCATTCGAAGGGAAATAGGGCTTTGCATAACAGGTCCAAAAGATAATCATTTAAATGTGGCCATTTGCCTCAAGTAAGAATTCTCATTTGTTCTATGATCCATTTGCTTCCTTGGCTACCATTTCATTTTATTTATTTATTTATAAAATTTATAGACCTTCCACTTTACCTCAAGGCAATTCTGGATGACTTACAATCATGAAAAATAATTTTAAAAACTATATAAATTAAAAAAAACATACATTAAAAACCTAAATAGGTTAGTACAAAATCCATGATATTGTCAGAAATCCCCTCCTACACCAAAGTTCAAAAATGTCAATATTCTTTTCATTTTGCTTCTCCAAAGTCCAACTTTTACTTCCATAGAATGTCACAGGGATATCATTGCTTTCACAGTTGTGACTCATCATGATCACTGAATATCTTTTGCAAGGCCTTCATGCCTACTCAATTGAGTGCTAGTCTACAGCATAGTAAGTTAATTTTTCACCGCGCTCCTTGACTTCCATTAACATTAGATAAAGGACATTACACATGGAGTTTTGAAAAATGTATGGTGGAAGGGATGGCAGTTATTTCATGGGATAGATTTCAGTTGATCAAATAATGTAAGCATGTCCAACGAATTTACTTCATGCTAAAAATATGGCACATTTATTAAAAATATATATTTATAACATAGGTATGAATGGGTACTGATGTCAAGATAATAAGAGAAAATGAAAAAGAAGTGTTGCTACTTACTTTGCTAAAAGTTTTATCTTTTATTTGCTCAGGTAACTCAGCAGAATCCATCTTTCCCTCCCTATTTGCCATTTATGATTGCACCATATAAGTTCACTTGAAGCTAAAAATCCCACTTGCCACAACCCAACTAGAACCCCAAACAGATGATATGGCCTAAGGAAATTATGAAATATAGCTATAACTAGCTGTCTGTGGTACACATTTTGGCATAGAAATGCTATACATTTGTCACTATTATGATAGTGTCCAGTCTTTGGCTGAATTGAAATGTTGTTTCCCAAATCAGATACAGTATTTATATATTTGCAGACATTTCTCTAAATAAATGAAAACAGAGAAAGAGGAAAAAAGAAAGTTTCCTTGTAACTATAGGGAGCAAAAATCTGTTTCAGATAATATGCTTCAGCCTCCACTCTGCAAGTAATCCTTTTGCTACTATTTCGTATATTAAAAAGAGTCAGTTCTCATTAAGTGGTTTGCCAAGGTCTCTTCTCAGATGTCATCAGCAGTTTGCTTCAGCAACTCACAATGTTGTATAGATATACACAAAAATGATTACAATAAGGTTTAGAATTGTTCCAATAATCCCCAACAGGGCAAGAATAGATTCCTCCTTGCTCTCCTTCTCTTGGTTTCCTTTTTCTTCTTCATTTCCATTATTAATTACCATCTTGTTTGCCAGTTTCTTAA
This sequence comes from Erythrolamprus reginae, assembly GCF_031021105.1. Taxonomy (NCBI): domain Eukaryota; kingdom Metazoa; phylum Chordata; class Lepidosauria; order Squamata; family Dipsadidae; genus Erythrolamprus; species Erythrolamprus reginae. The sequence continues at coordinate 55,189,372 of NC_091950.1, forward strand.
ACGTTCTTCTCAGAGTAACCTACAATATAGAGAAAGAGAGTGAAAGCTGGTTGACCATTTGCAATCAGGAGTTGTGATAAGATTGCAACACATTTCCCCATCCTGGTGCTTTCCTGGCAAACTAGGATCACATTCTAAGATCTGACTATCTTCTGCACTCAGAACAAAAGGATTTCTTGCTACTCATCTGAGTAAGCAACTGTTCTTATTACAGATTAGACTTAAATGCATGGAGGAAGCATACACAGGGATGTTTGAAACTAGAACTGTTATGTTTGCACGTTGTGTTATAAAGAAGACCACCGATTGGACCAGACGCAGCCAATAGGAAACCGCAGGCATGACCAATAGAAAGCCTGCAAGCTCAGCCAACGGGAAGCCCCGGCGCGAAGTCTTAAAACAATGTCACCAATCCCGGCGCTGGCAACAAAGTATATAAGTGCAGGTTTAGCCGCGGTTTTGCTAAATCGTTTCCAGCCTGCAAGCTGATCTCTTGGAATGCTTCTAATTATTAATAAAGAGCTGTTGTCACTTTTCTCGGCCTCTTGTCTCTGATTTAACAAGAACAGAGACCCATTGCCTCTATTTTAAATACAAATACTAAGCCCTTTGAGGCAAGCCTCAGCTTAGAAAGAAATTAAGAGCATATTGCCAGCTCCAGTCAGATAACTGAACTCCTATTTTCTGTACCAGCAACCATTTCAAAATGCTTCTGAAATGCAGCCCCATTTTTCAATTTCAAAAATATGTATCCTGAAAAGCTCTAGCAGAACAGGTGGCAGACACCTCCCCAAAACAAATGAAGTTGGAGGCTTGTACTCCCACTATACAGTCTTGCTTTCAGCAAAGAAAAAAAATGAGCTATTTCTAGTAGGACTACCAGATTTTGTTAACAGCTTTGTTCTCTATCCCATCTGTCTGGTGAACTTCCAAGATTCATTTTTCTTGCCATCTACGTGTATACAGTATATCCAAACTAAACTGTGTTGTTTCTCTGTGTCACATAATATATGTAAATATGTGCACAATGTTTTGTTTGTTTGTTTGTGTATTTATTTGGTTGGTTAGTTAGTTAGTTAGTTAGTTAGTTAGTTAGTTAGTCAGTCAGTCATGTTTATGGTGGTGACCCTGTAAGAGCTGTATCCAACAAAAGTTCATTTTAATGTATACCAATTCAAAGTGACAAAAAAGTTATTCTATCTTCTAGCTAGCTAGCTAGCTAGTCATGGCTTATTGGTTTATTTCTTCTGTTGGCCTTGCAAGCCAATTCTTTTTAAGAGAGTTTCTCCTCTTTTTGCATAATTATAAATATCAGGACAATATTAGAACAATTGATGCCCATATAAAGGTGAAAGTCTTCAGTTGTGTGGTAGTAGCTGGCATATTAAGCTTTTAAATCTCCCTGAAGACATCCCTTTATGAATACTTTGAGCCAGAGATGATAGATACAACAAATAAATTTATTTATTTTTAATGAAAAGTTTTAAAATAGCAGCTTCAAAAAGAGACAAACAATAAACAGAACATCAAATCCACAAGCTAAACAGCTACACTTTGCAAACAGGAAAAATTAAGCCTGAAGATTTCCCGAAAAAACTCACTGTTCTGTTAGCATCTCCCTAGAGAAGCGCATTGTTAGGGAAGATTGTCTACCTTCTCAGCACCTTAATTTACAAATCATGGATGTAATTTTCTCAGCACCTTAATTTACAAACCATGGATGTAATTTGTGAAGCAAGGTTGTCATGAGCTTCGTCAATATTAGGTCAAAGCAGACTGACTAGGATTTGTTTCAATGAGATGTTTGTCTTATGTAGGTTCATCATTGTACAATCAACAAGGGATTCCTCAATAGCTGATTTTGCTTCAGCGGCAGAAGCATCTACACAAAGGGAGCAGACATGCAAAAGCCTGTTAGACAAAAAGATGGGGCAGTCTTGGCTATTCTTTGTACAGAATTCTCTGCCAAGAATTTTCAGAACTGTAGATTTGGAACTTGAAAAAAAACACCTCTCTCAATCTTCTATGTTTCTATGTTTCTATTTATGTGATGCCTACTTGAATTGACTCAGAGGCAGAGACATAAAAAACATAAGAAGTTAAAACAACAAAAAATTGTTTAAAAAAAATAGCTGAACAAACAACAAGCACAATGAAAGCAAAACCAACCATAAAAGCACACAATGCCTTTAGGTACATCTAAAATAAAGTGAAATTGTAGCTCTTTGGATATCTTAGCAAAAGCAATAGCACTTAGATTTATATATCACTTTAAAGTGCTTTACAGCCCTCTCTAAGTCGTTTACAGAGTCAGAATATCGCCTCCAACAACCTGGGTTTTACCCACCTCGGAAGGATGGAAGGCTGAGTCCGCCTTGAGCCTGGTGAGATTTGAACTTGTGAACTACAGCCAGTAGTCAGTACAAGCAGCTTGCAGTACTGCACTCTAACCACTGCACCACCAAGGCTCTTGGAGGATGCTCTTCTGGAGCATGACAGAGAAGTCATGGCTCCTTAGTCCAATCAAAAGCTGCTGTTTGATAGATGGAATTCAATTGAGACCTTATAGGGTGGATAAGTACTACAGGAGAATTGGAGCAGGCATCTCAAGAAAGGCTGTTAAGTAACAGCAAATGCAATATAGTAGTACCTCTAGATACAAGCTGCTCCACATGCAAGTATTCCAAGATACGAGCCACGAGGGGAGAGAAATTTCGTTTCGAGAGACAAGGTCAAATTTGGGATATGAGCCGAGCGTCCACTAGGTGGCGCAAGAATCCTTGCTTCTGGTTATCTCGGAGGGGAAAAACAAAGTCTAAAGCCATTTGTTCCAGATACGAGTTGTTCGACATACAAGCTGCCTTCTGGAATGAATTAAACTCGTATCTAGAGGTACTACTGTAATGGCAAAATAAGCATGTTTTGCATTGGAAAAAGACTGCACATAGGAGCAATCCAATCTAAGGTCAGTGTAATCTGGTTACAGTAAGACCTCACCTATCGCTGGTGTTACATTCCAGACACGGCCGCGATAGGTGAAATCTGCGATGGGGAATTTATCGACTGATAGTACTTATTTAAGTATTTATATTGTAATTGTTTGGTAAGTTTTCATTGTTTTAAGTGTTTATAAACCCTTCCCACACTCTTACAAAATACATATCACAGTAGTACATATATAATATAACTTAAAACTACAGTATTTACAATTTTAGATATTTTTTTTTGAAAAACCTGCCGATAGAGTTCCGCGGGCTGTTTAAATCTGCCGATTGACTTCCTCAGAAACCCACGAACCAGCGAAGATCCGCGAATGATTTTTCTCATTAATATTTCTTGAAAACCCGCGATGAAGTGAAGCCGCAGTAGGTGAAGCGCGATATAGCGAGGGACTACTGTATTCCAGATACAGACTTAGTTGAACTGCCCAATCAGCTCCAACTTAACTGGGTGGTGGTGGTGGTGGTATCAACAAATTGTTTCTGAAACTCAGTAGGTCTCTCTGTTGATAGGTTCTATCTTACCAGCAAGTCAAAAGGCAACCAGAAAGCTCTCTGACAATAACCAAAGGACTGTTGTTGATGCCCTCCATCTTTGAATTGCATTGCATTTGTCTCAGTATATAAACTAGAACTAGCACATGTGAATTACAACCCTGATGGCCTAGAAAAGGTTCATAATTGCAGTGATGGCCATGAACTCCTAAGCAGAATCTGACTCAATGGGGAGGTTGAACTCCTCCAGAATGAACAGTACATTACCAACCAATTCCTTGAAATAAAACAGGCTGCCACACAGATAGATAGATATAATAGCAACAAGCCTGTCTGTTCCTTCAAATGCTGCTAAACACCAGATCAGTTTATAGAAGACTGTTTTGATCTGTCTTACTGGCATGGTAACTCCAAAAGTTGTTAAAGCCTCTCAGGTGACAAATGTCACACACCATCATCCTAGGAAAATGGCTAGTGCCACACTTGAAACTCACGTTGAGTATTTTAGAAGGAAACAGTGCTTCCCAGTATATAAACTAGAACTAGCATCAGTGTTTTCAAGAAAGAATCCCCTCATGTTTCCAAGTGCCCATTCAGAGGCAGTGCCATGCAATACTGAGACAGATGAAAACTATAAATTGATCTAGTGTTTACCAGCAACAGCTGGAGAATAGAAATAACTGAGGACCCAGTGACCAAATACATTTACTGAGAGCTAGCAAATGGAATCAGTCTCAAAAATAAGTTTTACCTGCTCCGTGAGTGATCTGCCTCCAGATTCTGATTGTTTCTCCCTCTGCTCATTACAAGTTCTTATTCCCTCTGCCATAACAAAACTTCCACAAACCTTGCCCTACTTCCCAAGTATCAGCTCTATCTAGCACACACTTAACTCCGAAACTAATCATGTAAGCCTGGAAAGCAACTGTGGTGAACCATTCCTTGGACAGTGTGTGGCTTTCACACCAGAATCCATAAAGACACACAGACACACACAGGAAAACTTAAAACAATTTAAAAAACCCCAATTTTCTCTTTCATTACCTACTCTGAATATTAAGTAAAACATGTGTAGCCTGAACAGTTTAATAAATGGCAAGAAGTCATTGTTTTAAGGAAATTCTTTTGGTCACAGTAAAACGATGTTTTATCATATGACCAGAAATGATATTTGAAATGCAGGCATTTAGCCTATGTCCTGATGTACTAGGTTAAATGTTTATTTTGACACTGTGCTGGGATCCCAGATTTTGTCATGGCAAAATATTTAGTCTCAACCAGAGAATTAATATTTATAGAAATCAGGAGTTGGATACTTCTTGTAGGTATTTTCTATATAATTATTACATTTATTTTTTAAAACATAGCATTGGAATGGTCTCTGGACTGGAGGTATCTGGTCCATTCTCTTTGCTGTTTACTATATAACTGAACAATATTTTGACTGTCTCCCAAAATAAGTAATATAGAAGCAATAAGTTCTGGATGTTTCCTCAATAATTTCAAGTTTGTCCTAATTATGTTCACAAGTATATCTGGAAATAAACCAAGTACTGAAAATATCTCTCTGGCTAAAGCTGAACTCCACACTGCCAAAGGAATGAAAGTAGATGTAATAATGTTATACTCATTGCCATATTTTCAAAAACTTCACAATGGGAACAGTCATGTACAACACCTGTGCACTAAGAATAAACAAGTCCACGTTTATGTAAAATGAAACTTCAAGTTTATGCAAAATTCAAACTCAAAGCAAAAATTTTCATTCTTTAATGCAAACAAAGTTTGGCCTATCACGAAGAAGAGAGGATAAACCTATTTTCCAAAGAATCTGAAGACAAGGCAAGAAACAATGGACTAATCAAGGAGAGAACCAACCTAGAACTAAGGATTTATTGTTGTTGTGAGCCGCCCCAAGTCTACAGAGAGGAGCGGCATACAAATCTAATTAATAAATAAATAAATAAATAAATAAATAAATAAATAAATAAATAAATAAATAAATGGATGGATGGATGGATGGATGGAGGGAGGGAGGGAGGAAGGAAGGAAGGAAGGAAGGAAGAAAGAAAGAAAGAAAGAAAGAAAGGAGAAATTTCCTTACAATTAATCAATGGAATAACTTGCCTCCACAAATGATGGGAGCTCCAACTCTGGAGGTTTTTAAAGAAGAGATTGTAGAACCATTTATCTGAAATGGTATAAGGATTTCTGCTTGAGCAGAGGGTTGGTCTAGAAAAGCTCCTAGGTCCCTTCAAAGTTCGTTATTCTGTGTTTAGTCTCGGTGAAATCAAAACTTAAAATAGATATTTTGGTTGAAGGAAACAGTGGGATTCAGAACAAGGGTCTTGGACTGCAAAACACAAAACTCTTATAGATCCAGTAACCTTAACATAATCTTCCCTAAATGTAGAGCAACCATTCACTCTAGTTTCATAGGTATTTTAACTGAAAGGAATGTGAGGACAGAGCGATTAATTCTGTATTTTTGATCTGATACACAAACTTCCAGCAAATCACCTTCTTCAAAGGACATCTTGGCAACACAGGCATTTCATTTCATTTCATTTATTAAATGTTAATAAACATTTAAATATTTAAAGTTTTTTAAAATTTACATTTATTTATTGGCAGGGAGGCAGGCAGCTGTGCAGAATGCTGCTGTCAAGAAGAGAGCCCACATCCTGAGAAACACAAAAATTGCCATCTGCCTGGCTGTCATTATTTGTATCTTAAGTGTCAATTGCATTAACATCTTCAGAACTCAATAATAATTTTAAATCCTTCATTCATCCTTCCTTCTGGTTCGGACCGGTTCTATAGAATCAGTAGTAATTTGGTGGCCTGGGTCACTAGACCACCAAGAACCGGGATGGGGCAGCAGGTTAGAGTGCAGTATTGCAGGCTACTTCAGCTAACTGCTAGCTGTAGTTCAGCAGTCCAAATCTCACCATTGGCTCAAGCTTGGCTCAGCCTTCCATCTGTCCAAGATGGGTAAAATGAGGACCCAGATTGTTGTGGGCAATATGCTGATTCTGTAAGCCACTTAGTGAGGGCTGTAAAAGCAGTATGAAGTGGTATATACGTCTAAAATGTTAAAATGCTAAATGCTAGAACTGGCAGATGACATGGCTCCCTCCCCGAATCAACACAGACTGTGGAAGCTTCACACTGAACTTTAAACATCTTGCAGTGTATGCCTATCCATTCTTCCTCCATACTCTGGGTCTTTGGTTTCCAAATGGTTTACAAAACTTTTGTCAGACCCATCCTCGAATACAGCTCATTTGTTTGGAACCCATATCACATCTCAGACATTAACACCCTTGAAAATGTCCAAAGATTCTTCACCAGAAGAGCCCTTCACTCCTGCACTCAAAATAGAATACCCTACGAGACTAGACTTTCACTCCTGCGCCTAGAAAGTTTAGAACTAAGACACCTTAAACAAGATCTAAGTATTGCCCACAAGATCATATGCTGCAACGTCCTGCCTGTCGGCGACTACTTCAGCTTCAACCACAACAACACAAGAGCACACAACAGATTTAAACTTAATATTAACCGCTCCAAACTTGACTGTAAAAAATATGACTTCAGTAACCGAGTTGTCAAAGCGTGGAACTCATTACCAGACTCCATAGTGTCATCCCCAAACCCCCAACACTTTACCCTTAGATTATCTATGGTTGACCTATCCAGATTCCTAAGAGGTCAGTAAGGGGTGAGTACAAGTGCACTAGAGTGCCTTCCGTCCCCTGTCCTATTGCTCTCCTATATTTCCTATACCTTTCTTCTATCCTATATCTCTTCTTCTATTCTTTCATTGATATGTTCTATTACTATATCTTCTTTTCTATTATTTCTTAGATATATTTTACTATGAGTATCTCCTCTATAACCTTCATCATGTATTTTACTATGTGTATATAGATATATACCCACTAAAACCCTCATTGTGTATTGGACATAAATAAATGAATGAATGAATGAATGAATGAATGAATGAATGAATGAATGAGATGCCAAAGTTTTCAGAGTCTGTGTTGATTTGGGGACCATGTCATCTGCTGGTGTTGGTCCACTGTGTTTCATTAAGTCTAGGGTCAATGCAGCCAATCTACCAGGAGATTTTGGAGCACTTCATGCTTCCTTCTGCATCCAAGCTTTATGGGGATGATGACTGCAATTTTCCAGCAGGATTTGGCATCTCCCCAGACTGCCAAAAGCACCAAAACCTGATTCAATTACCATAGGATTGCTGTGCTTGATTGGCCAGCAAACTTGCCTGACCTGAACCTCATAGAGAATCAATGGGGCATTGCCAAGAGAATGTTGAGAGACATGAGACCAAACAATGCAGAAGAGCTGAGAGTTACTAATGATGTATCCTGGTCTTTCATAACATCCTCAGCAGTGCCACAGGCTGATAGCCTCCATGCCACGTCGCATTGAGGCAGTAATTGCTGCAAAAGGGGCCCAAACCAAGGACTGAATATATATGCATGCTCATACTTTTCAGAGGTCCAATATTGTTCTATGTACAATTCTTGTTTTATTGATTACAAGTAATATTCTAATTTTCTGAGATTGAGGATTTGGGGTTTTCATGAGCTGTACCCCATAATCATCACAGTTATGACAAATCACAGCTTGAACTATCTTGTTTTGCATGCAATGTGTCTCTCTCATATATTATGTTTCACCTTTAAGTTACATTATTGAAATACAGTAGTCCCTCACCTATCGCTGGTGTTGCGTTCCAGACCCGGCCGTGATAGGTGAAATCCGCGATGGGGAATTTATCGACTGATAGTTCTTTAGGGGGGACGTTCCCTGCTCCCTTTCTCCTCCTTCCAACCAGCTCCGGATGCCTGGAGGCGAGCAACGGCCGGCTAACCTTTCCCCCCCACTACTACTTACTCTGCACCTGAGGAAAAGAAGGGGAGGGGGGCAAAAGGATCGCCGCCCCCGAGCATTCCCGACCCACTGCTATTCTTTGCAGCAGTTCAGCCAAACGTTGTCTTTTTTGCCTTGCCCCGGCTGGAAAGTCCCTGATGAGCTGCCCCGGCTGGTTCTTTTTCTCTCTCTCTCTCTTTTCTTTTCTTTTTTTTCCCCTCCACCCGCCCAGCACTTTCTCTCCCGCCCTCGAGCCCAGTCTGGAAATCCCCGCCGCGTCGCGTTCCTTTCTTTGCTCGCGCTTGCTCGTTCGCACGCTGCCGGGAGCTCTTTCTACAACCCCAAGCACACCGCCGCCACTGCCAACCACTAAGCGCGCCTCCAAAGACTGCCTTCTCGGCACTGGTGAGGCGGGTTGAACGAGGTGACGGGCCTCTGCCGGAGCTCAGTCCCCGCCCCACTCATCATTCGCCCAGCCGTGGGCTGGTTGGCTTGTCCTGCCCTTCCAAACTTCTAAGCGCCGTATCGGTGCCAACGCTGACTTCAAAACCCGCGATGAAGTGAAGCCGTGGTGGGTGAAGCGCGATATAGTGAGGGACTACTGTAAATGAACTTTTGCATGATATTCTAGTTTTTTGAATTTCACCTGTAAGCAGCTGATTAAACAAAATCAAAGTGCATTACTACTTTCTGCAGTTATTTCACTTGCATGTGAAATAAGCACAAATGCTTGCCTTTCAAAAGCCACTTGCAATAGTCATGATGCTTTTCTTTTTAAAACTTCTACTTTCCCCTTCGGATCTTCACAAAAAAAATTCCCAAGATTTCCATTTACAACAGTAATTTACTCTTTAGCTAGGCAGGAAGTGGCACAATGAGTGACAAAGAATTGTCATCTATTTTCTTCTGGCTAGGTTCTGTGGTTTGCTAGCCCCTGAATTGCTTCCGGCTTGCACATGTATGTTGTGAGTGCCAGCCTCTTCTGTTTGACCAAGCCAAATGAGAGCTGAAAACCAGCAACATCAACCAGCTCAGCCATGCATGAAGATAAGTAGGGCTGAAGCAGTGATGAGAGAGAATAGAGATCTGCGGGGGCAAGAGTGAATGAATCTCAGTGCAATTCATGTAATGCCCTGAGTAGATAAACTTACCTGGAGTCTTTTCCAGTATAAGCCTCACTGAGTGGAGTTGTTCAAGAACAGAAAGATAGTTAGGTGACCTATGCGATATCTCTTCTACTCTTAATCTTCCCTTTCAGTTGCTAGGAGACTGAAAGGGATAGCTAGGAGAAACCACATAAGTCTTATCCAATGTGCCTCTCAGAAGTCAGGGACTCCTCTCAAAATGATTTGCTCTAATGAGATCAATGTGTACAGCACTTATCCTTCACTATTGGCCATTTCTGTACAACACTTATCCTTCACTATTGACCATTTCTGAGCAAATGAACACATTGCTGCTATTGGGTTGGTTGGTTTAAAGAAAAGGTAAAGGGTTAGCCATTAACCCTCTTCTAGTAAATCAGGAAAGTCCAACAGGAAGACACTCATTATAAGAAAAACAAGTAGCTCTACCAAATTAGCAGTTAGGCATGATTAATAGCAATAGCAATAACACTTAGACTTATATACCACTTCATACTGCTTTACAGCCTCTCTAAGTGGTTTACAGAGTCAGCATATTGCCCCCAACTTCAAAAGAATGGAAAGCTTAAGCTCCACCAGGATCGAACTCCTGGCAGTGGAAGGCAGAGTTAGCCTACAATACTGCATTTGAACTACTGCGCTACTACGGTTCTTATGATACTGGTTATCCTCTCAGGATACTGGTTGGCAGACAAGAGACTGGACAACCAAGTATGACCAAACTAGACCTTGGCCCTGGGTACCCAAAATGGGAATGGTCCTATCTCTTCATTTTTTCTCTAACTCAGGCAGTAAAACCAGAAAGTATTGCACTGCTGGCCAAACCAACAAAAACTAGACCTCTTCTCCATGGCAAAGTGCCAAGCATTCTACCTTAAGTTGAGGTAGGTGTGCTTTGGCCTGAAAAAGAGAATCCTAAGATAAAAGGAAGACCCTGGATGCAGCTATCCCCACAACTTTGCTTTTCATATATCAGATCTGTATTTCTTCTTTGTTAACTTGTCATGTAGCAACACACAGCCTCATTACCAAAACTATGAGAAAGGAGAGTAGCAATTTGAATTGCCCACATTAATTTATATGTAGTGATGGACATTGAGAAAATATTATTATAATTTAGATAGGAAATGATGCATCTCTCCATCAATGCAATTATGGCTGAATAAGCTATGTACCTGCTCAGTTTGCTTCCTAGAACCAACTATTAGTTAGCAACTTCAAGCCCCTAACATCAACCCCAAGTCTTCCAACTGCAGTGTTCTATTGCTTCACATCTATAGACAAAATTTTGCAAGACTGAGAACAATACTATCTGCATTAATAATATACTCTAAGAATTATTAAAGTGGGGCAGTCTTCACATTATTTCTCTCACACAAAACATCTGGGCTAAGTTATCTCTTACTCCTCTGGAATGCACCGCCCTCCATTTCGGGGCTCTATCTCCTAATTACCCTGTTTCCCCGAAAATAAGTCACCCCCAAATGTAAGACATAGGAGAGCTTTCATAGAATCGTATAAAGCACCCCCCAAAAGTAAGATGGAGGAGACGTTTTGTTTAGCAGCATTCCCGAACAGAACATATATAACATATATTTGAAGAAAGTATAATTGTTGTACATGGAAATAATGGTACGGTAGTAGTAAGAAATTCTTGATAAGATTCATAGTTTGTCTGGTTATGCTGGTTTGGGATGACAACTACTGTACAGTATATAATAAATGTTCATTTTTTTTGTTCAGCAATAAATGTGAATTCTTCTTCATTGAAAAAAAATAAGACACCCCATCCCCTGAAAATTAGACATAGCACATCTTTGGAAGCAAAAATTAATATAAGATGCTGTCTTAGTTTTGGGGAAACAGGGTACATTACATCACATCTACACTTGAAATAGGAATAGCAAAAGCACTTAGACTTATATACCACTTTATAGTATTTTACAGCGCTCTCTAAGCTGTTTACCTATATTGCCCCATACCATCCTGGTCCTCATTTTACCCACTTCGGAAAGATGAAAGTCTGAATCAGCCTTGAGCTTGGTGAGATCTGAACTGCCAAATTGCAGTTAGCCAGCAGTCAGCAGAAGTAGCCTGCAGTACTGCACACGAACCATTTTGCCACCATGGCTCATGAAAGTTTAAAAAGAACTTGACTTATTCTGAATATTTTTTCAATTTATTTTGTTTGCATTTTAATACAAGACAATATAACCAGATGTGGGCTGTTGCTGGTTCAGACTGGTTCAGGTGAACTGGTATTTGCAACCTGCGGTTAAAGGGTGCAATGCCATCCTATATTGCTGTGGTTGTGATGCCACACAAATATGTAGAAAGCATGGGTGTGAGCGAATTGCTGTCTGTTTTGATGCCGCACGCGTGTACGCTCACATTTCCAGTGCTGGGCAAACTGGTTGTTACAGTGTGTGATGCCAACTTCTCAATATAACTCATAATTCTTGAATTAAAATGTGAATAAAAATTAAAATGTCATTTAAAGGTTTTGAAGTTCTGAGAATGTGGCAATGGAATCCCCCAATTTAAAAAGATGTACAAAGTCTCTCCCCTCTCTCCCCCCTCTCTCTGTATAAGTGACCAGATTTTAACATTGCTAAAGAGGGACAACATTGACCGCAGTGGGGGGTGGGTGGGTCTTGATTAAAAATTTGGTGTAGATGGAGCAAAAAAATATTCTTTCTCTTTCTTTCTCTCTCTCTCCCTCTTTCTCTCTCTCCCTCTTTCTTTCTCTCTTACATCCTTTCTCTTTTTTCCTTCCTCCCTTTCTCTTTCTTTCTCTCTCCTTCCTACCATCCCCCTCTCACTCTTTTTCTCCCTTCCTCCCTTTCTCTCTCTCCCTCTTTCTTTCTCTCTCTCTTTTTTCTCTCTCTTCCTTTCTTTCTATCTTTTCTCTCTCTTTTTCTCTCTCTCTCTTCCTTCGTTCCGCTTTCTCTTTCTTTCTCTCCCTTCCTTCCTCTCTTCTCTCTCTCTCTTTCTCTCTCCCTATTTCTCTTTCTTTCTCTCCCTTGCTCCTTCCCTCCCTTTTTCTCTCTTTCTCTCTTTCTCTCTCTCTCTTGTTCTCTCTCTCTCTTTCACGATGCTTGGACCTGGTAGGCATGCTCCTCCACGCAGCCACTGGATGGGAACATCGACGGAGTGCCCGGTGTGCTGCCCATGAATCCCTGAGCAACAAGAGTGCCTGATGAAGAAGAGGGCCAGGATGGTGAATCAGCTGCTTTGGCTTCTATGGGAAGCTTCCCAGGACTCACCAGCCACCCTGCCCATCCTCTCTCTCTCTCTGTGTGTGTGAGGGGGAGTGGCATCAGCTGCACAGGCAGACTGAGGAACAGCGGTGTCAGCACCTCTTTAGCAGCATCAACGTCCCCCGCACTCATCCCAGCCCCCCAGGGTAGAAGCTGAGCTGCTTGCTGGCTGATCCTTTCAAGCCACCCGATTGCACGGCAAGTAGCTCCAACACAATCTATAGCTGGCATTCAAACCGCTGGCTAGTATGTTAAAAAAGCGGAACTTTTTAAAAACACAGTGGGACGCAGGACAATTTGGCAAAAAGCGGGACTGTTCCACGGAAATCAGGACATTTGGTCACCTTATCTCTGTAGTTAGTAATTTTTGTTGTCCATCAGGCTGCTGTGCTTTTAACAGTACATAACAACTAGAAAATAAACATCTCACATAGGGAGACAGTTTAATAAATGCTTCATTTGCTAAACGTATATTTTTTCAATGAAGTTTTTACATGTACAAGGTAGTTTTCAAGAGAACAACAACACACAATGACAATACAGTACATACACATGTTCGGAAACTTCAGATCATGCAGAATGCAGCTGCAAGAGCAATCATGGCCTTTCCCAAATATGCCCATGTAACACCAACATTCCGCAATCTGCATTGGTTGCCGATCAGTTTCCGGTCACAATTCAAAGTGTTGGTTATGACCTATAAAGCCCTTCATGGCACCGGACCAGATTATCTCAGGGACCGCCTTCTGCTGCACGAATCCCAGTGACCAGTTAGGTCCCACAGAGTGGGCCTTCTCCAGGTCCCGTCAACTAAACAATGTCGTTTGGCGGGGCCCAGGAGAAGAGCCTTCTCTGTGGTGGCCCTGGCCCTCTGGAACCAACTCCCCCCAGAGATTAGAATTGCCCCCACCCTCCTCGCCTTTCGTAAGCTCCTTAAAACCCAACTTCTGTTCAATCACATTTGTATATGAGCAGCAATTTTAATAAAGCATTCTAGGTGTCACAGAGTTTGATAATGTTCTGCTTTGGGTCTAACCGGATCAGGACAAAGGAAAACCCACTCGCAAAGATTTCAAATCGGATTTGTACAAACAAAGTCAGGCTTTTTAGTCCATATTGGCAGCTTTCCTGGTCAAATAGGCTAAGAGACAAGGAGCAGATGCACCTGAGAGCCAAAGCCAATTTAGACATTCTTCAGTGATTTAATGTTTGTTTTTAAACACGCACTCACAGTTTTCAGATGTTCCTCAGACAGCTGCATCTTCGCATGATGAATTTAAAAGAATGACCGCATTTTGCCAGCAAGGCATTTCTGGAACCCCGGATCTAAAACCTTCTCCATTACAAATGTTGAAACTCCATACCTCTTTACCCATAAATCCTCACTTATATACTCTCTGGGTGTGGTCAACTGTTTCCTAGATATATTCACTTCTAGACTTTCTTTCATAGAGATATTACCTTCTAGAAATTTTCCCATAAAGATATTCCTGACTGCTTTGTGCCCTTCTGACCCTCGCATCTAATAGTGGCTCCTGAGCCCCAATGTCTCCCTCCTCCTCTGAGTCAGATATTACCATCATTGGGGTTGTACAAATTGTCTCTTAGCCAATTTGACCAGGAAAGCTGCCAACATGGACTAAAAAGCCTGACTTTGTTTGTACAAATCCGATTTGAAATCTTTGCGAGTCTCTGGTGGTTCCTCAGGTTCCAATTCTCCCTCATTCTCACTCTCTGACTCAGCTGTCAAGAACACTGGCCTAAGATACGAAGATGGACCCGATCCATCGTCCTTGGAATCTGTGACAACTGAACTGGTCGGGGACCACTCACAATAAATAAAAAGCCAGAAAGGGATTGTAAAGTAAGGAAAAATAATCTGTAGAAGACATGAAAGCAATTGTGATCTATTAAGGTGATTTCCTATAGTATTCCTGTTCCAAGACTTTTTTGAATGGATAATGTCTAAATGATATATTTAATATATTGTATAAGACAACGTGTCAGCCATGTCATCTCAACATTATACAGGTAGTCCTTGAGCCTAAGAATTTATGTTGCTAAGTGAGAAATTTGTTAAGTGAGTTTTCCTGTTTTTTTCTTTTCTTGGCATGTTTGTTAAATGAATCACTGCAGTTCTTAAATTAGTAACATGAATATTAAGTGAATCTGGCTTCTCCATTGATTTTGCTTGTCAGGCGATCACAAAAGATACTGCGACGGGATATGCAATGGTCATAAATATGAGCCAGTTGCCAAGCACTCAAATCTTGATCATGTCATCATGGGGACGCTGCAATAATCATAAGTGTGAAAAACGGCCATAAGTCACTTTTTTCAGTAAACAGTCAGTAAACAAACTGTTATAAGTTGAGAAATACCTATAGTAGATTGTACCACAATATCCTGTGCAAAACAGAAAGAAAACCAATATTTATTGTATGAAGTTAATACAGATGGTTACTTCCTATTAGCATTTCTACAATCCTGGTCTCACTACTGTAAATATTTTGTGCTTGAGTGATTTAAAAACTGAATTTACTAAATGCTTGCTTTACATTAGCAATTCAAAATTTGATGCACCTTTTAGGGTGACTCCATTGCTCTAGTTTCCCTTGATTGCAATAGGTAGGCTGACGAGTATAAAACCTACAGCTGTGACTATACATAAAACAAAAGTATCACAATTTATTTCTTTTGGAAAGGTTGGCACGGTCCCTGTCACCTTAGATTATTTAAAACTTAATGCCACCTATGCATGATACAGTGACTCAGAAGCTCTCTTAAGCAGGTGACCATGAAATGTTAACCCATTATATTTGACTTTTGAAACATTGGGAAGGATATGATAATGTGCTGTATTTTTTAATCTTGGCTTGTTTTCATGATTTCTTGAATGCGTACTTCCTGCCATGTTTCCACAATTTTTTTTAAAAATGCAGGTTTTTAAAAAAAAAATTAAGCCTTCAAGCCGCGGTAGGCTACAAGCCAGAACGCTAAATTGCACTCACAGCCATGGCTCGTAAGTGCTGGTGGGGCCAGTGCGATTTTGCTTCTGTACCTGTAGAGATAGCAAAATCACGCATGGAGCCGCAGGTGTGTCTGCGTTTTGGCAAGGGTTTTTTGCTTCCGCGCATGCCGAAACATGGGCACACCTGCAGCTCCATACGCGATTTTGCTACCTCCACAGGTGCAGAAGCAAAATCATATTGGCCACACAAGCATTTATGAGCCGCAGTGGCGAGCACAATTTAGCGTTCCAGCTTGTAGCCCACAGCTGACTTCAAGGCTTGTTATTAGTACTTACTCCTAAGTAAAGTTGTATAGAAGATGCAGTAGTGAAACCTGCCTCTCTTTATTTTGAAATAAGTGCCACAGAGGTATCTGGCATTTGTTGCCAAATATAACTGCATAAGACTGCAGTGTGGCTGGAGGCTTTTTCTCTGTCAGAAGAAAGGAGGGGAGAAAAAACCCTACTGACAGAGGAATTCAGGCATTAAATGTCTTGATTTGCAGAGCAGCTCTATTAAAAAGATTAAGCAGCATATAAGAGGAGGGGGGTAAAATCTCCCAACTTAGTATTTAGATTTTAAAAAATAGGGCATGGACCAAACAAACTCATTTAAAATCACAGCAGGGCTGAAATTTAGGTTGGAGAGGTTTTTCTAAAAAATATTTGTCCACTGAATTGAGCAATTTAATTTTAAATATTTGTTTGTCTGTTGAATCTAGCAATGAGCTCTTCTTTCACAGGCCTCCAATACATATTGCTTTTGTTTCATGAAGGCCTCTCCTGGGACGCATAAGCCCACTCTAAGCTGTAATTAGATGGGTTGCCTTTTTATATGTTCTGTGCACACAATGAATAGAGAAAAAAGACCTTGTAAATAATACTCCAGCCTAGCTGTGAGGAGGCCAGGTTTAGAACCATTTGCTATGTTCAAGGATCTATCCACTCTCTACTATCCACAGGGAGGAGCAAAATCGGCTTGTCTACTTGTTAACAACAACAACAACAACAACAACAACAACAACGTAGGAAGGTACCTTGGAGGTCTTCTAGTCCAATCCCCTGCTTGGGCAGGAGACCCTACACTACTTCAGACAAATGGTTATCCAACATCTTCTTAAAAACTTCCAGTGTTGGAGCATTTACAAGGTCTGGAGGCAAGCCGTTCCACTGATCAATTGTTCTAACTGCCAGGAATTTTCTCCTTACTTCTAAGTTGCTTCTCTCTTTATTTTGTTTCCACCCATTGCTTCTTGTTCTACCCTCAGGTGCTTTGGAGAATAGGTTGACTCCCTCTTCTTTGTGGCAGCCCCTGAGATATTGGAACACTGCTATCATGTCTCCCCTGGTCCTTCTTTTCATTAAACTAGACATACCCAGTTTCTGCAACCATTCTTCATATGTTTTAGCCTTCAGTCCCCTAATCATCTTTGTTGCTTTTCTCTGCACTCTTTCCCTGCATGAGCCTCCCTGTGCAAGATTTTGCTACCTGCAAAGGTATGGGAAGCACAATTGCGCTCGATCCCGCACTTGCACTCCAGAACTGTGTAGCTGCATACAACTAACCATTCCGGCAACATCCCACTCTTGCTTATTTCTCTATTGTATCCCTGAATGGCAAAAAAATATGGCAAAACTATTTTTGGAAGCTGAATCCTTCATAGATAGGGAACAGTCATGGGACACTGTGCAAATCTGTTGTCTGGATTATTGTAAATTTCTGTCAGATAAAGTTGTTTGGATTATATGAACCTTTTGCAGATGATTGTTGATGACTTATAGAACCAGGCTATCATTAATGCATTGTTGATGACTTCTGGTCAGTCCTACTGCACCTCTGAATCAACAAAAGATAAATATTTATAATATTTCATTGTTTGAATGTTTTCTAAATTAGAAAGAAAATTGCAGCCTTGGAAGTTTTGGGTTTCATTTGATTTTACATTGGTAAAAAAGGCTATCATCAACTGATCTAAACAATCTTCTTTTTTATTTCACTTTGGAAAAAGTAACATAAACATTTGATTCTGAGAAATCCACTGAGTTTAATGAGATTTAGTTATAGCTAAGCATATATAAGGTTGGGCAGTATTTGGAACTGTATTTGTATTCTATCACATATCACATTGTAAGCAGAAAAAAGGTAAATCAGCTTGTAATTTAATCAACAAAACTTTTATTTGTTGTTTTAAAAATAGCCATCTTAGTCTTTTATTTTATTTTACAGTTTGTGCCAGAAACAAAATACCTTTTATATTAGAGCGCTCTTAATTCTCAATCCCACAATTTAAATGTGCCTTTATACTGAATTCCAATGATTAAGATTAAAAAGCCAGATGCATCAACCAATTAAAGTTATACAGTAGTCCCTCACCTATCGCTAGTGTTACATTCCAGACCTGGCCGCGATAGGTGAAATCCGCGATGGGGAATTTATCGACTGATAGTACTTATTTAAGTATTTATATTGTAATTGTTTGGTAAGTTTTCATTGTTTTAAGTGTTTATAAACCCTTCCCACACAGTATTTATTTTAGATACAGTATTTAAATACAGTATTTACAATTTTAGATACATTTTTTTTTTGAAAAACCTGCCGATCGAGTTTGGCGGGCTGTTTAAATCTGCCGATCGACTTCCTCAGAAACCCGCGATGAAGTGAAGCCACAGTAGGTGAAGTGCGGTATAGCGAGGGACTACTGTAACTCTATATATTCTTACCTGAAGGTTAATATAGTTCACTAAAATGGGATTGAATTCCAAGTAAATACACAAAGAATTGGAATGTTCAAATGCAATCTTAAACTTAGTGGGGAGTATGTCCTGAAAGAAATAATCTTCCAAAGATTAATTGACCAACTAAACTGATTGAAGCTTGCAGCTCTCGGGTTTGTATCAATGGAGATTAAATTACCCAATGTGCTTCCTTTTTAAAGAACTATTTGCCATTTGCATTCCAAGAGAACTTGCCAACTATTTAAACATCTGTATTAATTAAGAGGCTATCATAGCTGCAAATATCAAGGAGGAGAGTTTTTTATCTCTTTGTTGCCTTCTCATTGTATCCAGATAAGATTTACTCATAGACTCAAGAACTCATTAATATACATGACTTATCCTTTCCGACTTTGAACATCTGTCTCTAGATATAGGACATTAGTTGTGTTCACACATGGACCAACAAAAAATGTCCTAACTCTCCTTGCAGAACTAATTTAAATTCTCCATCATCTCTTATACTACAGCAAAATTATGTAACAGCTTTGTAATTCACCAATTGCATTACAATATGATGAGTAGAATCATCTCAGCATTTATTATGATGTAATGATTGCACTCACATAGGCAGACTCCTGTTCTCTACTTCTGGGCCAACTATGTTGTCTGACTTTCATAATATTCTGTGGAGAGATGCTCACACATAATTTATTATTTGTTTATTAACTGGATTTATATGCTGCCTCTCTCCGAGGACTTGGGGCAGCTTACAACATATAAAAGAAGCAACAAATGCAATAGCTAAATTCAATTAATTAAAACTAAGCAACAATTTTAAATCCCTAGTTGTATTAAAAATCAGTCATACCCATTCAAACAACAGCCATGCAAACATTTGTTGGCTAGGGCACTGAGATCTAATCATCCCAAGCCTGGTGGCATAAATGAGTCTTAAAACTCTTGCAAAAGGCAAGGAGAGTGGGGGCAGTGCAAATCTCGGGGGGGGGGTGATTCCAGAGGCTGAGCCCCCCACAGTGAAGGTTCTTGCCCTAGGCCCTGCCAAGTGGCATTGTCTAGTTGATGGGACCTGGAGAAGGCCGACTCTATGGGACCTAACCGGTCGCTGGGATTCATGCGGCAGAAAGGCAGTTCCACAAGGAATTTGGCCTGATGTCATATAGGGCTTTATAGGTCATTACCAACACTTTGAATTGTGTCCAGAAACCAATCGGCAGCCAATGCAGTCTGTGGAGTGTTGGAGAAACATGGACATATTTAGAGAGACCCATGACTGCTCATACGGCTGCATTCTGCATGATTTATAGTTTCTGAACACTCTTCAAAACTAGCCCCATTTAGAGAGCATTGAAGTAGTTGAACTTCAAGGTGATAGAGCATGAGCAACTGTGAGTAGAGACTCCCTGTCCAAATAGGGCCGCAACTAGTGCATCAGGAGAACCTGGGCAATTGCCCTTGCTGAAAGATGATGGCCCAAAGTGAGCTGTGGATTGAGGAGGATGCCCAAGTTGCGGACATTCTCTGAGGGGGTCAAAAGTCCCCCCCTGCCAAGTAATGGAATGACAGATGGAAGTGTCCCTGGGAGGCAGAACCCACAGCCACTCCATCTTGTCAGGGTTGAGTCTGAGCCTGTTAGCACCCATCCAGACCCTAACAGCCTCCATACACGGACACATTACTTCCACTGCTTCACTGAGTGGACATGGGGTGGAAATACATAGCTAAGTATTATCAGCATACTGATGGTAACTCACTCCTCACTCACGTGTGCTCAGACAATTTCACCCAGCAGTTTCTTGTAGAAATTAAACCAGAGGGGGGAGAGGACCAGCCCCTAAGGAACCCCACATGGGAGGGACCTAGGAGTTGACCTCTGACCCCCTGCTAACACAGATTGTGACTGACCAGAGAGGTAAGAGGAGAATCACTATAAAACGGTGCCTCCTACTCCCAAGTCCTCTAGCTGGAACAGAAGATATCATGGTCAATGGTATTGAAAGCTGCTGAGAGGTCAAGAAGCACCAGATAGAGGATAAATCCCTATCCTGGGCCCACCAGAGATCATCTATCAGTGCAACCAAAGCAGTTTTTGTGCTGTAGCTGGGCCTGAACCCTGGCCCAGATAATCGGATTCATCCAAGGACCATTGGAGCTAGAGCAACACCACCTTCTCAACAACCTTCCCCATAAAGGGAAGGTTGGAGATCGGACGATAGCTATTGAATAGAGTTTCCAGGGAAGCCTTCTTGAGGAGGGGGTGCACAAGTGCCTCCTTGTAGAGAGCCGGAAATGACCCCTCCCTCAAGGAAGTGTTGACAATCTCCTAGACTCAGCTCCGTGTCACTTCCCTGGTGGTCGAGATAAACAGGTGGTGGAGCAAACAGATCCCATGGCCTTGTCCACTTCATCAGGTGTTACAGTTCAAACTCCTCCCATACAACAGAACTAAGACAGGACCCTTTCACCTCGACTGACTTGTTGTCAGCCAACACTGCATTCCAGTTGGATTCAAGGTCCATCTGGATCTTGGCGATTTTATCTGCAAAAAACATATTAAAATCCTCAGCACTACCCTGCAAGGGTTCCTCAGCCCCTCCCCCATTTAAAGAGGGAGAAAGTCACCCTAAACAGGGCAGATGGGTGGGATTCCACAGATGCAATCGGGGCAACATGATACGCACATCTTGTCACCCTGAGTGCCACTTTGTAAGTCTTAATATAAGCACTTACAAGTGTTCGGTGAGAATCGGTCTTCGGTCTAAATTCTCATCAGGCTTACAAACAGCCCCAATATTTTGCCTGGGAAATTAATATAAAAAATAAATAAAACATCTGAAGATTACTTAGATATCCTTTTGTAGGGAGATATGAGTTCCTTTGTAATAGTTGAAGAAGGTTTAGCAGTCAGTACAACTAAATCATTAAAGAACACACAATGGTATAAAGAGCTTATGAATTGTGAGTTATAAATTGTGCAGAGATCACAGGTGTTCAGTACAAATTAGAATAAAGAAAAATGATGAAATGTACATCATAATATCACATTTTTGTTTGTTGGAAGCCGCTCCGAGTCCTCAGAGAGGGGTGGCATACAAATCTAATAAATAAATAAATAAATAAATAAATAAACATAAATCTTGGCTGTGTCCCAATGTTTTATGTACATACAATCAGGTGGTTTGTGCCACAATGTACATTTCGTAATTTGTCTCTCTGCCACCCCCACATGCCTATAGTAAGAATATAGAGCTATATATCAGAGAAATGGTTATAGCTGGAATTCTGTGAGTTGTGTTTCAATTTGCAGAGCACAGGAAATCAAAGTCAGTGACAATCTTTTAATGAGACATTTGACTGCATTATTTGAACTTTTTTATATTTTTTGTATAGGATATTTATTGGTACAATATTATGATCCCAAGGGTATTTTTTCATGGACCTTATAATTACAGTTAGCTCCTCCCAGGAATGGATTGCTACCAATGTGCGGGCACTCCAGTAGCAGCCCTCTGATGATGCAATTTAGGCATGATGGCTCTGGTGCCATCTTTCCTGGTCCATGCATGCCGCCATTTTTCCGCTACCGGTGCACATGCACAGAAGTAGAATTGGCACTTTTTTCCTGGTTCGGATGGCTTCTCAGCTGTTTTTTGGCTTGAAATGTTCTCCTGCTCATGCGCAGAATTGCACGGCAGAATGCGATGTGCACCAGTAGCAAAAGGTAAGTGTAATCCACCCCTAGCTCCTCCCATAATAAATGTCAGGATTTAAAACTGGGGTAATATTGCAAGTACAGTGGAAATGCTGTAATTACTGTAATGGTTCTGTGTGGTTATGGTTCTGTGTGGTTTGCTGGGATAGTGTGGTTAGGTGTTTAGTATAGTGGTTTGTTCTGTAATATAGTATAGAGTAAATAGTTTTTGATACTACTACTGAAGAAGTAAAAGAACCTTCTGAAGAATTTCCTGCTGTAGTGTCTTTATTAAGAAACCTGTCTAGTGACTGGTCACATTTCCAAGGCAAGTTCAAAATAACTCTCACAATAAATACCTCAATAAAGAGGTAATGAGGAATCTATGTCTTATTTCACTATAGAACTGAGAAAGAAAACTTCTCTAAATCTCCTAAATCAGCAGGATCATATCAAGGCTAGAAAAAAGAAAACAAGAATTTATCTTTTCTTTCTATCAAGTCCTGATTAAATGTCAGGGGTTGTTTCTAGCAAGAACAATGTATTTAATTAATGTGTCTTTTAATGATTTCATATCTGGTTATATTGAACCGGAACCATCATTCAAATTGTCAATGAACACTATTTGCAATTCCTAGAGGTAGCAACTTCAAACTGCTAATTATGTTCATGTAGAAAATTATGTTTCTAAAAAGGTAAGACTCTTAATAAAAATTGTCTTTCTCTCATCTAAGAGAAATCAACTTACTTCTTCCTATGTTATGATTTATACTGGAAAACCTTTCCCATTACTATCAAACTTTTTTTTCAATCTTTCAATATACAGTATATATGTATATTTGGGGAACGGTAGGCTTCATCTCCTTATTAAAGACATCAGTTATCCACCCATGCCACATCTTCCCAGTTTGTGCACAAATAATGCTATTAATATTCTGTACCGGATTCATAAAATAAATAGCTTTTCTTTAATATTTCTCAGCAGGATAATTTTTCATTATCACATTGACTTTATTTATTAGTATTCTCAAATACCTGCATAAATACAAGATAAGTATGATTAACTCTCCTTTGAGTTTAGCTCATCTCCTAGTGACTCTTTGGGGGCAGGAGTGGAAGACATGCTTATCAAATTTGCAGATGACACCCAACTTCACCAGCACTTTATACAATAAAATCTTCATTCAGAAAAACTTATCCAGTTTTATCAATGAGGCAAATGCAATAGGATGCTGCTCAATGCAGGTAAAGGTTGAGGGCAGTGACTGAGAGAATCTAGAGGTTTAGTGGAATGCCAACGGGAACATAAGAAATTCATGTTTAATGTTTAACAAGAATTGAATGCCGCCCAACTCCAGTTAGCCACACTCTGGGCGGCTAACATATAAACAATATAAAAATTACAATGTGAGAGTAAAAATATAAAAAAAACAATAACCCTATTAATAACACTCAAACATTCAGCCATTCATGGTCCCAGGCCCGCCGGAAAAGCCAGGTCTTAATTGCTTTCCGGAAGGCTTGTAGAATAGGGATAGTGTGAATTTTCGGGAGCAGTTGGTTCCAAAGGGTTGGAGCTGCCACAGAGAAGGCTCTTCCCTGCGGCTCCACCAATTGACATTATTTGGTAGACGGGACCTGGAGAAGGGCAACTCTGCGGGCCTTTATTGACCGTAGGGAAGTGTAAAGTAGTAGACGGTTCTATGTCATACAACCTGTTGAAGTGCTGGGGCATTTTAAGCTTCAATATCACACTGTCCCTATCATGGGAGATAATTATACTTGTGCTGATGATCACATATAGTAGAGAAGGAGATGGGTTCAGAGGAAGGCTATCAAGTTGTTGGGGAGACTGGGAACCAACACCTATGAGGAGCAGTTAAATAAACTGGGCATGTTTGGTTGTCAGGCTGAAGCCAGATTTGCTTACATAGAAATATAGAAGATTGACGGCAGAAAAAATCTCATGGTCCGTCTAGTCTGCCCTTATACTATTTCCTGTATTTTATCTTAGGATGGATATATGTTTATCCCAGACATGTTTAAATTCAGTTACTGTGGATTTACAAACCACGTCTGCTGGAAGTTTGTTCTAAGCATTCTACTACTCTTTCAGTAAAATAATATTTTCTCATGTTGCTTCTGATCTTTCCCCCAACTAACCTCAGATTGTGCCCCCTTGTTCTTGTGTTTACTTTCCTATTAAAAACACTTCCGTCCTGAACCTTATTTAACCCTTTAACATATTTAAATGTTTCGATCATGTCCCTCCTTTCCCTCCTGTCCTCCAGACTATACAGATTGAGTTCATTAACATGCTTGGAGATTCTGGTCTGCCACATTATGCTATATTCTTTTGGAATGTTTCTTGCTGTGGGAAGCTGGGAAGGGCAGTTGCATGAAGAGGTAAAGATAGTCATAATAAATTCCTTTTAGATTTTCAAGGTCATCCTTTGTCCAGAACCTGCCTGGAAGAAGATGGGAGTGTATGGACCTTTTGGCAGAGGAAGAGTGGTCCATTGGTTCAAGGTCATCCTTGGACCAGCACCTGCCTGGAAGAAGATGTGCGTGTAGGACAGGGGAATGAACTTTAAATGGGAAGGAGAAACCCTGGGAAATCAAATTTGGGTTTCCCACAGATATACCAACATGGCTCTGGGAGACAGTAGCATGCAAGACAATAACATGCAAGAAATAATATTTATGATATCTGTTAAAACTGAGAACAAGATAAAGTCTTAATAGACTGATTTGGGGTTTTTTTGTGTGTTTTTTGTTTGCAAAAGGAGATTCAGGCTGAACCAGGAATAATTTATTTAATTTATAGTAATAACTGTTAAGAAAGTTTGACTGTAACCACACTAGATTCGCTGCCCCTCTCTTTTCCCCATCTCCCACCCCATTCCCTGTATTTTCAAATGAGAGCAAGATAGTCATCTGTTAGAATCCATGAATCACTGGCAGGAAGCAGAATATTAAACTATATGGCCCTTTCAGTGGTTCTCAATGCCACGACCCTTTAATATAGTTTCTAATGCCATGACCCTTTAATACAGTTCTTCATGTTGTGGTGACCCCCAACCATAAGTCTAGCACCCATTCTCCCAACAGAGGTAAAGCTGATTGGCAGGAAGGTCAGAGGGACATTCCCACTGTAAACCTCTGATTGGTCGGATTGTAAAAATATATTCCAATAGAAGTTTTAGTTCCTAACACCATGGGAAATTTGTCTTTTCCCATGGTCTTAGGAGACCCCTGTGAAACAGTTTGACTCCCAAAGGGGTCCTGAGTCCTGACCCCAAGTATTAATGATCTAAACCATCTATAATTTTATAGTAATCAATTTCTATCTATCTTATCTATTGCACTCAGATAGACCCATCTAAACCAATAAGACAAAAAAGAGAAATAAATGAGAAAGAATAGAAACAAACTTATTTTTTATGCTATAAAGCTCTTAAAAACCCACCCATAAATATCTATGTAATCAGCAACAGATATGAATTTACATTAAGGCCAAAGACTGCTTATTACAACTAATCTGACATCAACTTTGGGCAGGGAAGAAGCTTAAAAAGAAGTAAAAAGAATATTCACTTCCTTTAAAGTGGCAATTGCAAAATCCATAGCATAAAACATCCAAAATAGGTGGGTCTAATTTTCTAGTGGAACTGAGACATTTCTCCAGCAGAAGCTGGCAAGGTTGAGAAACACCGATTTAGGTAGATGCTCAATTCTCTGCATTACATTTTGAGGGCACAAGGGAAGTGAAATCCTGGGAAACATTCACTAGCTATTAAAATGAAAGGCACATTTTTTTTCTTTTTAAATTAATTTATATTCTACCTTTGCACCAAAAGAAGGACATCCAAGACATTTAAAAATAAACAAAGTTAAAAAAAACCCTGAAACAATAAATTAAACTGAAAGCTAAACAATAAATTGTTCCGAGTCTGCGGAGAGGGGCGGCATACAAATTTGATTAATAAATAATAATAATAATAAATTATAACATAATACAAGCAATATTAGAAGCTCAAATAAAACAATCTATTAAACACAATAAAGCCATAATAAGCAATCTATAAATCAATAAAAAGAAAGAAATGTAATGATAGCACTATCAAAACATTGTTAATATCTTCCCACCTGAAGTCTGTTTTTTACACCACAGGCCTTCTTAGGTAAAAATGTTTTGGGGCCTATCTTCAAAATGTTGTAAGGAGGAGCCGTGGTGGGCAGTGGTTAGAATACAATACTTCTGTTGACTGCTGGTTGCTGGCAGTTTGGCAGTTTGATTCTCACCAGCTCAAGGTTAACACAGCCTTCCATCTTTCTGAGGTCAGTAAAATTAGGACCCAGATTGTTGGGGGCAATACAATGACTCTGTAAACTGCTTAGAGTGGGCTGTAAAGCACTGTTAAGAGGTATGTAAGTCTAAGAGCTATTGTTATTCCTAAATAAATGAGCTTGTCTGGCTGCTTTTGAAAAGTCTGCTGAGTCCTACATAACAAAGTAGCTTCACTACTAAATCACAAAACTATTCTGCTGTAATTAAACAATGATCCACTATGGTAATTTTGATTTTGGGAAACCCACAGTAATCCGTTCCAGTTTAAATCATTAAATATATATTTATTTTGAAGATATATGAATTGACATTTACACAATTTATTAAGATTTACACAAATTTATTTGCATGTACCATTGATCCTTGTTAGCAGCAACCTCTTCCATGTGAAAATTAACCTTGATAATTTTTTTGTAGAGCTTACAAATACTGAGATATTCATTATTGACCTAGTTTGCTTATTATAATCATATAGTAAAGAAGATTTATATGAGCAAAAATAATGCTATTAAAGTGAACTACTTTGGAAGAGAAGAAACAGAATTATGCCCCAAGCTTTAATGACTCTGCTGCCATGACAATCAAAGAGCTTGATTTGACAAAACCTTTATCCACATGAGTTGTTTTTATTCACTTCTTGGCTTCTCCACTTTTAAATAGGTGCCATAAGTCACTGTGCCTCAGTGTTAAGGTCAGTCAACAAGAATTACATTTTTTAAAAGGTAGAAGAAAGAATATGTTATGTTGTAAATAAGTAAAACTCTATAAGATCACATTTCCTATGTTTGTGAACCTTTTATTTTTACTTTTCAATATGTCTGCATAAATATGACCAAAAAAGTAGTCTGTTCTGTAAACAAGTCCTAAAATTAGATAAAGAGAACCCAATTAAACAAATTGATGAAAAACATGCTTGTTTGTTGATTTATTGGGAGAAATCTACAATTGAAATCTACAACTACTACCCTGCAAAAACATATGGATCTCAAAACTTGACCAGGGTAAATCAATAGACGCAATTTACATAGACTTCTGTAAAGCCTTCGACTCTGTGATTCATGATAAACTACTTTTGAAACTGAAATCCTGCACCATCTCTGGACCTCTACATGACTGGATAACTGCGTTCCTATCAAACAGATAATAAGCAGTCAAATTGCGAGTGCCCTATGTAATCCCATTCCTTTTAACAGCAGTGTACCTCAAGGCAACATACTAGACCAACACTCTTTATACTCTATATAGATGACCTTTGCAATCACATTGCAAGTGACAGCATTCTCTTCGTCGATAATGTAAAACTCTTTAACACCACTGCTACACTCCAAAAAGACCTTGACTTTGTGTCAGAATGGTCAAACATCTGGCAACTCCAAATCTCAACCAACAAATGCTCTGTGCAGCACATTGGCAAAAGGAATCAGAATACCAAATACAAGCTGAATAGACAAGACCTTGCAGATGACCCTCACCTGTAAAAAACCTTGGAATACTCATATCAAATGATATAAGTGCCAAAGCCCATTGCAACAATATCGTCAAAAAGGCTTCAAGGTTTGTTAACCTAATCTTACGTAGCTTCTTCTCCAGTAATATCACATTACTAACCAGAGCATCTTGCTCAATAATAATAACTATGAGAGGGATCTAGGAGTCCTATTGGACAACCATTTAAATATGAGCCATCAGTGTGCAGCAGCTGCCAAAAAAGCCAACATAGTACTAGGCTGCATTAACAGAGGGATAGAATCACGATCACGCGATGTGTTAATACCACTATATAATGACTTGGTAAGGCCACACTTGGAATATTGCATTCAGTTTTGATCACCATAATGTAAAAAGGATGTTGAGACTCTAAAAAGACTGCAGAGAAGAGCAACAAAGATGATCAAACTCTTAAAAAGTATTTTTAAAAAGGAAAAAGTATTTTTTTAAAAGAAAGAAAATAAATCAGCAAAAATCGCCAAAACCTCATGCGAGGATGGTTGCACGCACGAGATTTCAGCGATTTGGGGGCTTTCTTTGCTTCTACGCATCCGTGGAAACAAAGAAATTGGCAAAAATCACTGAAATCTCACATGGTGTGTGTGTGCCCGCCACTTCCTGTGTGCGCTACCACGCAGGCCTCCAGGACCGATCCGGTAGGAAAAGGTAAGTGTGGCCCTTCACTGCACATACTGTGCTGTCCCTAAATTGCAAGGTACCTCTTATGCATTCCCAAGCACTGCCAGGCACTTAGACGTAGACTTATATACTGTTTCATAGTGCTTTTACAGTCCTCTCTAAGTGGTTTACAGAGTCAGCATATTGCCCCCGACAATCTGGAACTTCATTTTACCCACCTCAGAAGGATGGAAGGCTGAGTCAACCTTGAGCCGGTGAGATTTGAACTGATGAACTCTAGCTAGCAGTCAGTTGAAGTAGCCTGCAGTATTGCACACTAACCACTGTGCCACCTTGGCCCTTTTCCAACCTCTGCTTGCCTAGAAGGAAGACCTCCTGGACCTGTTTGGTGTCTCTTAGAAACATCCATACTTCCTTTTCAAACCATGTGGCATCTGCCACACAGCTCATATCCCTTTCCTAATCATACCTCCAGAAAGCCTTTCTCGTTCCCCCACTCAACAGCAGAAACTGCTGTCTGGACTTGAACCTGATCCCTTTTTGCTGGCTTCCCTACTGATTTTCTCCCAGCAAACTTTCCACAATTAAAATAAATAGGGAAGCTGACGGGAATTTTAGGGACTGAGAAAAAGGCAAGAATGCTGGAAGGCTGGAAGGCCAGAAGGAAGGAAGGAAGGGAGGGATGGAGGGAGGGAGG
Source organism: Erythrolamprus reginae (assembly GCF_031021105.1). Lineage (NCBI taxonomy): Eukaryota > Metazoa > Chordata > Lepidosauria > Squamata > Dipsadidae > Erythrolamprus > Erythrolamprus reginae. Next base: position 55,218,782 of record NC_091950.1, read on the forward strand.
GAGGGAGGAAAAGACAGAATAATAGGGAGACTGAAAGGAAAGCATGAATGAAGGTGGAGGGAGACACAGTGTAAAGGAGTAAAGGAGGCAGGGAAGAAAGAAAAGGAGGAAGGGGGATGGGAAGAGGGATGGACAGGAAAATGACTCAGAAGAGGCAATAATGTAGAGAAAAACTCTTGTTTATTGTTCTCTGTCAAATAGACTCTGTCCGCACTTAACTGTCAGAATACACAGTGTAAAAGGTGCTGAGAGGAAAGCGCGCATCTTTTTCTATTTATAGGGAACAGCCGGCAGGAATCCACAACTTGACATGGCAACAAAGTTCCCGCCAGAAACAAGTAGCCAATCAGGGCATATTATGTATACAGTGAAAGTCTGCCCTACTACACCAATATTTAACAGACAGGAATGAATAAAAAGGGAGGGAAAGAGGGAAAACAGTAAGAAATAAATAAAAAGAAGAATGGAAAAAGAAAGGGTGGATGGGAAGAAGGGAAGGGAAGAAGGAAGGAAGGAGGGAAGGAAGGAAAGGAGGGAGGGAGGAAGGAGGGAGATAGAGTGGAAGGAAGAAATGAAGAGAAGAAGGAAAATAGAAAGGGTGGATAGGAAGAAGGGAAGGGAAGGAGGAAGGATGGAGGGAGGGAGGGAAGGAAGGAAGGAAGGAAGAGAGTGAGTGAGGAATGGGGAACTTGGCAGGAAGTCAGAACTTGTTCCCATTACCACTGCTTTCTCTCTGAATATTCAGGTGTATGTATATCACAAATAAGTGCAGTTTTTGATAGAGGAAATTGGATTGCTGCTTTTATTGGAACTTACTATTAAGAGAGTTAAGGAACAGTAAGGAATTGAAAAGTGTCTGGGAAAGAGTGTTGGCAAAATAAAGGACAAGGGAAGATAAGATTGGAGGTTGCAACCAGTCATTGTAGAGAAATCAGGAGAGGAAGTTGTCTGATCTTACTTCCTTTCTAACCAAGGGAGTGAAGATGATAATCAAAATGGCTCTTCCAACCTATTCAATGGCAGATCAACTGCTGTAAACCATACACTGAGCTGTGGTGATGCGGTGGTTAGAAATAAAATATTGCAGCCTAATTCTGCTGACTCCCAGCAGTTTGATTCCGCTGACTCCCAGCAGTTCAATTCTGACCAACTTCAGGTTGACTCATCCTTCCATTCTTCTGAGGTCAGTAAAATGAGGACCCAGATTTTTTTGGGGCAATATGCTGATGCTTAGAGAGGGCTGTAAATTGCTATGGAGTAGTGTTGTGGTTAGCTCTGACCCAGCTCCTGCCCCAAGGACTGTGGATGTGGGGGAGACATCCGGATGCTGCAGGCATGTTTTGCCCCCAGTGGAATCTGATGATGAAGGCCAAGAAGACATGAGTGACAGGGAGGAGGAGAGTGTGGCAGACAGCTCAGAAGGAGATCAATTATCTAGCTCCTCCTTGGATTCAGAACAAGAGTTAATGATACAGCCAGGCATGCAGAGAGTGATGCATAGGCAACAACAACTGAGAGATTATTATCAAAGAAAATGAGGCCACCTGTGGTTGGGTGGGGCTGTGGTAATTAGTGAGGCTGCTATAAATAGCAGCCTGTGGGTTTGGCCATTGTGGAGGATTATCTGATCCTTGTGTTTCATGACTGCTTTACTGACTTTGGCTTTTTGTGTGCTGGTTTTTCCCTGCTTTGAAGCTAAACCAGAGCAAAGTGTGTTTCACTTTGTGAAAGAAGGACTTTGAATTGCCTCACAGCTGCAAGCTAAGTATCACAGGACTGATAAGGGACTTGTATAAATTACCAGTTTGTTTGGAGAAGCGTGCTCTTTGCTATACTAAAAGAGGGCTTAGTTTAAGTGAATTTTCATTATAAAGAACATTGTTTTGAATTTTCAAACATGTATGTGTCTGAAATTTGTACCTGTGAATTTTTGGGAAGATTCTACCAGAGAGCCCAACACAACAAGTAGTGTTTATTTATTTATTGAATTTAAAGTGACTCCTATCCACACTTGGAGACTCAAGACAGCTTACAGAACATAAAACCTCATTTAAAGCAATAAAACTAATAAAAAAGAATCAAACAAATTAATATAATATAATAAAATAAAAACTTAAAACTAGAAGGTAAAGAGAGATGAGAGTCCTGGCACACAGAAATTTCACTAACTAAATGCTCTAATCAATAAATTAGATTAGATAAAATTCACTAGATGTTTTAATCAATGCATTCCAAAATTTTGAGTGCATTTTATTGTCCAGGTAGTTCCTAGGTTAAAGAAGGTACAGTTATCATATTGCCCACTCTGCTGGCTAGCTGTCTCCTGAGCTAGTTAGATTAATCTCAGGAATGGTATAAATTACCCATCTTCGCCTGGGGGATTTCAGTGTTCACACTGTGGTTGCCTTGTCAGAGCTGGCTCAAAATTTCCTGCCTACAGTGATTAATTATAGATCTTTCCCAGCTGGCTCCTGGCATCAGCATGTAGTGGAACATACGCTGAGTTTAGTATTTTAACCAGATGGAGTTGGTGATCTGAAGACTGTGGAGCTGAATGAGGCATTATTGAAATAGATTGGGTATTTGATATTATCAGCCTTAAGTAACCTTTTCTTTCTGGTCTTTGATTTACTAGGGAGCTGAGAGTGATATCCTTATGAGTTTTGTTGTGGATGGGAACTTTGGGCACTTATCCCTAGTTGTTTCTCTCCTTGCTGGTTATGCCAGAAGATTTTTCTGGAGGACACTTAGTGCATTGACCAACTTAATATGGTGACATGAAACATGCAAGTAAGTTTATTTTTATTTATTTATTAATTAGATTTGTATGCCGCCCCTCTCTGCAGACTCGGGGCGGCTAACAACAATAAAAGGACAATGTAAACAAATCTAATATTAAAAATAATCTAAAACCCCCCAATTTAAAGAACCAATCATACATACAAACATATCATGTATAAATTCTATAAGCCTAGGGGAAGGGAAAATTTCAATTCCCCCATGCCTGACGACAGAGGTGGGTTTTGAGGAGCTTGCGAAAGGCAAGGAGGGTGGGGGCAACTCTGATATCTGGGGAGTTGGTTCCAGAGGGCCGGGGCTGCCACAGAGAAGGCTCTTCCCCTGGGTCCCACCAGACGACATTGTTTAGTCAACGGGACCCAGAGAAGGCTAACTCTGTGGGACCTAGCTGGTCGCTGGGATTCGTGTGGCAGAAGGCAGTCCTTCTGGTAAGATTATGACAGGCTTATGTCTAAACCAGTAGTGAAATCCAAAAATTTTCCCTACTGGTTCTGTGGGCGTGGCTTATTTTGTGTGTGTGGCTTGAAGGTCAGATGGGCATGGCTTCAGGTGGATGTGGCTTGGTGATCAGGTGATGGTGGGCATGGCTTGGTCATATGACTGGGTGGGTGTGGCTTGGTGGGCATGGCAGAGGACGAACATTGTAAAATCTCCATTCTCACCCCACTCCAGGAGAAGATACTGCAAAATCCCCATTTCCTCCTGATCAGCTGGGACTAGGTAGGGCCAGTCAGTGGTGATATTTACTGGTTCTCTGAACTATTCAACATTTCTGCTTCCTGTTCTCCAAAGTATTCAAATTTTCCACTACTGGTTCTCCAAAACTGGTCAGAACCTGCTGAAACCCACCTCCTCTCCTCCCCTCTCCTCCCCTCTATCCTTTCCTTTCCTTTATTTCCTCCCTTCGTCTGGCGGAACCCAGGGGAAGAGCCTTCTCTGTGGTGGAACCAACTCCCCCCAGAGATTAGGACTGCCCCCACCCTCCTCACCTTTTGTAAGTTATTAAAAACTCATCTTTGTCGCCAGGCAGGGGGAAACTAACACGCACCCCAATTGTCAAGGCTGGTGTATGGTTTGATTGGTTGTGTGATTATTTTATTTTATTATAAGGGTTTTAAATTGCATTTTAAAATTGGATTTGTACACTGTTTGTGTTGTTGTGAGCCGCCCCAAGTCCTTGGAGAGGGGCGGCATACAAATCTAATAAATTATTATTATTATTATATTTATTGATTTGATTTGATTTGATTTGATTTGATTTGATTTGATTGATTTGATTTGTATGCCGCCCCTCTCCGTAGACTCGGGGCGGCATACAAATCTAATGTTTCTCTGCCTGTTTCTCTCTAATGCTTCTTTGCCTTCACAAGTTGGCCACGAGGACACTGAGAAGGCTGCATGGAAGGCAGAAAAGCACATTGGCTGCTGGGAATGGAGTAGGGAAGGCAGGCTTGGATAGTGGTGGGAGGGCAAGGACAGCTACGTAGGCTGCGACTTCTCAGGCAGGTCAGGCAGGCAAGCTGTGGGGCAGAGACTGGGTGGGCATGGTGAATTAGCGGTGACCAGGGGGATCGGTTTGGGGGGGTGGCCAGCCAGCTGTCGCTACTGGTTCTACGAACTACTGGCACCTGCCATTGTGAGTACACACAAACCAGTCCAAAACAGTAACATTTTACCCTTCAACCATTCGGATCTGAAGTTAGGAAGGGGAGAGATTCAACTTTAAATGGCTGCAAATTATATTGGGCTAAAAGACCTTCAGCAAATCTGCCGTGTTGCATAAATACCATATGGTAGCCCTGTCCAAATAAGACATTTGCCTTACACCACCTGCTCTGCCTGCCTACCCAGGAATGAATTAGACAGAAGCAACAACAGGAAAAGCCAGGCTCTCAGTTATAGAGCTCATTGCCATAGTCCTTAGTAGACACTGAACACAGCTTCCTTCCTAACCCTGATTGGCTGCAGGGACAACTCAATCACACCAGGCTTGAAGTCAGTCCTCCTGCAAAGTGCTTATAACAGATAATGACTGTAAATGGCAAAAAATAAAAAATGAAAAAAAATCTTGGCAAAACCTCTTGCACCTGAGCTCTGAATATATTGACAGACGCTACAGCAAACATTGCTGTTCCTATCTGGGAGCACTGTTTGCATCCCTGGTGTCAGCTGTCTTGTTTTCCAATCCTTGCCAACCCTCTCAGCATGCAAAGAAAATGCTCATACATGTGTTCCTTTTCTCTCCCTTCTAGGCAACCTTATGGAAGGTTTGTTATGGAAAGGGATGTCTATCTCTTTTGCAGAGATTTTTTCCCCCTTCATTAAAAGGCTTGCTTTTCCTACAAGGAGGTCATAGTTCCCTCTAAGCTGAGCAGTGAGCAATCGCTCACTTAAAAATCATCATCAACTCAGAGTTTTTCAAACCTGCCCAGAAGCCAAGAGGGAAAGAGTGAGAGGGAAGGAGAGAGAGAGAGGAAGAGAGAGAAACAGATAGAAAAAAGAGAGGAAGGAAAAGAGAAAGAAAAAGAATGGGAGTAAAGAAGAGAGAAAGAAAATCAAAATCTAGTTTGAAACTAGCTCAACTATTTAAGTGGCATTTTGATATTGATAGAGTTGCCCTATTATGAGCTCACTGTTATAGACACACAGTACAGTATTTTATTTTGAAATTCTCTGAGGCAAAACAGGGTGGGTTTTTTATTTGTTTGTTTGTTTGTTTGTTTGTTTATTTAATATTTCTGTGCCGCCCAGTCACTCAGACACTATACTTTTCTGCCCCCCCACCCCCAAAAAATTAGAGGGAACACTGAAGGAGGTTGGATGTATTTTTTTCTTCTTCTGTGGACCCCATTTGGCCCAAGACAAGTGTTCTTGCGGATTTAAATAGTAAGGATGTTGGAGATATTAGCAAGGTCCCTCAGGCAGAGAATGAGGGGATGTTCAAAGGGGAAGTTGTCGTAAATGTCACCAAACCATCAAGTACAGTTAGTAGAAATATAAAGAGGACACATTTTCTTGTGGGTGATTCGACCGTTAGAGGTGTTGATTTGGGACAGAGCAAGGATGTGGTTAAGGTGCTGAGGTGTCTCCCAGGGGCCACTGCCAGCAGGGACAGGAGGCGGATTACAAACATTGTTAAGACTGTGAGTAAAGGTAATAACGTTGATGTGGTGGTGCATCTTGGCACAAATGATTTGTCCCAGAGAAATGTTAATGTAGTAAAAAGAGATTTTCAATGTCTAAGTGTGGAGCTGGGTAAAATAACTGATTCAGCGACTTTCTCAGAGGTGTTACCGGTTTGTGGCCAAGAGGATAAAGCAACGTGTATCAGAGAGTTTAATGTGTGGTTAAGGCAGTGGTGTAAAGCTGAAGGTTTTGGCTATGTAAGTCATGATGTCAGTAGGTGGTCTAATAGGGAGTTGTTTAAGAGGGATGGTTTGCATCCATCATACAGAGGTACCCAGGTGCTCGGTGAGGAATTCAGAACTTTTTTGGACAGGCATTTAAACTAGGTAAAGGGGACAGAGATGTAACTGATGTGGGTGATTTCTGTCCCCGACCAATGAGGATAAAGCAGTTTTTGGAAGCTTATGAAAAGGGAGCTGCAAATAATATAGATGTAGTTGTTGATGATAAGGGGCAAACTAATAACGAAAATAATGTTCTTCGGGTAATGTGCACAAATGCTCGAAGCTTAAGCAACAAGCTCTGTGAATTAATGGCCATAATATCTAGAGATAATTTGGACCTGGTTGCCATAACTGAGGCATGGTTTAAGGATTCTAATGAATGGGAAATATCCATACCAGGATATACACTGTATAGGAAGGATAGAATAGAGAGAAGGGGAGGTGGAGTAGCCATTTATGTTAAAGAAAGTCTAAAAACAACACTAATTCAAAATACGTGTCAAGATCTAGAGACTCTCTGGATTTGCATGCAAAATAAAGAAGGTTCTGTCATTAGACTTGGGGTGATCTATAGGCCTCCAGGGCAATCCGAGGAATATGACAACAAGATGGTGGATGAAATTACCCAAATGGCAGTAAAGGGAGATATTGTGGTTATGGGTGATTTCAACATGCCTGATGTTGACTGGAATATCCCCAGTGCCCTTACATGCAAAAGTAAGAATATAGTAGAGGCCTTTACAGGAGCAGCTCTGGCACAGCTGGTTAAGACACCAACTAGAGGGGAGAATATTCTAGATTTAGTTTTTACGAATGGGAATTGGGTTTCAGATGTCAAGGTGGGAGAAAATTTAGGTTGCAGTGACCATCTATGTTTGTGGTTTGATGTAAAAACTCATTGTGAGCAATCCTATAATGCAACCAAAGTATTGGATTTCAGAAAAACAAATTTTATTGCAATGGGAGAATATTTAGATAATAAATTAAAGGGGAGGGATAAAATGGCAGGAGCGAGCATCCAGTGGACTGTATTAAAAAAGGCCATCTTAAAAGCCACTGGACTGTATGTAAGACAAATAACTAAAGGTAAAAGGAAGAAGAAACCACTATGGTTTAGCAATGATGTAAGGGCTATAGTCAATGAAAAAAAGGCTGCCTATAGGAGGTATAAAGAGTCTGGAAGTATAGCTGATAGGGAGGTATATAAAATGAGACAGAAGGAGGCGAAACAGATAATATATGCTGCTAAAGCCTCAAAAGAGGAAGAAATTGCCAAATCTGTAAAGAAGGGGGATAAAACCTTCTTTAGATATATTAATGATAAGAAGAAGAAAAACTGCGGCATCACGAAGCTTAGTAACGGGAATAATACATGCATTAGTGGGAATAAGGAGATCGCTGACCATTTCAATAGCTACTTCTGTTCAGTTTTCTCAAAAGACACCTTACAGAATAATACTATAGAGGGATATAGCATTGCTTCCAGCTGTACGGATTCAGCTCCAGTGATCTTAGAAGCCGATGTCTTAGAAGAACTTGAACGATTAAAGATAAATAAGGCAATGGGTCCAGATGGCATCCACCCCAGAGTTCTTAAAGAACTCAGATCTGTCATTGCTACCCCCCTGACTGATTTGTTTAACCAATCCTTGTTAACAGGAGAAGTTCCTGAGGATTGGAGAATGGCCAGTGTTGTGCCTATTCACAAGAAGGGCAGTAGAGAAGAAGCTGGTAACTACAGGCCAGTTAGCTTGACATCAGTTGTAGTTAAAATGATGGAGACTCTACTCAAAAAGAGGATAAATCAGCACCTAAAAAACAATAACTTATTAGACCCAAATCAGCATGGCTTTACTGAAGGCAAATCATGTCAGACTAATCTCATTGATTTCTTTGACTATGTCACAAAGGTGTTGGATGAAGGTGGTGCCGTGGATATTGCCTACCTGGACTTCAGCAAAGCCTTTGATACGGTTCCACATAAAGAGCTGATAGATAAATTAGTGAAGATTGGACTTAATCCCTGGATAGTTCAATGGATTTGCAGCTGGCTGAAGCGTAGACATCAGAGAGTTATTGTTAATGGCGAGTATTCTGAGCAGAGTCAGGTTACAAGCGGTGTGCCACAAGGATCTGTTCTGGGTCCTATTCTTTTTAATATATTTGTGAGTGACATAGGGGAAGGTTTGGTAGGGAAGGTTTGCCTATTTGCCGATGACTCTAAAGTGTGCAATAGGGTTGATATTCCTGGAGGCGTCTGTAATATGGTAAATGATTTAGCTTTACTAGATAAATGGTCTAAGCAATGGAAACTGCAGTTTAATGTTTCCAAATGTAAAATAATGCACTTGGGGAAAAGGAATCCTCAATCTGAGTATTGTATTGGCAGTTCAGTGTTGGCAAATACTTCAAAAGAAAAGGATTTAGGGGTAGTGATTTCTAACAGTCTCAAAATGGGTGAACAGTGCAGTCAGGCAGTAGGGAAAGCAAGTAGGATGCTTGGCTGCATAGCTAGAGGTATAACAAGCAGGAAGAGGGAGATTATGATCCCACTATATAGAATGCTGGTGAGACCACATTTGGAATACTGTGTTCAGTTCTGGAGACTTCACCTACAAAAAGATATTGACAAAATTGAACGGGTCCAAAGACGGGCTACAAGAATGGTGGAAGGTCTTAAGCATAAAACGTATCAGGAAAGACTTAATGAACTCAATCTGTATAGTCTGGAGGACAGAAGGAAAAGGGGGGACATGATCGAAACATTTAAATATATTAAAGGGTTAAATAAGGTCCAGGAGGGAAGTGTTTTTAATAGGAAAGTGAACACAAGAACAAGGGGACACAATCTGAAGTTAGTTGGGGGAAAGATCAAAAGCAACATGAGAAAATATTATTTTATTGAAAGAGTAGTAGATCCTTGGAACAAACTTCCAGCAGATGTGGTAGATAAATCCACAGTAACTGAATTTAAACATGCCTGGGATAAACATATATCTATCCTAAGATAAAATACAGAAAATAGTATAAGGGCAGACTAGATGGACCATGAGGTCTTTTTCTGCCGTCAGACTTCTATGTTTCTATGTTTCTAAGACTGGCTAAGTGGTGGGAGTGAGTCTTCTCGCTTCCGTCCATCAAGTGATGCTGGAAAGATAGTGTATGGTGGGAACTGGGGAGAAAGGACATCACTGGAAGGGAGGCAGCCAGTGTGTGTGTGTGTGTGTGAATATACAGTAGATTCCACCCCCCCACACACACACATTTCACACACACACATCCCCCCCCCCACAATAAGGTTTAGGAGGGGAGTGTTTTTAATAGGAAAGCCAACACAAGAACAAGGGGGCACAATCTGAGATTAGTTGGGGAAAAGATCAGAAGCAACGTGAGAAAATATTATTTTACTGAAAGGGTAGTAGATGCTTGGAACAAACTTCCAGCAGACGTGGTTGGTAAATCCACAGTAACTGAATTTAAACATGCCTGGGATAAACATATATCCACCCTAAGATAAAATACAAGAAATAGTATAAGGGCAGACTAGATGGACCATGAGGTTTTTTTCTGCCGCCAATCTTCTATGTTTCTATTTTGACTTCCTTTTGGAGTCTTGAGTCCTGTCCATAGATCAGTGCAGCTTTCCTAGAACAAAAATATTTTACAGTACTATTATGAAATCTGGTTCAAGGGTTGTCTTTCCTGGAAAAAGTATGGATTGGCTTAGTTTGTGATTGTATGTATTGTGTGAAATTTAGCCATTGTCTTAGTATGCTCTGCACACCAGGCCACCATATCGTATTTTTAAACAGCATTTCACCCAAGTATGACCACTGCAATTTGTTAACCCAGATTCTACTTTCTGATAGAAGTTTTATATCTTTGCAATTTGTATCTTATATAAGTGTTCATGTCTCTTGTTCAATGTCAACTGTTCAGTTTTTTTCCTTCATCTTTTGAACAATCCAGAATTTAATTTTGTTAAATAAACTCTTTCTGACCTTATTCTCATGCTATGCTTTTTCAGGGTTTCAAATTAGAGTAAAGCTCAGGGTTTTCAAAGGATTTTAACTTACACACACACACACACACACACACACACACACACATATATATTTGAAGTTCGAGGATGAACTTGGTGCTCTCTAAGCTTGATTGTTTTCTTTCAGATGTTTCATTACCAAATTGGGTAACATCTGGTTTGATAATGAAACATCTGTGAGAAAACAGCTCAGAAAGAGTCAAGGACACTGCGGTTTTAACTTACTACCTTTCTCTTTTGTGCTTACATTGGAGCTCCTCGTTAATAGTAAATAATACTAATGACCAGGATTGATTTGTCTTGCATTATCTGAAGAGGAAACTCTTTTAAAAAAGGCTCTAACAATGGGGAAAGCAGAAGGATAGGGAAGAAGGCGACCCCATAAAGGTGGAGAGGCTTTGTTACAATGATAATTAATGTACTTTTTGGAGACTTGCAAGACCAGATTGAGAAAAGAAAATCTCTCTGTGTGGTTGGTAGGAATTGAAAACAACTTGATGGTGCATAATCAATCAATCAATCATCTGGACTAACATGGATCCTCTGAATCAAGCTTAGGATAAAATTTGAAATTGCTTTTAAAAGTTGCAGAAATGAAATGCCTCTCAACACCTGTCTGTTAGTGTTATCAAGGAAATATATTTATGAAATCTTTCACATAGATCTTTTTAATAAAATCATTATTCATTCATATATTTTCTTATGTAAAGATACATACCGACCATCCTTTTATTTGACTAATCTAGTTGCCAATGTTTGCTAATTCAAACAATACAATCATTTAACAAAGCATAAGACATGTTTCTTTATCAAAAGGAAACCTTCAATTCGACTCCAAATAAATTTACCTAACTTCTGTGGGATTCAACCTCTTTGTAGGTTTGTTTAACATTCTAATACAAGGTAAGGAAAATCTTACACTTTCTCAGCTGTGAGAAAAGGGTGTAAAGTTCATATTGTACTACAGAAAAGGTCACAGTTACTTTTGCAACATTGTGATTTTTTTTTTAAAACACATACCATGTTGAACAGAGGAACATGTAGTGAAAATACTGTACAGCTTTTCCAGAAACTTTAGAATATGCTATGTGGTGATTTCTGTTATAAGAAACTTATAGTGAAATTGTGGAAATTGCTGGAAAAGAGCATCAGTATGATTGATGGTTCACAGATTCCTTTCGTTGTGTAGTCACGAGATCAAAATAATGAGGATGGTGGTTAATTAGTCTTCAATTTTTTTAAAAATTCAATCATCCTCTCTTTCTGCATGCCTACAAAATCAAATACTTTGTTATGTCTTGCTACCTAAATTGTTGTATGTTTTTTAAAAAATGGGGTTTTAGATATTTTTTAAATATTAGATTTGTTCATTGTACAGTGTTTTACTATTGTTGTGAGCCATTATAATAATAATAATAATTATTATTATTATTAATAATAATAATAATAATAATAATAATCGATCACATACTCAGCTGCTGCAAAAAGATCGCACAGACTGACTACAAGCATAGACATGGTGCTGTAGCACAGATGATCCACTGGAACTTGTGCCGGAACTACCATTTACCAATGGCAAAGAACTGGTGGGATCATAAGCCTGAAAAAGTGGTCGAAAATGAGCAAGCAAAACTACTGTGGGACTTCCGACTTCAGACTGACCGAACTCTGAAGTATAACACACCAGACATTGTGATCGTGGAGAAAAAGAAAGTATGGATCATCGACATCGCAATCCCAGGAGACAGCAGAATTGAGGAGAAGCAGCTAGAGAAATTAGTGAAATACGAAGATCTAAAAATCAAGCTGCAACGACTCTGGCATAAGCCAGTGAAAGTGGTCCCAGTGCTACTTGACACACTGGGTGCAGTGCCAAAGGATCTCAGCAGACATTTGAAAACCATCGGAATTGACAAAATCTCCATCTGTCAATTGCAAAAGGCTGCTTTACTGGGATTGGCAAACATAATTCGCCGCTACATCACGCAGTCCTAGGTGCTTGGGAAGCGCTCGACTGGTGATAAAATACGAAATCCAGCATAGTGATCTCATTTGCTGTGTTGTATTGACATAATAATAATAATAATAATAATAATAATAATAATAATAATAATAATAATAATAATAAATAAGTAACTTTATTATAGTTATAGACCAGTTTTTATCAAGTTACCTATATTTTCCTATTCACAGGGCATTTGTGGGCAAATCATTTATTATATGCAAGTGAGACTTGTAGAAGACTATTTTGAAAGTACCAGGCCAGAGTGACAGCAGACTTAAAAAAAAACAGTCTGTGCCCCATTTTTCATTTATAATCTTAATTGAAATCAACAAACAATGAACCCACAAATAAATGCATAGTAGGGTCACAAACGCATCACCTGAAATCTCAAATTACTAACAAATGCTTTGTAACAAAACACCACACTGAAACTACTTTAATAATAATAATATTAATAATAATTAATAATAATTTATTAGATTTGTATGCCGCCCCTCTCCGAAGACTCGGGGCGGCTCACAACAAGCGATAAAACAATATTGTACAGGCACAAATCTAATATTAAGAAAAAACTAAAAAACCCTATCAATTAAAAACCAAACAGCACATACATACCAAACATAAATTATAATAAGCTTGGGGGAAAGGTGTCTCAAATCCCCCATGCCTGGCGGTATAGATGGGTCTTAAGTAGTTTACGGAAGACGAGGAGGGTGGGAGCAGTTCTAATTTCCGGGGGGAGTTGATTCCAGAGGGCCGGGGCCACCACAGAGAAGGCTCTTCCCCTGGGGCCCACCAGACGACATTGTTTAGTCGACGGGACCCGGAGAAGGCCAACTCTGTGGGACCTTATCGGCCGCTGGCATTCGTGCGGTAGTAGGCGGTTCCGGAGGTATTCTGGTCCAATGCCATGTAGGGCTTTAAAGGTCATGATCAACACTTTGAATTGTGACCGGAAACTGATCGGCAGCCAATGCAAGCCACGGAGTGTTGTAGAAATGTGGGCGAATCTAGGAAGCCCCACGATAGCTCTCGCGGCTGCGTTCTGCACGATCTGAAGTTTCCGAACACTTTTCAAAGATAGCCCCATGTAGAGAGCGTTGCAGTAATCGAACCTCGAGGTGATAAGGGCATGAGTGACTGTGAGCAATGGCTCCCTGTCCAAATAGGGCCGCAACTGGTGCACCAGGCGAACCTGGGCAAACGCCCTCCTCGCCAAAGCCGAAAGATGATGTTCCAATGTCAGCTGTGGGTCGAGGAGGACGCCCAAGTTGCGCACCCTCTCTGAGGGGGTCAGTAGTTCCCCCCCCAGGGTAATGGACGGACAGATGGAATTGTCCTTGGGAGGCAACACCCACAGCCACTCCGTCTTGTCTGGATTGAGTTTGAAATCAGTGTCATAAAACATTTGATTGATAATGGTAAGCATTGATACCCATCAGGAGAATAATGGAAGGAAGAGCATTTTACACGCGTCTTAGAATTAAAATGGAAACAACAACAACAACCATGGCAACAATTGGTGTATCCCAAACATCATCCTGTGTGAGAAAGGAACCAGGCCTTACCATGCAGTAGTGCATCAGGAGGAGAAAATTTGCCAGCATGCCACAGCGATTAAACTCAGCACAGAAACTAAATTCCCTTTGGAAGGCGTGAAGATTATCCAGCTCATCTTTCTCTGCCAAATGGGCAGGTTTTCTCTAGGCTTCAATCTTTCACCAGTAGTCAAAGCCTTAGCGTGCATCCTACTTCAGTCAGTGGGAGGAATATTTCCTCCAGCTTTGCAATGCCATTTCTCATCAGCCTGGAGAAGTTCTTCATTCCTCTGCTGACATCAGAGAAACTCCAAGAGAAACAGATAGAGATGGGGAGGGGGAGAAAAGGTAAGAGAGAGAGAAAAAAGATCTTAGTAATGTATATTGAGGCACTGTCAGCTCTCTGAAAAGAAAAGAGGCCGAGCGATCCAATTTTAACCATTTTACCTGCAGAGAGGCAATTATTTTGTAATGAACAAACATTCACAATTCCCAATTGGCACACGTCGTGCAAATACAACTCAGTTTTGTATCACCAATGAATATTCTCCCAGCCATCAACAAAGGAAAGGAAAGACACTTCTAAACTTGCCCTTGCTTAGGCAGCCAAAATTGTATATTGGTATTGAAAAGCAGCTGGGGAAAACAGGCATACTCAGTAAAATCTTCCTAGCAAAATTTTAAAAAATAACCACTACAATTCATGCATCTCAGCTGCCCTAGATGAGGTTCTGATTTTGATTTCAAAAGAGTTAGATGTCAAAAACAGGAGCAGGGGAAGGACGTCTGGAGACAGGTAGATTCTTTGAGCTGCTGTCTCCCTATTACTAATAACTTTGACTTTCCCAGATCTTCCTGCAGAGCTTATTAACTGATTGTGGTTGCTGAACAGTTAATTTCACCACTGTCAGAATATCCCCAAGAAGAAGAAGATGCCAAGCATATAGGAGAGGTTTCTTTCTTTGATCTTCAACTGTAAAGATGTATTAATGTTAATCCCCTTTCTGCCCGGTGCCTCTATATATCGATGCCTGTCTTAAGAAAGGAAGAATTTTACATTTACATAACTTAATACATGCATACCCAATCCTCTTGCATCTCATTATTTCTGCAGTAGGCACAGCTAAGAAGCCCTTGTGGGGTTAGGCAAATAGTAAGACTGCTGTCATTCAACTGAAGTTCTTCAATATTCATCCATTTCCATATAGTTGACTCTAATTTTGCAGTTAGAACTCCATCCTTATAGATGTAGGTTTGGTATCTTGTGATTAACCTTCATTTTGAGGCTGCTTAATCAAGCTAATTCTTCCTATTTATTCTCTCAAGTTGTGAAATAACATGTTTTTTTTGTTCCAGTCCCAGATCCTGTAACTGTTTCCCTCTTTTATTGTACCAAGTGTCCAGTACCTACTAGATACTTAATTCTCATTAATATATAAAATTATCTTTCCTATGTCTAAACCAAACAAGATTTAGAGGGGGAGAAAGAGGTTGCAGGGATATAAATTTTTTCCCAATGAAACCAATCCCATCATCAGTTGAATTTTGAGGCCTGCCACTTGGGCTCATTGTAGGAGATTGTATTTATTTATTTTGTCCAATACACAATACATATTGAAGAGAATAGACATGAAGTATTATATATAAAGAAAAGGATAGAAGAAAAGATATAAAAATAGAGGAGAAGATATATGAAAGTAAGAAAAGATATATGATATATAAGATAAGGAGAAACAATTGGACAGGGGACGAAAGGCACACTAGTGCACTTATGTACACCCCTTACTGACCTCTTAGGAACCTGGAGAGGTCAATTGTGGATAGTCTAAGGGAGAAATGTTGGGGGTTAGGGGTTGACACTACTGAGTCCAGTAATGAGTTCCACGCTTCGACAACTCGATTGCTAAAGTCATATTTTTTACAGTCAAGTTTGGAGCGATTAATATTAAGTTTGAATCTGTTGCGTGCTCTTGTGTTGTTGCAGTTGAAGCTGAAGTAGTCACTGACAGGCAGGACGTTGCAGCATATGATCTTGTGAGCAATACTTAAATCGTGTTTTAGGCATCATAGTTCTAAGCTTTCTAGATCCAGGATTGTTAGTCTATTTTTGTAGGGTATTCTGTACTGGTATTGTAAGAGGATGGGGACAATTTCAATAAACATGAAGTTGTTTGTTTGGATCCTGGCACTTCCTTTATTGTTCTCCAGCCATGGTATCCATCCTGTAAATTCTAAATTAGCCAGTGTTAAATAGGGTGAATGGAAAAGGCAGACAGAAGTGGCGTCAAATCAACAGCTCTTTATTTCACAACTATTTACAAGACAGCAAAATATAGGGAGCTGACAGACAGTCTAGCCAATCAACAGTCAGTATTTTACTTCCAGAATGGAGGACCTGACTGAAGCCTATATGATGTAACAGCCAGCAACACAAGAATTTCAGAAAACATGTGCAGATGTCTAGGTAAGAGGGAAAACACAGCATAAAATTTGCAAGTGCAAATACAGTACATAGTGTGGATTTTAGCAGGGGTGGATTCCTATTCTGCTGCAGGTGCACTGCAGGTGCAGCTTCAGTTAGCTTGCCTGTATGCACGCATGTCCCAGTGTGCTTTTGCTTCTATGCATGCACAGGAAGCAAAATCTTGTGAGGGGATGTGTACAAGAGAGACATTTCGGCAATTTTTTTGCTTCCGCGCATACAGAAATCTCTCTTGCATGCTCATCCTCTCACAAGATATTGCTTCCTGTAAACGCACAGGAGCAAAAACACTCTGGGATGAATGCACTCGCATGTAAGGTAACCGAAGTTGCACACACAGCGATCTCTACCGATGCACCATCCTTTACCATACCGGTAAGAACCAGCTACTGATTTTAAGCGTAGAAATGAACATTCCCCTCTGTAACTAACTACAGCATTTGTCAATAGCAACCCATTATTTAAATGGTAAACTGGTTCAGGATTAATCTAATGATTAAATAATTCCTGTCATTAAAAATGGAGCCTGCAGTCCTCTGCAGAAATGGCTCTCTTAAAATATAAGCATCATGGCAGGAGATGCATTTTTATTTCCTTGGGCTCTGGAGGCTTTCCTAGAGCCTCTGGGAGGGTGAAAATAACCTCCCCAGGATCTGGAAGTCCTCCAGAAGCCAGAAACAGGTCTTTTCTGGGCTTACTGAACTTTTGGTGGGTCCGTTTTTCACTCTCCCCAAGCTTCCACACATGCCCTGTATTTACCTGCATCCAAAACAGGCCACGTGGGGAGTCCTGGGAATGGAGGGCTGGGATGGGACAGGACCAATCAGGACTGAGATTTGGTGTTGTGGCGAAGGCGAAGTAACACTCGGACACAGAAAGTTTGGGTATAATGGTATAACTGTCACAAACCTTTTCTGAGCAACTCTCGGGTGAAAGCTCCTTGCCTGGGCGTAGAGGAGTGGTATCCTTACACCTGCCCCCTAGGCCATGTCACGCCCCCATAGCATGTGGGATGGCTCGCCCCTGGACTCTGGGAAGCCCCAGCCAGCAAGCCCCAGGTGCGGCCCCCTTCCCATACCCAAGGCAGTCGAGCCCTATAATACGAGAAGGAGGTCGTCCCTCACCTCACTAGAGGTGCCCCTAAAGAAGATCCCACAGTTGCTGCTTATGCCCATTTCCGCCCCCTTTCGCTCCCTCCCCCAGTGACCTTGGAGGGAAACTAGCTGGTGAGTACACCCCTTAACCACGCTCCCACGCACAGAGTGGAGTAGGCGGAAAAACAGCCACAGTTAGGCCAATCTACTGTGACTGCCAAAAATTCCTACTCGGTCCCCCAAGGGGCGACCCATCATATGCACCCTGTAACAGAGGGAGGGTGGATGGGTGTCTCCGTCCGGAGACAAAGAACAAAGAGGAGCGGCACCACGAGCAGGCCCCTTTTATAGGGGCCTCCCTGGCCGCTCCTCGACCAATTGGTGCCAGGCGCACCCCACTGATGCTGCTGCGGCCCCCATTGATGAAACGGGGCCGCAGGCTCCGCCCCAAGATGGCAGCCTCCTTTCCCACCCACGCTGCAAACCTCGCCGGCCCGGTAAGAGGCCAACGGTCCTTCTCCGTACTGCAACAGAATCTTAGCTAGAGGTTCAAACCCCAGCAGCCCATCCCTGAACAGGACCCATGCCTTATCTAAATAAGCATTGTCTAATATTACTGTGGTTCTCTAGAATCTCAGGTATAAAGCCTTTAGCTGGGGATGTGTAGGACTTTTTTTTTCATTTTATTTTCCTTTCCTCATTGCTTGTATAATTCACTGACACTTGACTTTTAGATTGCTTTCTGCCTGCAATTGCCCTTTTTTCTGTTCCACCATATCTTCATCTGGTGCATTTAAGCTCTTGTGCCGCATTTGTATGGTAGACTAAGCTGAAAAGCTCAGAAATTAGCATTTGTCACTCATCTCCCATAATTACATTTGAATTGAGAGTGTTCTATGCCTTGCTGTAAACTTAAAGGAGCAACTATATGGGATTTATGGAAACTGAATCATATAATTTAGGGAAACCTTGGATATGATGGAGGTGTTGAGCCAGTGACATTGATACTTCAGTATCTTGTATTCTTTTAAATACAAGAGGGAAGAAGAAAGTACAAGTTCTTTTTATCACTGTCTGTTCTTTGTCTAGCAGATTGTTTGCATACCAAGCAAACAGATCAATAGATGATGTTGTTAATGTGGCTATGCACTACATCCTACAACATCTTGAATCTCCAAATATTTTTGTAGACTTTAATTCAACATTCAATACCATCATTTCAGATGCTCTTCTAACTAAGCTAAACTAGCTAGTGGTACCCAAACGCTTGTAAGTAGATCACACGTTTCCTAACAAACAGGAAGCAGCAGGTGAAACTAAGCAGAAACACATCAGATACCTGAACAATTAGCACAGGGGTCCTCCAAGATTGTGTGCTCTCCCCACTTCTTTTATCTCTGTACCAATGACTGCATATCTAGCTATCCATCTGTTAAACTACTGAAGTTCACAGATGACACAACAGTAATTGGACTCATTCAGGGCAATAATGAATCTGCATACAGATGGGCAGTTGAACAACTAAAATTGTGGTGCGACCGGAACAATCTGCAACTGAATACGCTCAAAACTGTAGAAATAGTGGTAGACCTTAGGAGAAACCCACCCATGCTTCCACCTCTTACAATACTAGACAACAAAGTATCAGCAGTAGAGACCTTCTAAAATGGCACCTAACATCCAAAATGTCATCAAAAAAGCACAACAAAGAATGCTCTTTTTGCACCAACTCAGAAAGCTTAAATTGCCCAAGGAGCTGCTGATACAGTTCTACAGAGGAATTATTGAGTCTGTCACCTGCACCTCTATAACAGTCTGGTTTGGTTCTGTAACCCAACAAGACTGACACAGACTTCAGGGGATAATTAGAACTGCAGGAAAAAACAATTGCTACCAACCTGCCTTCCATTGAGGACCTGTATACTACACACAAATCAAAAAGAGGGCCTTGGAAATATTTACTGACCCCTCACAGCTTGGACACAAACTATTTTAACTCCTACCCTCAAAATGACACTATAAAGCACTGCACACCAGAACAACTAAACACAAGAACAGTTTTTTTTTCCAAATGACATCACTCGGCTAAACAAATAATTCCCTCAACACTTAAATTATATACTAAGTCGCGGAGAGGGGCAGCATACAAATCTAAATAATAAATAAATAATAATAAATAAATAAGTCTGCATTACCATTACTAAGTCTTCGGAGAGGGGCAGCATACAAATCTAATTAATTAATTAATTAATCAATCTAATCAGGGTTCCCATCACCTATCTCCTTCCACAAATGACTGTAACTTTGTTGCTTGCATTCATGCAATTTATATTGACTGTTTCCTAATATGATTTGATTGCTTATTTGTACTTGGATTATCATTAAATATTTTACCCTCTGATTCTTGACAAACTTTTCTTTTATGTTCACTGAAAGCATATTCATCAAGACAAATTCCTTGTGTGTCCAATCACACCTATCCAATAAAAAAAATTTCTGTCCTGTCCTATCTTGTCCTGTCCCCTCCTGTCCCATCCCATTCTATTCTATTCCATTCCATTCTATCCTATCCCATTCCATTCCATTCTATTTTATTCATCTGTCCTTTTACCTTACTTGTTAAGCAAATGAAGTAAACAGTCTTGGATTTTCTTCCTGTAGGATATAGTTACCTGGGCTCTCGATTTTGCCTATAAAGCATTCCCACAAATAAATAATTTATTATATTCATAAATCTCGCCTCAGTAATTATTCATGAGATAATATTTCCATACTTTCAGGAACATTCCCATGTTGCAGAATATTTCAATCTTCAACAGTGTAAAGGTGACAATTCCTAGAACCCTGAAAAAAATATATATATTTTTTTATAATAATAAACAGGCTGGTCCTTCCTTTGCCCCAAACAACTTTAAGACACTATTTTAATGACTCTCCCTCAATGAATCTTTGGGGGAAGGAACATTTATTTTCCCACAATGCTTTGCAAGGTAATTAAAATGGCACCTGCAGGCTTTCCAGGAAAAGGTGGCAGTGCTGCTTCGTGACAGTGTTTTAATATTCTGGTTACCAGGCAAGCCAACAGGTCTCACAATTCTAGGAACCAATCAAAGGAGGCATTTTGTCCAGGGCTCTCACTGACAAACTAGTCGATTTTATGGGAAAACACTGTCACTAAGCATCCTTTAGCTTTCCACTCAGAATTGATGTTTCAGCAAAATGTTTTCTGCATTTTCTACATTTCTGCTGTTCTATTTTAGCAGGAGTCTTATATGGCATAGGGGGACAGAGAGACTGGGGGAGGAATCCAGTTTTGTTTTCATCCACATATTGCAGTCTTAATTTCAATTCAAGCTGTTTCTTTTTTTATAGATTGAATTTGACTACCTACTTTGCAGTCCTTTATAAAAATAACTTTTCAGCTTACCCCCACACTCTGTATTCCTGACTCAGAATCTATGTTTGTAAAAATACCACACTCTGCAGTATATAAAAGAGTATCTAAATACCTTCTCACAAATGTGACAATTTTTTTTTATTCAAAAACAGAGCTGCAATCTGTCTCTAAGCTCAAAGCATCTTTTGGGGTTGAGACAGAGGAGAAACAATGAAGGAAAAGTCTTTTTAGGAAATATTGGGTTTTCATAGAAAAGGACATGATATAAATGAAAATAATCAATGGAATTTGTGAGTTGCTTTTATATTTGTATCCCCAAAAGGTGCTTTGAAGCACAGAAGGGTACAAATGTAGCCTTTTTGCAATGTTTTGATACAACAGCATCATTTTTCAGAATCACATTAAACTTCTGGAAAGACATTGCTGAGTTTTAACATAGCTTTCAGAAATAGCCCCACACATAGTGTATGGGAATTATCTAATATTGCACAAAGAATTGAATTATCATCACTGTGCAGAATAAATATCTCCAGGCTACCTCTGTCTTGGAGTGTGGTTATAACTGAAGAGCCAGTCTCAAAAAATGGAAGTGGTTTAATACCATGGCAACTCTCAGAGTTTTAAAATCAGACCAATCTTTATCTTCAATGGTGAATAAGATACTTCAGGAGAAAATGTAGATTCATCCAGAACCAAGCACATATCAAAAACCATATTCTAAAATTTTCCTTTCAGACAACTATTAAGCCAGCTTTTAATTCTAATCAGTTCAATTAGCCATTTCCTCATCATCTAGATTGTGTTGTTTAGATCTTAGTCTCCTAATCATATTTCTACCAACATTTTGATGCCTACATTTAAGAAATTATTCTGTATGGTTAAATCAATTCTGATTTTTATAAATGGCTTACTGAATGGAGTAAAATTAAATTGGCACTAAACTAAGGAGATTGTTTAATATCTTAACGAATCAAAGCATAATTCAAAATGACATTGAAAGACAGTTCAAATACCACAGGATGATGTTTAACTATAACAAATGTAAAGAGCTATATCGTGGTTGGGAAAATCAAATGCACAGGTTTGGCATGATTAAATGTTAGAAGAATATAGTCGTCCCAATGGACTATTAGTAGTATATGAGCAAAAATTTGGTATCTCAGTTGCACTTGAAATATTGTGTTCAGTTCTTAGGACCACCATTTGAAAGGAATTTCAATGGCAGATTTAGAGGATTACTGCTAGGATGATCAGAGGAGAAATCTTATGAAGAATCATCAACAGAATTGTGCTGTTTGGCTAAAAAGACCAAAGAGGGAGTTGTCCTCGGTTTAATGACTTACATCCATGATGGTGAACCTATGGCATGCGTGCCTAAGAAGCACATGGAGCCATGTCACCTGGCACATGCAGCATTGCTGATTCCTTTTCCGGATTTCTGGCATGCATATATCTGTATGTCAGCAGTTCAAATCTCATCATCGGCTCAAGGTTGACTCAGCCTTCCATCCTTCCGAGGTGGGTAAAATGAGGACCCGGATTGTGGGGGAAATATGCTGGCTCTGTTAAAAAGTGCTATTGCTAACATGTTGTAAGCCGCCCTGAATCTAAGGAGAAGGGCGCCATAAAATCAATCAATCAATCAATCAAATAAACCAACAGACAAATAAATAAATAAATAAGTGCATGATGATCAGCTGTCCTTTGTGCCTGTGGCAATGCCAGAAACTGGAAGAGCTGGTCTTCCATTTTCTGGCATGGATATATGCACTGGCCAGCTGATTGTCATGAGTGCATGCACGCCATTAACTGGAAGACTAGCTGGCCAGAACACATGTGCATGCAGGAAACTAGAAGTTCATTTCCTGGTGCGCACATGCCCACTGACCAGCTCCTCTTCCAGGTTACATCCCAGACGAATGCACGCCAAAAGCAGTGCCATAAAGGTTCTCCATTACTGACCGAAATGATTGCTCCAGGAAGGAGGAAAACTGTTTTTCTAGGGGAAAAGATCAATACATTAAATTTAAAAGAAAGGCTGAACATGAAAAAGAATGTCCTGACAATCATTCTGTTACATGATGGAAATCCTATTTAGAGGTTTTCAAATGGTGGCTGTGGATGATTTAATATATTATTTTATTGAACAAAGAGATGGATTCTCTCATAAGGCTATATGATTGTTTCCCATTATCAGATTTTTCATTGTGTTATTGGTTGTGTCAATATCTCCAAAGCACCAGAAGGCCAGATGAGGAATAATGGATAGAAGCTGACCAAGGAGAGATTCAACCTGGAAATAAGGAGGAACTTTCTGATGGTAAGAATGATCAACCAGTGGAACAGTGAGACTTTCAAAGGGAGATTAGACTGCCATTTGTCGGAAATAGTATAGGGACTCCCACTTGAGTGAGGGGTTGGACTAGATGACCTACAAAGTCCCTTTCAACTCTAAAATAATCTAATGTCCATGCCTCCTAGAAATGATAACAGCAAATCATCAAAATATAGGCCAATTTTTCAAAATATTTAAGACTTCTTAGTTTAATTTAAGAGTAAACTTAAGAGTCACTCAACTGAACTTTGTAAAACAAGTAGAAAACTTTCTTCACATATGAACTAATGACGGATTTTAATGTAATTGAGAATTAAATGACAGTTTTTTTAAAAAAAATGTTAAAAAGACAATCAGTTAGATGAATCAAGGAAGAGAAATATGGTAGTTAATGAGAATGATAAATTTGAGGACTTGGAAATAAAATGTTTTTAAAATTAAAATGAGATGAGATAGTCATATTTGT
The DNA here is from genome assembly GCF_031021105.1 of Erythrolamprus reginae. Taxonomy (NCBI): domain Eukaryota; kingdom Metazoa; phylum Chordata; class Lepidosauria; order Squamata; family Dipsadidae; genus Erythrolamprus; species Erythrolamprus reginae. The sequence continues at coordinate 55,242,350 of NC_091950.1, forward strand.
TCTTCATTGATGATGTAGAAATGAAATCAGATTTACCACCAGGTATGCATTCAGCTGAAATTCGCATTGAATTCTCATCTCCTCTGATGAGCATTCCTGCAAATTTTCAAAAAGTATTTATCACAGAGTACTTTACATTGATAAGTATATATGCATATACAAAGTGGGTGCTACTTCAGCAAAATAGATTTATGAGAAGAAAATCAAATGCAAGTCTGAAGTGGGGGGAAAAGGCTTAGAAAGGATTCCAGAAAAAAGGAGAAGCAAAGAGGTTTGCTGATGATTAAGCCACAAAGTAGAAAAAGACTTATCTAGTACTACTAGAACCCCCCCCCCCAAATCCTGCATCTCCCCCCATCAGATCTCACTTTGCTGCCGAAATTTTTGCTGTGAAATATTCATAGCGGAGAGCGATCATGAACTTACTTCAATACCTGGTGACTTGTAGGTGGATCTGAAATGGTGTGTCTTTCATTATATAATAACCTCTCCATCAATTTGCATCTTCCCCACCATCTCCCATATCAGTGAAATCTTAAATATTTTTTTCCTTAAGGAATTGCTCCATAGAAGCTATATGGTAGCAGAATACTGTGAAAATGCAATAACTTGGTAAAATAGGGTAAAAATACTGGTAAAAGAAAAAGAATTTCTGATTGGCTTTGAAAATAAGGCAAAAAAAAAGGACTTCTGCGAAATGGCAAAGCAAACTAAGAGCCATTAGCTTTAGCACTTCAAATGGGTATAATTGCCTGCAAGAAAACACTAGTTAAAAATGACACTATATCCATTATACTATATTTCTGTGTGAAATACAGTGTGAATAAATAATTAAAATATTCAACATTAAATTAAAACCTCAGACTATAACACCTATGGACAAAAATACTGTATTTCTTTAATTATCTTAACCCTTCTATAATTTTCTAATTAAAGTCAAGCCAACTAACAATCCTTGGGGGCATAACTTTCCAAGGAGCTAGAACGGTACCCCATTACTATCTGTAGGCAATGTATACATCCCATGTACTTTTCAGCAAGTTAATGTTGTAATGTCCCATAAGGTTCAATGGCTGCTTTATTGAAAAAAAGTTTAGTTCAGTTTCCCCAAAATATAGAAAAAAGTAGATTGGCTCTAGAGGGAACTTGGATACACCAGCAGTTTTTGAAGAAAGTTACTGATCTACAGTATCATCTGTGAAATTTCACTCTCAACCCTTGTGTTACACTGCAATATAAACTATGAAAATATATAATATATAAAGTATGGAAAAAGCAAATAATTATATATGTTTACTGTAATTGACAGATGAGTAGATTGAACTGAAATATTTGCTAAATGGTTCTGACCTATTTAACTTTTTAAATATCTAAATCAACTGTGTTTTAATTTACTGAACTGACAAATTTAAAATCGTTTCAGGATGCTGCAGATAAAGATGTGTAAAAGCACCAGAAATTTTGAGAGTTTTCTCTGCACATCTACTTCAGCTCATCGACCAATCCAGATTCTGCTGATTTGTATTTCATTCTATTTCTGCAGTGTTTCAGCACAATGTCTGTACTATTTATGTCTAAACCTGTTTCTGACCTGGAACATTCCTTCAGCGATGATCTGGGATATTAAATTGCCATTAAAATTACATTTGGATATGTAGCAGGAACCAGGTTTGAACATTATTCTACTGTTTTGTGAGTCAGTGTGAGTAAAAATAGTGGTAATGATGAGGCCATTTTTAAAAAACCAGGATACTTTGTTTTGCTTCTGGTTTTTAAAATTAAAATAATCAACAAAAACAATGACCTTATCAAATGTAGTTCATGTTGTATGAATTCATGGCTAATGTAAGACACGCTTATTATTATTATTATTATTATTATTATTATTATTATTATTATTATTTTATTTATTAGATTTGTATGCCGCCCCTCTCCGTAGACTCTGGGCGGCTCACAACAGTGATAAAAACAATACATGGTAACAAATCTAATACTTAAAATCTAAAACAACAGTTTTACATTAAAAAGTCTAAAAAGAAAAAAAACCAATAGATAAAATACATATACACAGTCATATCATGCACAAAACTACATAGGCAACGGGGGGACCCTTCCAATGTGGATATCAAAATGGAACTAACTCTTCCATTCTGTACACAAAAACTGATTTGACTGACATTTGAGTCTTGGTTCAACATTATCCCAGATAATGCAATTTTTCCTCTAGAACTTTTTTATACACACAAGCTGATTGCCTCCACTTGTTTATTGGTGAAACTAGTCTTCCATGGCTGGATCTAATTCATTCTTACAAAAGAGTTGCTATTTACTTAAATCAAATCAAACCTTTATTGTCAATGAACCACTTGTGTACAATGAAATTGAAAAAGTCATTAATAACAACAACAACAACAAGAACGAGTTGGAAGGGACCTTGGAGGTCTTTTAGTCCAACCCCCTGCTTAGGCAGGAAACCCTACACTACTTCAGACAGATGATTATCCAACATCTGCTTACAAACTTCCAGTGTTGGGGCATTCACAATTTCTGGAGGCAACCTGTTCCACTGATCAACTGTTCTGACTGTCAGAAAATTTCTCCTTAGTTCTATGTTACTTCTCTCCTTATTTAGCTTCCACCCATTGCTTCTTGTTCTACCCTCAGGTGCTTTGGAGAATAGGTTGACTCCTTCTTCTTTGTGGCAACCCCTGAGATACTGGAAGACTGCTATCATGTCTCCCCTGGTCCTAAACTAGCCATGCCCAGTTCCTGCAACCGTTCTTCATATGTTTTAGCCTCCAGTCCCCTAATCATCTTTGTTGCTCTTCTCTGCACTTTTTCTAGACTCTCAATATTGTGGTGACCAAAACTGAATGCAGCATTGTAAATTAACATGATGCCTCTTTCGAGCAATAAATGGCAAAATTGTCAAAGCTTCCATTTAGAACTGATGCATGAGGAAATACTGTAGATTAATCCCATTCTTCTGGCACCATAAGACAATCCAGTTCAGGTTTTATATATCCATATAACTGTATTTAATTTTTCCTGGATAGCTGTTCTTTCTATGATGGACTATTCTATAATAATTAAGGGAAGCAGATGGCTTTTGCTACCAGATATCCTACAACATTGCCAGGAAACGGGCTTCAGATCATATCCTAATGTTTGCAGTTGAGGTTTCAGAGTGGAGGGATATGTCTTAAACTAATGATTTCTTAATCTGCCTAGCTAAAATCTATGGCACATTTGCAACCAGCTAGCTAAAGCAGAACCCAAAACAAAAAGTGTGTTCAAAAATCCCTTGAAGAAGTGATAGGTGTCTCTTCTTAGATTTTATATAGCAGCCTCTCAGAGGCAAAACAAACAAAAGTGATATCTTCATCAGTTTAGTTTTAAAATGCTCGTTTCCTTCATTGCCATTAGAGGTGTCCAAGTCTTCTGCTACAGCCCTGCCATATGCACAGAACTTTCCTTTACTAATGGTAGTCCACTTTATGGGCAGAGGAAAGAACTATGTTATAGGGCTGAAATGGAATCACAGTGTTCACCCAAATGATGACACCATCGTCATCATCATCATCATCATCATCATCCATTTATTTGTAACAAAAAGGACATGCCATACTGCAGGAATAATCTAGTTGAATGCGCAGGATTACCAAACAGAAACATCCAAAATGGATCAATTATCCCTAAATGTGACAGCTATATTTTCTTTGTTTCTGAAGCTCATGACAGAAACAACAATCCTCCTGTCTATAATCATGTAATGACATGACATGCAGGGTGTGAATTTCCTAAATCTCAAGAGTGATTGTTTGTCTCAAATTCTTTTAAACTGAAGCCAATTTATACTTTGAAAAGGTGAATGTCTTCTAATTACTTCAGCAAACTAATAGTTATATTTGTACATAAATGCCACATATTAAATTTAATCTTACCATGTATACCTGAAGAAAAAAAGCAAACAAGAAATTATATCAATTTACTAAAGGAAAAGACAACATTATACTGAATTAATATTATAGGTGTTGGCTATCATTTGTTTGTATTGGTAGGTGTTATTGCAGTGCAATTTGTACAGATGAAACATTTTCTAAAGAATTGTGGCCATTTTTTTCTGCATTGAATCAGCCTCTAAGAAAAATTAAGATAGAATTATGTTTCAAATTGAAAAAATCAGTTTATATAGTGCCACTACCACCACCATCAAAAATCAGAAATTGTAAAAACCGAGATTGTGAGATAAATATTTTGGATCCTTCTTTATAATCCTAAATAATCTTACTTAGACTTTCAATGCAAATAATTTCAATAGTTGGAAGCAAAAGTGGAAAACTGAATTTTAAAGGTTACTTTAATAAGATTAAATGGTTTCTCTTTTCTATCAAACTCGTTTCATTTTCAGTTAATTTTTAAACTCTATTTTTAATAAACTCAACATGAATTAATTCACTTAATAATATTTGCAGAAAGGATGCTAAGTTGTAAGCCAAAGCACACTGAGTATGCCAGAGTAAACATGCTCAGATCTGTGATGCAACTCCCTCAAGCATCATCTCTTGAAAACAAATAAGTATGTTCCACTGGTTGTCTTTACTTTATTCCAGGGAAATAGAGCTCACCATGCAGTAGAAAATTGAGAGGATTAAACAAATTTCATTTTCAGATATTTTTTATTTAATTAGTTATACTATATTTTGCTCAATGTCCAACAGAATCTGTTAGGAAAAAGAACTAATATCAAATAAATTCCTACAGAACTCTCAAGTTGTAGGTTTTTAATTGATAAAGAGCAATATTATATATTTCTTGTTTATTTGCTGTTTACAAACAAAGACAGACTTTCACTTCTAGGTTTTTATTTCTCTGTATCATTCTAAATTCTGTAAAATCTCTGTTTTGATTTCTGATCTCTTCTCTTTGATTGCTCATGAGTTACTTTTGAATTGTAAACATGCATGAGCAGAGGTGCTAAATTGTTATCCAATGGAGAAAATGTAATATTGGGTCTGCTGTTAATTAAACATATAGCTAATTATAGATTTCAGTTATAATTTGCCTCTGTTGGTAGGGTGGTGTTCAGATTTCATAAAATTTCATAACTAAAATATAAGCTAATTTCAAAAATATTGCTTTTTATAAGCAAATATAGTTTTCCCTTTTATAAAGATACAGTTAATATTTACATTCAACATTGCCTCTTACATTTCCTTTAATAAAGATAGTTAATATTTACAATAAACATTGCCTCTTACTTACTCACCATTCCTCTGAAGTTAGTCTTAAAATTGTATCTTAATCCTATAGTAACTTTGTTTTATAATACTTTTATGACAAAATGTACTGAATGAAAATTGAATTAAAATACAAATATTCTTTTGTATTTTGAAAATAGCTCTTAGAATCAAAACTACAGTCTATACAACCTTGTGTGTGATTTTTTTTAAAAAAAACTTCATTAACAAAAAAAAAACACCTAGTGATCTTTTTATTTAAAAGTATGAACCCTTAAAGTCTCAACCCTTAGTCTTCCAGTAGTTTTGGAGATGAATCAAGCAGCACAGATTAATTACAAACCCCATTCAAAACTTCATTTTAATCGGGGGCTCAATTCCCCTTGTCAACGTTCAAAATAATGGAATGTTGAAATGAATTGAATTCTGATTTGTGTGAAAACCCAGTGACGTAAAAGCTTTGGTATAACAAAGGTTATGAAAGAAAATGTAAATACACATTTTGAAATCATACAAATCATACAATCATACATTACCTAAAAACAGGTGCATCAAGCAAGATTTATTTCAGAAGAGAAGTGTCTAATATCCTAGCATTCAAACTTATCCTGCTTAATAACACCCTTGCTTGCATAGATGATTTTAAGCATGGCTTTAAAAAAAAAGAGGTACCACTCTGTCAACAGTAATCTGTTGTGAAATAATTGCCAAAGTGTTATAATAGTGGATTGTTAAGAATGAATATCATGCCATTTCCCTCTTGCGAATTAAAAGAAGCCTTAACACTCACCCATTCCACTCACAAAGCGTTTTAAAAGTTTAATCCATCAGAATGTTCAGGTCTTTATCCTTTCCAGGATATCAGCTCTTCAAATTAATCTGATGTGGAAAGAATAACATTCTCTCCAGCTCCTATCCCACTTGGTTACTGACAGCTCTTTATGGATATCAGCAGCCTTGCTGAAGTATTATTGTAATCCATCCAAGCCCCCCAAGATTGCTCAGGAGATTGAGTCTGGAATATACATCATCTTTCATTTTGGAAGCTGCTCTCGATGCTCTCCCTCCTGTATGCCTCGCTTCTGAGATGCTTGGATTATTTCAAACTGGAGGTAGCACAGACTTGGCTATTTATATAGCTTCTGCGTTGCCTGCCTGGGAAAAAGAAGGAAGAGGAGCGAATGAATCCGAACTCTTTTCAGAGATGCAAAATGCTCTCACAGATGTGGGCATTTCCCAAACCAAACAGTTTGTATTCATCAAACTGGAAGGCAGCCCCTGGGTCCGAATAAGGCAAGAAAGCTTGCAAAGATACACATGGCTGTGCGGAGAGTCAATTCAGAATAGCAAGAAAAAAGGAACAAGTAGCAGCAGAAGGAACAGCGGGAGAGGTTGAGCATCTTGTGATTGCCTCGAATCCCACTCCTTGGGGAGGGGGGGGATTTAAAACAAAACAAAACTGTTGAATTACAGCAAAAACGGTCTGGTGGGGGAAAGAGTCGTTTGGACCAGCTAAGCTTATGCAACGCATGTTTTCATTTGGCTGATGTTTAAGTCTCACAGTTTTAGTGAGAAAAGAGCAAGATTTGTCTGTGGGTTATATCCTTTCTCGGTGTTTCAGTACACACTGATATCTACAGGGCTTGTGCTGGGATGAAAGGATTAAAATAATTAGACTAGTAAACATCAAAGTTTAAATTCACGAGAAGATCTTTTTGAAATATCAAATGATAGGATAATTGATATTCTATGATTTCTGATAAAACAATGTTGTTCTCTCCCTCCCTCCCTTCCTCCTTCCCTCCCTCTCTCTCTGTCTCTCATAGAGATTGTTTGCACTACCGCCTTCTAATTGGTAGAGCTGAGAACCTTTCTGGCCATAGGGATGGCCTGGAAGGGATACTGCAATCAAACTGGTTGCTAAGCCTTACTTCAACATTGGCTTCTGCAATATCAGAGGGCAACAGTGAGGAAGAGAGGCCAGATTGAACACAGCTTTGCCCTTTATCAAAATTAAATTGAAGAGGGGCCTAGAAAGAAAGCTATAGAGACTGCCCCCTCCCATCCTTTGGGATCTTGTACCCAAGACTACTCTTTCATTCTGTGTAGAAGAGAGGAGAAAGGAGGAGGAGGAGGGGAAAAAAGCAGTAACCTGATCCTGATCAAGCACAAGACTTGGGCCAATACAATTCTACTGATTAGTGCTACAAATGTATAAGTTGGCTTTTCTAATTTATATATAAATGATTGTAACATTCAAACAGAATTCCAACATATTGTAAGGTATGTTACCAAAGCAATGAACATAGCTGAAAAAATTCTTTCTTAAGCACTTAGAGTTGATTATTTTTATTTTTTTAATTATTTTTAATTTTTATTTATTTATTCATTTGTCCAATACACAAATACATAGGAAGAAAGATAGACATGTGATAATATAAAAGAGGGTGAAAGTGAACTTAGAGGAGAGGATATATGAAAGGAAGAGAATATATAAGATAGGTGAAAGAAAGGAAAGACAATTGGACAGGGGACGAAAGGCACACCAGTGCACTTATGTACTTGTCATTTTTATCTGGTACAATTAACAAAATTATTATGGTAGATAATTTTTATCTGAGTACATCCTTATGACATGCATGAATGGAAAACCACATTATACAGTCTTATCTGTTCCATAAATAATAAAATGTCCAGGTAGACTGAAATTGATCAAGAAATTTCCGAATCCCACGTTGTTAGCAGCCTGAAAATATCAGACTACAAAATTGTCTTTTTGCTGTCTAAAATACAAGTTAGAACAGAGCGGTCCCAATATAATCAAGAAAAGATGGCCAATTTACTTATTTGTTTTTCCTAAATTTTTCAGTTATCTATTCATGGTTTCAATTAACCCTTTATCAAACTAGTTTGATAATATTGTAAAAACAAATTATTTTTAAGCCACCTGAATTCATCTTTGTGTGAGTTGGGCAGATATATATATTTATTAATAAATAAAATGTTTATGTTTATATTTCTCCTACTATACAAATATTTGACATATTATACACTGCTTAAAAAAATAAAGGGAACACTTAAACAACACAATATAACTCCAAGTAAATCAAACTTCTGTGAAATCAAACTGTCCACTTAGGAAGCAACACTGATTGACAATCAATTTCACATTTGTTTATTTGTTTGTTTGAGTTGAAAGGGACCTTGCAGGTCATCAAATCCAACCCCTTGCTTAAGCAGGAAATCCTACAGCACCCCAGCCAAGTGACAGTCCAATCTCCTCTTGAAAATGTCCAAAGTTGGGGAGTTCACAAGCTCCGCTGGCGGGCCGTTCCACTGGTTGATCGCTCTGACCGTCAGGAAGTTCTTCCTTATTTCTAGGTTGAATCTCTCTTTGGTCAGCTTCCAACTATTGTTCCTCGTCTGGCCCTCTGGTGCCCTGGAAAACAGTGTGACCCCCTCATCTCTGTGGCAACCCCTCAAGTACATGTAGACTGCTATCATGTCCCCCCCGGCCCTTCTTTTCTCTAGGCCCAGTTCCAGCAATCTCTCTTCATAAGTCTTGGTTTCTAGTCCCCTAATAATTTTGGTTGCTCTTTTCTGCACCTTCTCTAGAGTTTCTATGTCTCTTTTGAAGTGTGGTGACCAGAACTGAATGCAGTACTCCACAACATGATGTTGTGCACATTCAACTTTGTACAGAACAAAGTATTCAATGAGAATATTTCATTCATTCAGATCTAGGATGTGTGATTTATTTTTTGAGCAGTATATATATATATATCTCCACTTTTCACAAATTTTAACATAACACATTTTGTATATTATTTTGCATAAAGAAATATACTTTGTGCAGCAATTTTCTAATATAATTTTCATGTTAATTGACAAATTTAATTTTTTTTAAAAAAATCCAGAGAGGTATAAAAGGTGCTGCAGCTGCCAAAAAAAGCTAACACAGTTTTAGGCTGCATTAACAGAGGGATAAAATCAAGATCACATGAAATGTTAATACCACTAATAATGCCTTGGTAAGACCACACTTGGAATACTGCATCCACTTGTAGTCACAAAATGATGTTAAAAAGATGTTGAGACTCTAGAAGAGCAACAAAGCTGGTTAGGGGATTAGAAGTTAAAACATATAAAGAATGGTTGCTGTTCTGTTCTCTTCTGTCCTGTCCTATCCTGTCCAAGTGGGATTCAGCAGATGTGGTGTCTTGAACCTGAAATAGAACAATGTCCCTTCTTTGGATAATTACATAAAGTCTACTCTCAACTATGGAAACTCATTTAATAAATTTGGGTCAGTGACTCTCTCAGGCAGCTCACAGGCCTATTGTAGGAAAAAGCCTGGCAGGAGAGAATACTGGGTACCCCAGCTTGACATTTTGAAAGAAATCTATCATCTAAGTAATAAATAATCCTTTCCTGAACTGTCTTTAAGACAAAATAAAAACAAGCTTCCTATTCCCTGTACCAAATAGCAATTGTACAATTCATTACTTCTTGGAATTATGGATAGTCCTCTCATGCTGCTTTTGATCTTTCCCCCAACTAACTTCAGATTGTCCTCTTGTTCTTGTGTCCACTTTCCTATTAAAAACACTTCCCTCCTGGACCTTATTTAACTCTTTGACATATTTAAATGTTTCGATCATGTCCCCCCTTTTCCTTCTGTCCTCCAAACTATACAGATTGAGTTCATTAAGTCTTTCCTGATACGTTTTATGCTTAAGACCTTCCACCAGTCTTGTAGCCCATCTTTGGACCCGTTCAGATATTGACAAAATTGAACAGGTCCAAAGACGGGCTATGGAGGCTTTTCCCTGCCTTTTCCGGTTACAATTTCAGAGGCTTGGGTTTGTAAGTAGAAAATAGTTCTTGAGAAGAGGCAAAAAAATCTTAAACACCCAGTTCTTATCTAGAAAGGTCCGTAAGTAGAAGCGTACTTGGGTAGAGGTTCCACTGCATTTGCTTTCCTCGGGATTGCCTGGAATTGAGAAATCATATCTCCCAGTCACTTTGCCTGACCATTGACATTTCAGTACTGTCCTAGTTCTGCCCATCTCAGAAAAATCCAATGCAGGCTTCTTAAAAAGAAATCCAATACTTGCCTTTTTAAAAACAAAAGGGTCTGTCTTTCTTCAAGAAGGCACTTGCTAACTACATAAAATGCTTCTAATAGCTTTCTGAGTAGAAATTTGTATGCCGCGGAGAGGGGCGACATACAAATCCAATAAAATTGAAAATCAAATTACAAATCATGTTTGATTAGAGCAGGGGTCCCCAAACATGGCAATTGACTTGTGGACTTCAACTTCCAGTCACTTGCCAGTGACTGATTGACAAGCCAGCGAATCAGGAAGCTGCTGGCTTGTCAATCAATTTTTTGAACATGCATAGAAGATTTTTTGGAAAAAAAAATTAAAATGCCAGTGACTGGGGAATCCCGGAAGTACCTAACATGGATTAGCTGTAGTTGCATGCGCAGCTTCAATTTCACTGCCAGAACAGGGTTCCGCCCCGTTCTGGGTGGAGCCCACCCCTGAGTGGGATGTACTTCTCCAATAGCATGTTCCCAGGCTGTCACAATTTGAGATTGATCCAGCCTTTTTGCTAGGTCTAGTCTCTTAAAAGTAATAATGGTTTTAGTTTATTTTATATGATGTTCTATTCCAGGGTCCAATCTACTGGTGACATCTTCCTGGCCAGGTTTTCTACAGTGCAGTAAATATGAATTGGTTAAACTTAAGTAAATATGGCATTAAGTCAATTTTCTGGCTCTTGCCCATTCATTGTAATAATTTTGATATACGTTTTTTTTTATTCAAACTTTAACACAAGTTCTGTGTTGGATTGCTCTAACTCCTACTTAACCTGCTATACTTATAATGGTTCCAATTAGTTCCTCAATCTACTGAGAAGGGCGGCACAGAAGTCAGATAGATAGATAGATAGATAGATAGATAGATAGATAGATAGATAGATAGATAGATAGATAGATGATAGATGATAGATGATAGATGATAGATGATAGATGATAGATGATAGATGATAGATGATAGATGATAGATGATAGATGATAGATGATAGATGATAGATGATAGATGATAGATAGATAGATAGATAGATAGATAACATTTTAGACTGCTACTTTGTGAGCTGAAATTACTTAATGAAGTTAAGTAAACTGCTACTGAATTTACTTAATGAAGTTTTTCAGGGATTCATCACAGTTCTGTCCATGATGGAGAAGAAGCCTGATTGACTATCTTTTGACTCATGTTGACTCATGCACACTGAAATGAATATGGAAGAGCAGTTGGACTGCCTGCATAGCAAAGAGATATTGATGACAAAAGAGTGGCTCAGTTCTTGCTGTTGAATATAGATTATTGTACAGAGGTAGTTGAGCAGCACCTAAATTTTTTTCTTCTAAAATTATAGAGCTGTCAGCTCCCTTTTCAGTGCTGTGATTTAATGTGAAACCTGACATTTGGATGTCTAGTCAAATGGGGATGTGCATATTCATGTAAAGGGAATTCCGATCTCTTCTTAATGAAACATCCTTTGGAAACCGGGGTGGTGCAGCAGGGTTGGCGCAGCAGGTAGAGTGCTGTACTGCAGGCCGCCAAAGCTGACTGTACATCTGTAGGTCAGCAGCTCAAATCTAATCACCAGCTCAAGGTTGACTGAGCCTTCCATCCTTCCAAGGTGGGTAAAATGAGGACCCAGATTGTGGGGGCAATATGCTGACTCTGTTTTTTAAAAGTGCTATTGCTAACATGTTGTAAGGCGCCCTGAGTCTAAGGAGAAGGGTGGCATAAAAATCGAATAAATAAAATAAATAAATAAACTGTTCTGTTGGGCTCTCTGGTAGACTCCTCCCAAAAATTCACAGCTACAAATTTCAGACACACACACGTTTGAAAATTCAAAACAATGTTCTTTATAAGGAAAATTCACTTAACCTAAGCCCTCTTTTGGTATAGCAAAGAGCACATTTGCCAAGTCTTCAGAAAGGGGCGGCATACAAATCTAATTAATAATAATAATAATAATAATAATAATAATTATTATTATTATTATTATTATTATTATTATTATTATTATTACTTGTCTCCAAACAAACTGGTAATTTGTACAAGTCCCTTATCAGTTCTGTGATACTTAGCTTGCAGCTGTGAGGCAATTCACAGTCCTTCTTCTTTCACAAAGTGAAACACACTTTGCTCTGGTTTAGTTTCAAAGCGGGGAAAAAGCAGCACACAAAAGGTCAAAGTTAGTAAAGCAGTCACGAAACACAACGATCAGATAATCCTCCACAATGGCCAAACCCACAGGCTGCCATTTATAGCAGCCTCACTAATTACCACAGCCCCACCAACCACAGGTGGCCTCATTTTCTTTGATAATAATCTCTCAGTTGCTGTTGCCTATGCATCGCTCTCCACATGTGTGGCTGTATCACTAACTCTTGTTCTAAATCCAAGGAGGAGCTAGATAATTGATCTCCTTCTGAGCTGTCTGCCACACTCTCCTCCTCCCTGTCACTCATGTCTTCTTGGTCAGAGGAGCCTTCATCAGCAGATTCCACCGGGGGCAAAACAGGCCTGCAGCATGTGGATGTCTCCCCCACATCCACAGTCCTTGGGGCAGGAGCTGGGCCAGAGCTAACCACAACATAAACAAACAAACCTGAGGAATTGCATGATCTGAACTGCAGGTGATTTCTGATGTACCTGGAGAAACCTTTTTGGATAGATGATTTACAATTGCCCTCAGCCTTCTGACTATCAATATGTTATTAGAGGGCCCTCATTGAATTTTTCCTAGTAGAATCACAGTAATTCAGTACAGTATCTGAATTCTAGAATAAAAATAGTCAAATTATTATTTTAATGTGTTCCTAACTGTGTGCAGGGTACCTTGCTTTTGGCATGTCATTACTTCTACCTTGGAAATTTCAATGTTAGTCCTAATCTCTATTTCAAACAAATTGTTTCAGATAATTGGATCTCCTGAGCAATAGATTCAATAGATCTATTGCTACAGATTTTTTGTAGCCTTGGTAACTAGAAGTTCAGCATTCCTTTGATGCAGCTTTTCCTATCAATTTAAGAATTTGCTATTCCAGATAATTTATGAAAATGTAAAAGTTAAAAATCAGTATAAATGTAAACAAATTTGAGCCACCCCCTTGGAACACATTAAGTTAACTCTATAGAAATTAACCTATTGTTCAAAACTGTAGAGCTACTTTTTCAGTTTTTGTTTATTAAAGTGAAGGTAGAAAGAATTTATATATATAAATGTGAAAAACACTCATGCAGAATCACCAATTCTCCAGAACCATAAAGCCTACAAACTAAGAATGTAATTTTTCAAATGGCCATCAGATCATTAGTATTTCTTATATTATTATTAACACACTCTGATGCTAAGGAGTTAGATGTTCTATTCCCCCTCCCAACCTGAAAAGAACTCTGTTCCAACTGCCACTTAGGCGTGGCCAGCATGTGACTCATCCAGCTTGCGGGTCTGGTAGTTTGGAGATGATCAATGGGGCCAGCCTGAGGGAGAGAAGGAGATAACTTAGGAGAAGCTTCTGTGGGGGCAGCCTGAGGGAGAGAAGGGGAGAAGAGAGAATCAATGGGGCCAGTCTGAGGGAGAGAAGGGGGATAGAAGAGAAGAGGATTTTGTGGAGCAAGCCTGAGGGAAAGAAGGGGATAGGAGAGGATCAATGGGGCCAGCCTGAGGAAGAGAGGAAAGGCTTATTTGGTGCAAGTCTGAGGAAGGGAGACAAGCCCAATCACATAGTGAAGCATGATATTCAGTTAGTTCTAGATATTATTGCTGATTTTTGAGGATGTTAAATGCTAGTAAACTGACTCAAATAATCCCTACATAGATCTGTTTACTGAAATATTATTATATACATGTCAACTCAGGATTATGCCTCATAAATTAATGTACCAATACATACATACCAATACATACATGTACCAATACATACTCTCTCTCTCTCTCCACTCTCACGCACACACAGATCATACTTTAGTTGACATTTCATTTCATTTATTGGATTTATACGCCGCCCCTCTCCAAAAACTCGGGGCGGCTATAGCAACTTTAATAGGGCTACTTCATTGGAAATTATGATGCTTATCACCCCTACTAGCTGTTCTTCTTACCTGCTTCTTCACAAGAGTTCCAGCATTCATAGTTCTTATGTTATGCATCCCCTTGTATTTGACATTTGAAGGCTTAAGGACATAAGCCAAATTTGGAAATTTAGAAATAAGTATTTTTTTGTAGCATCTTTTTGCAACTGCTGAGGAAATAAATCACAGAAATCTTTAGAGGCAGTCTTTGATCAATGACCAATCACTTAACAATTCCTCAAAGTACAGTGGTCTTGGAAAAGGTGTTTACACCATGTAAAGCACTTCCTACCATTATAAAATGTCATGCTGTCCCTCCCTACAGTCACACAATAGCATTTCAGGTACTTGGCAACAGGTTCACATTTTGATTTGGTGGCCGTATCCTGTAGTCACATGACAGAATTCAGAATACAGAATTCAGAATACAGGATGTGGAATATGGAATACAGAATAGTGGAATTGGAAGGGACCATGGAGGTCTTCTATTTCAATCCCCAATTGACAATCCTCAATCTGACAATTTGTCAGTAGATGCCTGTTTTCAAAAGTTATAGGTGCTCCATCACTGGAGATTTTAAAGAACAGATTGGACAGGCTGTCCAATCTCTTCTTAAAAACCTCCAGTGATGGAGCACCTACGACTTCTGAAAACAGGCATACACTGTCAAATTGTTCTCACTGTTACAATTTTTTTCTTAGTTCTAGACTGGGATCTCTCTCTGATAAGTTTCAATCTGTTACTTCTTGTCTTACTCTCTAATGCTTTGAAGAATAGGTTGCCCTCCCTTTCTTTGTGACAGCCCCTCAAATATTGGAAGACTGCTATCATGTCATTCATACTCCTTCTCTTCATTAGACTAGACACATCCAGTTGCTGCAACCATTCACCATGTGTTTTAGCCTCCAGCCTTCTAATAATCTTGGTTGTTCTTCTCTGCACTGTTTCAGAGTCTCTCTCTCTCTTTCTCTCTCTCTCTCTCTGTCTCTCTCTCTGTCACATACAGTGATACCTTGTCTTACGAACTTAATTGGTTCCAGGATGAGGTTCGTAAGGTGAAAAGTTCGTAAGACAAAGCAATGTTTCCCATAGGAATCAATGGAAAAACAATTGATGCGTGCAAGCCCAAAATTCACCCCTTTTGCCAGCCAAAGTGCCCATTTTTGCACTGCTGGGATTCCCCTGAGGCTCCCCTCCATGGGAAATCCCATCTCCGGACTTCCGGGTTTTTGCAATTCTGCCGGGGAATCCCAGCAGGAGAATCCCAGCATCGCAAAAATGGGCGCTTCGCTGGCAACGGAAGTCCAGAGGTGGGTTTCCCAGCGAGGGAAGCCTCAGCGAAATCGCAGCATCGCAAAAACACCAAAGTCCTTGAAACCCCACCTCTGTCGTCAGGCATGGGGAAATTGATTCCCCAGGGCCGTTTCTGTTTTATGTATGGTTTGTATGAGACGTAGGATTGTTTTTATGTAAAGGGGTTTTAAACTGTCTTTAATTATTGGATTTGTACTGGGTTTTTTTGTTGTGAGCCACCCTGAGTCTTCGGAGAGGGGCAGTATACAAATCTAATAAACAATAATAACAACAACAACAACAATAACAATAACAATAACAAAGATGGATGGATGGATGGATGGATGGATGGATGGATGACGATAGAGACAGACAGACAATACTTTATTTTTTTAAAAAACTTAAATCAGAAAGTAAATTTAGATAATTCTTTTTCTGCCAAATATCTGTGGAATTTGTAGAAAAGCCAGAAGGTCAATCTTATAGAACTTTTACAAGAATATCTAAATCTTGGCATTTAGTGCATAAAGCATTTTGGTAACAAAAGTTTGCTCAGAGAGTAATTTTTCCATGAATGTGCTTAGAAAGCATTACTTCTGTGTTTGGAAAGTATTGAGCTATCACTTTGTTAGAAAGAATGGCTAGACCTGGAAGCTAGAGATGTTCTGTATGCATTTTAGGCATCCTTGGTGACTTTTGGAACAATTGTGTCATAGAGTTTGGCTAAATCAGCTCATTCCAATTTGGGAGATATAGCTCCAAAGTTCAGAAATTCTCACAATGTGGAATAAATGAGAAGTGTTGTGAGTAATTTATTATTGAATATTTGCATAGTGTCAGGAAGAGAAAAGGTCAAGTGAAACAGGCCTGTGGCATTGCCAAGTGAGTCTATTATTTATCAGGGAGAAAAATCTGTTAAGAGGTTGATTTCATGGATGCAGAACTTCAGTGATATGTTCTATTTTCTCTGGTGAAAAGTAATGACAGATGGACAATATCTAGAAAGAGATAGAAAGAGTAAGTAGTGGGAGCATCTCTATCGATCATATACTTGATATGAGCATCCTTTTCGTCTCTGACCTGAATCTACAGACTTAGTTAAACCTTTTCAAAGGAGAAACCTGCACTCACATAGCTGTATGTCTAAATATGCTCCTTTTCAAGCATTATGGCAGGCATAGACATATTGGAGAGTAATGCTATTGTCTGGTTAGCAAATGAGCATAGTCCTACAGCAAGATTGTGTGAACAATGGGAGAAATTAATAAGAACTTTCTTTATACTATTCTAAAATAAGCTGCAGTGGTACAATGGTTAGAATGCAGTACTGCAGGCTACTTCTTTCTTTCTTTCTTTCTTTCTTTCTTTCTTATTTATTTCTGCATTGCATTTATTTGTTTATTTCTGTATTTAGCCGGCCATCTTACCATAGGGTAACTCTGGGCAGTTTACAGTTAAAACATAAACAGTTAAAATCAAATATTAAAACCCAAAACACATGGGAAGGGGGGATTATACCACATACCACACTTGTAGGAGGATAAAATCCTTCCTGCTACTATCAACATGTACAATAAACATCACTGGTTATGTTGCAGTTTTCCTTAATATTATTTTAGTCAGTCTCCCCAGGAATGACAGCTGTCTGCCTTTTTTTCTCTCCAATCCAGGTTCGCAGTACTAGGCATTGAGCCGTACATATATAACATTGACAATTAACTACAGAAAGGTTTGTTTCTGAATATATGTTTAATTATAATAAGTTTAAAGCAATGTGAAAATCAAATGAGGGGCTTCAGCTAAGACTCCTTGATCTTGATCTAACAATAGGAACAATTCAAAAACTGTCAGAGGTTATGTCTTATACTTTAGAAGAGCAATAAAAATGATTATTCGCTTTTATATTTTCTTTTATGTTCTCTATAGGGCTGACTTTATTTGCAACATATTTATAGCCTCTTGATCTCTTTCCTTCATTTGAAGCCTTCTTACATATCGCCCCCCTGGAATTCTGGGATGATGTTCATCTCAGGGTATTTTTTCTGTCTAGCAAAGTAAATTATGCCACTGAGACCGTAATCTATTGTACAGTCTATCTGTCTTCTTGGAGAAAATCTGACTGGACCCTGATGGCTTTACTTCTGGTGAAACATATTTAAGATTAGATCAATTCTTCTTGTAGTCAGTGAAAAAAAATAAGCACTTTGTTCACATCAAACACTTTTAGCAATAATAATTGTAAAAGTGAAATGAGTAAGGCAAGAAAAGAAGAAAAGCAATGATAGCAGAGGCTGTAAATGCCTGGTAAATATAAAGGTTTCTCCTGCCTAATTGGGTCTCACTCTAATGGCTGAGGCCCATCTCCATTTCTTAGCTGAGGGTTGTCTACTCACATTTATCTATCTATCTATCTATCTATCTATCTATCTATCTATCTATCTATCTATCTATCTATCTATCTATCTATCTATTTGTCAATCAAGTATAGGATAGTAGTTTATATAAATATAACATAGAGAGTAATGATAAAAGAAGACAGTAGGACAGGGACGGTAGCTTATGCACGCCCCTTACAGACCTCTTAGAAAAGGGGAGAGGTCAACTGTAGACAATCTAAGGTTGAAGATTTTGAGGTTGGGGGAAGAAAACACAGAGTCAGGAAGTGACTCCCAGGCGTTGATCACTCTATTGCTGAAGTTGTATTTTCTGCAGTCTATTTTAGAATGGTTTAAATCTAGTTTGAATCTATTATGTGCTTGTGTGTTGTTGTGATTGAAGGTGAAGAAGTCATTAAAAGAAAGGACATTTTTGTATATGATTTTGTGAACTATAATTAATTTAGTTCAGAGGCAATGTAGTTGTAAATTGTCTAATTTCAGTATTTCCCATCTGGTGGAGTAAGGTATTTTGTTGCGGGAGGAGTAGTGAAGGACTCTTCTTGTGAAATATTTCTGTACACTCTCAATTGTATTAATGTCTGCTATGCAATACTGCTTCCATAGAGGTGAGCTGTATTCTAGAATTGGTCTGATAAATGTTTTGTAAGCTCTGGTTAGCAGTTTGATGTTACCAGAGAAGAAGCTACATAAGATTAGATTGACAATGCTTAATGCTTTTTTGGCAATGTTG
This sequence comes from Erythrolamprus reginae, assembly GCF_031021105.1. Classification (NCBI taxonomy): domain Eukaryota; kingdom Metazoa; phylum Chordata; class Lepidosauria; order Squamata; family Dipsadidae; genus Erythrolamprus; species Erythrolamprus reginae. The sequence goes on from NC_091950.1 coordinate 55,261,180, forward strand.
TTACAGCGGGCTCTAGGGCTTAGATCATTGGATATGAGTACTACAAGGTCTTTGAGAGAGTGAGGGTTGTCATTTTTTTTGAACTGCGAGGTGGGAAGTTCAAAAATTGACCAATTTCAGGTCAATTTTTGGGCGGGAGCTGAGACAGGAATGGGAACTCACCCTATTGCAAGGGACTTGGGTCTTTCCAGCAGACAAACTAAGTGTTTTTAACCAGAGGGCCATCATACCCCCTTGAAGGTCTTGTAAAGAGCTGCTTGGGTATAGTGGTTAAAATATCAGACTAGAAACTAGTACACTGTAAGTTTTAGTCCTGCCTTAAGTTCAATGCCAGTTGGGTGACTTTGGACAAGTAGCAGCAGGAGGCTCCCCCCACCTGCCCAGGATGCTTCTGTGCATTCACAGAAGCATCACACATACGTGCAAACCTGCACACAAACCTATAACAACAGAGTTTAGAACCCACTACTGCCTTGGGTATTTGGGGTGTTTTTAGTGTTCTGTCACTAGAAGTTCCCAAGAAGATATTGGACAACCATTTATCTGGAATGGTGTAGGGCAGTGATGGCGAACCTTTTTTTCCTCATGTGCCGAAAGAGCTTACTATTGCACATGCGTGAGTGCCCACACCCATAATTCAATGCCTGGGGAGGGCGACAACATCTTCCTCTACCCCCAGAGGCCTTCTGGAGGCCAGAAACGGTCTGTTTCCCAACTACTGGTGGGCCCAGTAGGCTCATTTTTTGCCCTCCCCAGGCTCCATAGACTTCCCTGAAGCCAGGGTGTTGTGGTTAGCTCTGGCCCAGCTCCTGCCCCAAGGAATGTGGAGGTGGGGGAAACATCCACATGCCACAGGCCTGTTTTGCTCCCGACAAAGTCTGCCAGCGAAGTATCCTCTGACGAAGGAAGTGGGGGGGGTGATGGAAGAGGGGGGTTTGGCTGACAGCCCAGGAGGAGATCAATCTTCCTTATCTTCCTTATCTTCTTTGGATTCAGAGGAGGAATGTATGACTGACCCACGCATGCGTAGAGTTATACATAGGAGAGAACAACTTAAGAAATATTACAGGAGATAAGAGAGCCCACCTGTGTTTGGGTGGGGCTCCAGTAATTAGAGATGCTGATAAAAGAGCAATGTGCTAGTTTGGCCATTGTGGAGGATTATCTGATCGTAGTTTCGTCAAGACTGTGGATTGTCATTTCCTGTTTTTATTCAAGACTGCATGTGGGATTTCTGGACTCTGGATTATACTTCATTGTGAGTGTTTATCACTGTTTGGAGAACATTAGTGGACTCAATTTCCCAGTTACTGGGTTAGAAACTGGTTTGCATTTAAACTGTGCATTGTTTGTACAAGAAATCCCTTTGAAGTTTAAAAGGGAGTTTTTTCTTCTTTTCTGTTGATAAAGAACATTTCTTTTGCATTCAATCATGTGTGTGTGTGTGTGTGTGTGTCTGCTTGGACTAATTACCCTGTAATTACGGGCAGTTGGCATACGCCGGCAGAACACAGGGGAGGGTAAAACCGCCCTCCTTGTGCCACCGGAAGCTCTCTGGAAGCCAAAAACGCCCTCCCATAGCCTCTGTGCAAGCCCCAAATCAGCTGGTCAGCACATATATGCACATTGGAGCTGAGCTAGGATAATGGCTCACATGCCAGCAGATATGGCTCCGCTGCCACCTTTGGCATCCGTGCTATAGGTTCGCCATTACTGGTGTAGGATCTCTTGCTCAAGCAGAAGATTGGACTAGAAGATTTCTAAGGTCTCTTCCAATCCTATTATTTTATGAATTGCCTGATAATGGTTGCCATTCCCAAGCTGAAATGCTCCAGTGCAACTCCTTTCTATGTTTGGCTGAAAAAGCTGTTCTGTTTGAAAGTTGACCACATGGTACCAACCAAACTAAAATGTTGGATTGTTTGCTCTGCAAGGATTGTCTTCAACTTAAATGTTTTTCTTTTAAGAAATCAGTCCATAGAATTTTAAATTCTCCATTGTTTGCTTTTCTCACAGCATATAAGCTTGGGTTTTATAACAATGATCTCCACTTTTTCAAAGTAAATATCAAGAAGTAGATATTTGATCCATTTTCTCAGATATATTTTTGGAATCCTTGTTAAGATGGAGCCATTAGCATTAGCTTTCCCTATCCAATGGTAAGGCATAAAGGCTAGTCGTGCATGAAGCACAGAACCTGATGACGTTAAAGGGTTTAGTTGCAAGTTCATTCTTAGCATTGGCTGTAACATTGTTATGTAGAGGTCACTGTCCAATTTATCTCTTAATGCACATACAAGCCCTAGACTGTGGAGTGAGATTAACCAATGCAGCAGAAAAATACACAATGATTCATCATAGCAACAAAACAGGACAAATTTATCAGGGATTTCAGCTGGTTGAATCCTTTGTAAAATAACATGGAAACAAATTGTTTGGCCTGCTCTGTTTGTGATGAAGGAATGTGATGCAGATAAGAAGAAAACCATAGTTCTCAGCCATTGCAATGTACACAAATTATTCTTTTGTGGTTCAAGAAAATGTAATTTCTTTTTCATATTGGGTGGGATTAGCTTTAGAGTTTCTATTATCTTTTCAAGTAGCTGTTTTTTGTGATAGGAAGCATATTTCACAAAATATTTTGTAAGGCAAAAAAAGGAAAACGTGGAGAATATGATCTCAATCAATTGGGAATGTATTTTATCATGGGATTTGTTGAAGAAGCAACAAAAGGTTTGTCTAAATTCACATCATTATTTCATATAGCTGGCTAAAAAAAATCTGACCTTATCAGGATCTATTTGATAAACTCCATCTCCTTTATTTTTCCTCCTTTATTCTCCAAATATTTGGAATATAATATAGCACAGAGGTGTCAAACTCAAGACATGCGGGCTGGATCTGGCCTGTGGGGTGCTTAGATCTGGCCTGTGGGGATGCCCTGGAAATAATGAAGGACACCCTCCTGGGCTTCATTTTCTTTGACAGAGAACTGCAGGAGGATACCCCCAGGCCCAAAGGGCCACCACAGGTGTCCCCAACATGAATGATAATGTGCTGGACACACCCACCCCAGCTACACCCACCCCAGCCACTCCCATCTGGCCCCCTGAGATCAAAGACAACCCCTGCAGCCCTCAATGCAATTGAGTTTGACACTTCTAGGATGACAGTTTTAGAATTTTCTCTCTAAGGATACCTCGTTGTCAGTAATTAAGATGCCTGTGGAAATTTTCCTCACTGTTAGAAATGTTAAACATTAGCACATACAGTATTTATGTAATATTACTGTAAGAAAACAAGAACATAATGGACAACATACTATGTAAAAACTGTAACAGCCATTATGTGGGACAGACAGGAAGAAGAATAGCAGAGTACAACCATGAACACCAGCTAGCAGTGAGAAGGCACAATGAAATCTCCTTAGTCTTGCAACACATGGACAGACTCAAGCAGTTTCAACTAGGAAACTGTTAGCATCTTAAACCAAACCAAACCCCCAAATGATAGGGAAGTCCTGGAAGATTGGCCTTCAGACAAACCAGCCATCAATAGACAAACAGAGGTAAACCATAGTGAGACACCATTGAAAAGCAATTTTTTAAAAAGCTAAGAAGGAAACGAAAAGACCAGAATGCATCCTGTCCAGCAACTAATATCCAGATCACCAGGCAAAGAATCAAGTGGAAAACAACACCCTAATCAAGGAACTACCAAAGAGAAAGCTACATCCCTACCAAACTGGCAATCCAAATTACTATATGTTATCAGGGAACTAAATCCACATTCGCTTGCAGAAATGATGTTGCCTAATTGAATAGTGAAATATCTGCAAGGAAACAACACAGTTCAGAAAGTACCCAAAACTCCTCAGTTTTTGAGTTAGGTATATTTTCTTCTATGGGTATTTAGAAACCAAGGGCGCAATGTTACAAGGAAATAATAACCAACAATTTAATTAACATCAACATTACCCATCATCACTTTAATTAACAACTAAAAGGTACACACAACCAAGCACCATATAAGTACAATGCATAGAACAGCCCACTGCACATATTCTGGAGAGAGAGAGGGAGGGAGGGAGAGAGGGAGGGAGGGAGGGAGAGAGAGAGAGAGAGAGAGAGAAAGAGAGAGAGATTTTCTGATGATGAGCTTGAAAGCTCCAGCATGAGCTATTGGATAACTATTTGTCTGAAGTAGTGTAGAGCATAGTTCCCTCTAAGCTGAGCAGTGAGCAATCGCTCACTTAAAAATCATCATCAACTCATAGTTTTCCAAACCTGCCCAGAAGCCGAGAGGGAAATTTTATTATTATTTCTGTGCCGCCCAGTCCCGAAGGGACTGCCGCTCAGACACTATACTTTTCCGCTCACCCCCAAAAGAATTTAGAGAGAACACTGGTGTAGAGTATCCTGCCTAAACAGGGGGTTAGATTAGAAGATCTCCAAACTCCCTTCCAAATCTGTTATTCTATTAATAGGACGTAATAAAATTCTGTTAATAGCTTGAAAGAATAAACCTTTTCAGATTGGATCCTGCAACATTATCCTGAAATACATATATGCATTTGCCTCCATTCAAATACATTATCTTCTGTTGATGGCTTTTAGTCATATAATATTTGAGGAGATTGAACAAGGGTTTTATATGATTACCTGTAGTGCAAAATATATATTCTGAAAATGTTCTTAATTATTCATCTACCAACAAATTTAATAGTATTATTTGAATAACATGCAATCACTGAAATATCCAACACTGGGCTATCAGAGGGTTCATGCAATACATTAACTGTACTGATACAGGGATTCATGCTGGAGGTGCACAATTATTATTCAGTATTTTATGCAACAAGTGGATTCCATAAAATTGGTTGGGCAGGCCATATTGCTAGGTAATGAATCCTATGCCATTTAAATTTGGTGTTCTACTGTTTTGTTTCAGTGCACAGAAATATTTTGATTACCTAGTCTGTGTTTAGAACTTCAAACTTAGTAAGTATTTGTTAGTACAGGGTACATGGTTGTTAGGGATTGCCATTGTACACTGCATATTGTACACTTGTACCAAACTTGTACTTAAAGAGTTAATGTGCACTTAAAGGGTTAACTTGTACTTGAAGAGTTAATATTCAAGGCTGTTTCATCACTTCCTCATTGAAGCTATAAAAGCTCATTATTCTGCTCAGTCACTTCCTTTACTTTTGCCTGAGAGAGGGGGAGTTGTGTTTACGCTTTGTGCGTATCTTCTTGTATTAGCTTCGTGCTTATTATTTATATTGTATTTTGCTTTGTGCTTTTATCTTGTAATTGCTCAGTGCTTATTATTCTGTATTTGCTTCGTGCTTATTCTGGATTGTTTATATTTTGTTTATATGTAAATAATACTTATTTAACTAAGTCTGTGTCTTGGCTTTATCACACATCCACGCTCTGTTAAAAATGAAAGGCCAGGCGAAATATCGCCTGGACGAAAATTGCCGATGGCGGGAACCAACTCGGCTCCCCCATCAGCTGGGGGGCGTTCCCCGCGATAGCGTGGGAACGCCCCTGAGCAATCAGCGGCCGCTCGGGCATTCTGGGAAAGCCGAGGGGCGGGGCATGTGCCCTTTATCAGGGCTTGCTTGCCCTCCCCTGGCTTCCCTTGCCGACGAGCTCGCCGCAAAACGGAGCTCGCCTCCTTCGTTGGATCGCCGCTCCTTCTTCATTGCCGGCAGCGCGCAGGACGGCGCCTACAGGAACTTCGAAGATTCCCTTGTTCCCGCCCGGTTTGCTTGCTTGGGGAAAGGGGGAGGTGGTCAGATGGCTAGCGTGGGCTGACGGCCCCAACACTCCCTCCCCAACCTTGTGTTTGTAGCGGCGGGGCATGCAGGGGCTTTTTACCGGCTTGCCTGTTGGGAGCGCGGCTTCAGGGACTGTGGGTCCGCCCGGGCAGGTTAGCAAGGGCTCTGACGGCCCAGCTGGCAACGCGCCAGAGCGTTTCGGTGCCGGGCAACTAAGGCGAGCGCTGAGAGCGAGCAGCGGCAACGGGGAGGCCTTTTTTCCCCCTTCCCCCACGTGGTTTGTGTTCCGCGTGCAGGGCGGCGCTGGGGGGGGGGGGGGGCTGCCACGTTGGGAGGCTGCCGTGAAGTAAGACTTTAAATTTATAATTATATTAGCAGCATTTTGGAAACTTTCAAAGCTATCACCTCATGTTAAGTTGCAACTTACCTAGAAGAATGATTTCCCAAGTATGCAAATGAGCTGTTGCATTCAGTAAATAAGTTGTCAGATATATTAAAGTAGGTAAATGTTATCATGATGGGGAAACTGGCACGTGCGCCATAGGTGACACTCAGAGCCATATCTGAAGGCACATGAGGCATTTAATACATGTAACTTTTTCAAGGCTTAAATAAGATTCAGGAGGGAAGCATTTTAATAGGAAAGTGAACTGAGGTTGGTTGAAGGAAAGATCGGAAGCAATGTGAGAAATATTATTTTACTGAAAGAATAGTAGATGCTTGGAACAAACTTCCAGCAGACATGGCTGGTAAATCCATAGTAACTGAATTTAAAGATGCCTGGGATAAACATATATCCATCCTAAAATGCCTTAATTTATTTAAGTTGGTTTACTTGATTTGATTGAGCATAAAATGGTGGAATTGAAATGTTTCAATCTTGTAAAGTTAAGTACATGTATACTTGAATTGCTTTAAAAAAAAAATGGACAAATTAAAACGATTTAATTTATTTAAGCAGGTAAACTTGAATTGATTGAGCATAGAAGGAATGAATCAAATGATTTAATTTATTTAAGTCAGTATACTTGAGTGATTGAGCATAAACTGAACGTTTCAGACAATTTAATTTATTTAAACTGGTACACTTGAAGTGGTTTAGCATAAACTAATTGTAAAAACAATTTAATTTATTAAGTCAGTATAGTGAAATTGATTGAGCTTGAATCAAATTATTAAAATTTAATCGATTTAAGTCAGTAGATTTTGATTGAGCATAAAAGGAATGAATCAAAATGATCTAATTTAATTTAAGCTAGTATACTTGAATTGATCCTAAGTGGAATGAATTAAAAAGAGTTAAGTTATTGAAATGATTATACTTGAATTAGTTGAACATAAAGTGATCAATATATATATATAGATAGATAGATAGATAGATAGATAGATAGATAGATAGATAGATAGATATAGATATAGATATAGATATAGGATTTAGGTTATTAAGTCAGTATATGGGAATGGATTGTGCTTAATGAATTATCAAAATGATTTAATTTATTAAGTTAATATATTTGAATTGAGTGCGCTTAAAATGAATTAATTTGCAATTAAACTAATTTACTGGGGGGCACAACACATGGGTTGTGATATGACAGCGGGGCTGGTGGACAAATCCCCCCCCCCCTCTGCGCGCCCCACCAATTCCACAGGGCACTGTGAGCATTCCTTTAAGGCAATTTTTAGCGACAAATAAGGCCCCCTTTAGGCCAAACAAGCCACTAGGTTTTGAGCACTGGTTAGAACAAGATTTATAATTGAGCCATAATGTGGTGGACATAGAAATGGTAGGGGGAGTAAAACTTTAATATTCGGAAATGCTTTTCAGCAACCCGGTCTCACTACCATTTGTTAACAGTTCTTTCATACCCAGTGGATAATGGTGCCCTCTTATGGCATTTTTTCTCACAAAGAGGGACAATATCAATCAGGGATAGTAGCCATGAAACCAGGTTAGGGGTTTTGAGCAACTGGGTCTATGGAAAGACTGCCTTGTCAGTGAAAAATGGCTTTTAGTGATCAAAAGACGGTAGCTTTACTATAGACCTTTGCCCCTTTTGTTCATCATAGCTTCAGGGGACTTAGCTGGCTTCTGACAGCAACTTTGCAGTTAAAACCTTGGCTTCTGCTCAGAAGCGGGTTTAGCAGAAACAGTACAACAAATGACGAAGGCTTTCTGCTACTTGGGAGACTGTTAATCTTTATTACACTTTTATCAAACATATATCCCTGCACTCCATTTGGAACAGCGCTGCTGAATATAAAAGGGTTTGTTTCTTCCTATGTAAGGATCTCCTACCGAGAGCACTGTGCAGAAATATATCTTGGCCTTTCTTTGAAGCACGGTGGAATGGGGACCTAAGAAGCTGTTTGGCAGACAGGTCTGGCATATGTTTCTTTATCACATTGAAAATAGCAATTAGGTTATTGGGCGGTAAGTAAACATAGCCTCATGCTGCTCCCTTACCCTCAATTTAAAATAAATAAATAAATAATTGCTCTCACGCTTTAAGAAGGGTGACAGTGTTAATATAAACTGTTATGGCAGGTGAAACATGTTCTACACCTTACATAGAAAAATTTGTTTATTAAAGCTTTTGTTGAGAATATATACATGTTATCAGGCCAGAGGTTTACTTTGGTATGTTTTCCTCTTCACTTTCAAGTTGGCTTAATGGCAATCCTCCTGGTCAAATATGCCCTGAGGAATTATCTTTATTAATTTTATGGCCATACTTAACTAGTGATGTACTGCACTAAAGGAGTACTTGGTAACAGGGGGGTTTTCTTATGTGCTTGCTCCTGGGTATTTATTATTGTTATTATTATTATTATCATGATGTGCCAGATCCTGGAGCAGTTGCGCATGGAAGTCATTATGTCTCCCTGAATGGTGCTACTAATATTCTGAATTTGGCCACATTTCCAAATGTGAAGTTATTGTACTGGAGGCTACAACAGTACGGGTGTAGTTGGTAGCAAGCCCCCCCCCCCCTTTCTGGACAAGCAAAACTGAAAGATACTATTAATACCATAACTACAGCCTGCAGATCCCCATGTCATTACCATGCTGAAGGTTGGAAATCTCCCAAATTCTGGCTAATCCTCTCATGAGTAAGACAATGAGGAACTGGATTGAGGGGGCAATAGCCTGGCTCTGTTTAAAAGTGCTATTGCTAACATGTTGTAAGCCGCCATGAGTCTAAGGAGAAGGGCGGCATAAAAATCGAATAAATAAATTAGTCGGCTTATCTCAGCCCCTTTAGTATTTTCATAAGAAATGGTATAGTCACTTACCGGAATGGGGGGCTTGCAAGAACGCTAAGCATTGAGGTCATCTGAATCAAACTCACGTTTGAGTTGATTTTAAGCTTAATATAATTATTAAGCATTATATTAATTGTTTTTAATGAATAATTCAGAAAATGTTATTATCATAAACAATATTGAAGTCGTGGTGCCAGGATGGTACCATTAATATTATGGTTATATTGATTAAGTCATGTTGGTAAAGCTAATCCATGCGCTAACGGTAAAGAAAGCATTGGCATGGGCCTTTGCTTATCTTCATAAATTTCTTGCAATTATTTTACTCCCTGGGTCAGCAAGCAAGGCCACGGAACATATTGGCTAATCCCCCTGGCATTTTAATGCTGGAGGAAGAGTATTATGATTTCCTGAGAGGAATACAGGAACATGGGACTGCGACTATGGTGTACAGCTGGCCCATCAGTGGAGTGAAGCGAGCCAGCAACAGGAGGCCCAGTCTGTTAACAGGGAGTATGTGTGCATGGGCAGGCGGTTGGCAGCCACATGGCATAGGCTGGGGCGCAGGGTACCCAGAATTGGGGGACGGCGCCATCGCTCAAGCAAAGGAATGAAGGTTGGACCACATGGTTACATGCCATCATGTAGGGGCAACAGGTGGGCTTAGCTCTCCTAACAAAAGACCTCGGCGTCAAACTATTTGAGGATAGGGGGAATGACCAAGAGATGGTCCAAGGAAAGGACTCAGATTGGGGAGAAATTAGTAAGCTGCTATACATTGCCCAGTTCAGGGGCAACGGGCATTGGATGAGACCCAGATCCTCACCCAACGAGGCGAGGCTGTTTCACACGACAGCCATAAAAATGGCCTTTGGGACGTGGTAGGTCTGCAAGGTGCTGTCATGATCTCATAGTAGTGGATCATGCAAGGTTCCCTGGCCCAGCAAACTGATGTTAAATAGCGGCTGCGGCAGCCGCGTTGGTTACACATGGTGGCTGACCAATAACGCAGATGGTGGATTGATCACTGGCCTGGTATATCAAACAAGGATAGATGCCGAGGTATGACGGACTCAGTGCAAGTAAAGCGATGAAGCCAGGGAAGGGTGCCTTTTAAAATAACAGTTAGGGGCCGTTACAGGAGGATCGGCAAGATATCGGGTGGTATTCCCTCAACAATACTGAATGCAGGTTTCAACAAGTTCTCAGCAAAGTAATGAATCCGGTGGCAGATGGAAGTCAGTGGCTTTCATAAAGTAGATTCAGAGCACCTGAGTACAAGCACTCTTGGGATCGGGTGGCTAACACTGTCTTTGTATCCTTATCGTTTCTCTAGGTCCTGGCCCTGCTCCACTTTGTTATGTGCGAAGTGCGAAGGAGCTGCCCTTCCGTTGCCCACAGTAGTGAACTGCAGCCACAGCGTGGCTTGGTGGCTGAACATTGAGCTGCAACATTATCTTCAGGAATGTGGAGGTTGCTGAGTCGCTGGGGCTTCAGCGGAAAGGCTTGAGCTCGGAGGTCTTCGTTTGAGACGGGTCTCTTCCGTTGTGAAAAGTCGGGAGCAGTGATGGGCCGGACCCAGATTGTTGGTGTTGCACACAGGTGGCAACGACCTGGTGATGGTGAAGGACTTGGCTCAGTGGCGTCAAGTCATGGCAGTCCCCCGGGGTTGGCAGAGCATATGGAACAGATTGTTGGTGTTGCACACGGGTGGCAACGACCTGGTGGTGGTGAAGGACTTGGCTCAGTGGCGTCAAGTCGTGGCAGTCCCCCGGGGCTTGCAGAGCATATGGAACAGATTGTTGGTCTTGCACACGGGTGGCAACGACCTGGTGTCGGTGAAGGACTTGGCACAGTGATGTCATGTCATGGTGAACCACCGGTCGTACGGGGCCTACGGCCGTGGTGTGTGGTTCTGGTGTATGGTTCTAATACCCCCACATGGAGGGGACGCGGAGTTGCCGTCACACCAACAGCTGTTGACGGGACCAGGTTATGGGTTAACATGGCAGGGGGAGGCAAAGTGATCTGACACACGGGCATGTGTTTTTAAACCCCCCCCCCCTAGCTTTCACTGGGTCAATTTAGGAAGATGTCAGGAGTGGCAATTTTTACACAGACCTGCAGTGGTGCCTGCGTGAGCTGGGGCAGGCTTAGGGGGGGAGCAGGGGGCCAAGATAGAGATCTGACCCCCTGCTGTGGCAGAAACGGGGCGGAAAGGGTATCAGTAGCAACTGTGTGTTCTCCTTTGGGCATCTTTTGTAAGATGATTGGCACCCCCATTGCACAACTCACGCTTCCTCCACGGACGGAGAGGTGCGAAGGGAGTGCCCTTGGGGCTCACCTACGTCATTTCCGGTTCCGGGTCATGCAAGGTGAGCCCTCCCACATGCTGGGCGTGGCTTTCGGGTCGGGAGTAGGCGGGACACGCCTCACCCTGACCAGGCTTGGAGTAACGCCCATTTAAGTTGCCCAAGTATGTTGTGTTCAGGAAACTCCGCCCCATTTAGTGACCCCTGCAGGTCTTTCTGTTAATATTTAATAAAGTGACCCATTTTACCCAGCTTGGTGTCCGAGTGTTCTTTTCCCGTCCAAGGCAAATGAAAGGCCAGGCGAAATATCGCCTGGACGAAAATTGCCGATGGCGGGAACCAACTCGGCTCCCCCATCAGCTGGGGGGCGTTCCCCGCGATAGCGTGGGAACGCCCCTGAGCAATCAGCGGCCGCTCGGGCATTCTGGGAAAGCCGAGGGGCGGGGCATGTGCCCTTTATCAGGGCTTGCTTGCCCTCCCCTGGCTTCCCTTGCCGACGAGCTCGCCGCAAAACGGACACCCACCCACCCTCCGCTCAATCCAGGATGTTTTTATAGGTCGCCTGGTTTGGGGCCGAGTAGGAATTTTTGCAGTCTTAGGGCATTTGCTACAGATTGTTTTTCGCCTACTCCATCCTGGACGAGGGTAAGGATTTGTGGTTACGGGGTGCATCTGTATGTAAATAGGTTCTGATTCAGCAATTGGATGTTTATATTCTTGGTCACTATATGGCAGAAACGGGGCGGAAAGGGTATCAGTAGCAACTGTGTGTTCTCCTTTGGGCATCTTTTGTAAGATGATTGGCACCCCCATTGCACAACTCACGCTTCCTCCACGGACGGAGAGGTGCGAAGGGAGTGCCCTTGGGGCTCACCTACGTCATTTCCGGTTCCGGGTCATGCAAGGTGAGCCCTCCCACATGCTGGGCGTGGCTTTCGGGTCGGGAGTAGGCGGGACACGCCTCACCCTGACCAGGCTTGGAGTAACGCCCATTTAAGTTGCCCAAGTATGTTGTGTTCAGGAAACTCCGCCCCATTTAGTGACCCCTGCAGGTCTTTCTGTTAATATTTAATAAAGTGACCCATTTTACCCAGCTTGGTGTCCGAGTGTTCTTTTCCCGTCCAAGGCAATTCTCTGCTCGGTGTTGTCAAAGGTTTCATAGCCTAACCGAGACAAGTCAACAGTATGCTATTATTTTTCTTAGCCTTTTATAACTTTGTGGCTTTTTCCCCCACACATGTGTTTGGAGGACATCACCATCATTTTAAACAATGGTGTTTGTCTGCACTACATCTCTTTGCTTTCTTTTTTTCCAGTTTCAGAACTATTGGTTGCTATGTTGAGGTACAGTACTTGGGGAAAATAACAAGCAAGGTTTGAGATATTCTGCCAGGAAAGTGGAGGGTATAAAAATGGATTGCTTATGATTCAGTATTGTGAGCGAGCCAGTGCAGCAACAAGTCCAGGTTAGACACGCCTGGATCAGCCTAAAATTATCCATACCAGTGTCACAAGTACAATCAGATGATCTGTGAAAAAATTTTAAAAATAAAAATCTTTTGAAAATATAAAATCTACATGTCTTTTCATACTTAATTTTCATAACTTAGAGTTTTCCTTATTTAGCACAAGAACTATGAAAATATAGCTTACCTTCAAGAAATAATGGGCTGCAGGTTTGATTGATTACAAAAAAAGTTTTTAAAACCCCATATTGCTGCCAACAAACCTACATGAGCATGTCCATGAAGTCAGCAACAGCAAGCCAATTCAAATGTCACTTTACTGTAGGTTACCTTATATGTTACATAGAAAGCGAGACAGCTGGGCCAGGAATATTGGTCACAATATACACTTAGACCAATGGGAAAAAATATGGCAATAATAATAATAATAATAATAATAATAATAATAATAATAATTTGTTAGATTTGTATGCTGCCCCTCTCCGAAGACTCGGGGCGGCTCACAACAATAATAACAACAATATTATAGTAGAACAAATCTAATATTTAAAAACCTAACAAAATTTGCAACATATAAAGAAAATATAATTAAAATGTTTTATAGATGGCATTTAGCACCTGCAAGATTAGCAAAAATGTACACAAATCTTAGACCAAATTGTGGGCAAAAAAAATGGAATCTTTTTTCATATGTGCTGGACATGTCCTCAAATTTAAAAAATCTGGTACAAAATACAAATTTTGGATAAATGATATTGTACAGCAAAAGTTGGAGTTAAAACCGGAAATCTTTTTATTTGGTATACTTGAAAAACCAATGAAAAAAGAACATTATTATTTAATTCAACATATTGTAAGAGCAACAAGAATTAATGTTGCTCAATACAGGAAATACCATCTGAAAGAAGTTTGATTTAAAAAATACTCAATTGTGCAGAATTAGATAAAATGATGATGGAGCTAAACGACCAGGAAGATTCAAAATATTATGGAGTATGGAGCAGTTTTTACAAATGGCTAGAGAAAAAGGGGGGAAAGGAAGCAGTATGAAAGATTTATAAATATGTTTAAAAGTTCTAAAAATATTAGATTTGTAAACTTAAAGACATTGTAAGAAATTGCTACTTTGAATGGAGATATTGAATACAATTATTGATTGTACACTGGTATGCAAGAAGAATATTTCAATAATAAAATAAAATCAACTGATCCCTAGAAAGTAACATAATGAAGCTGAAAGTTGGATTTCAGTTGTCATGCGTAGAAAATTTAATGCATAAATAATTGTGGGTGTGGCTTGTCGGCCATGTGACCAGGTGGGGGGGGTTGCTTGATGATCATGTGACCGAGAGGGTGGCTTAAAGGTCATGTGACTGGCTTAAAAGTGGCCAACTTGATGTCATTTACGTCAAGGGTTTGGGTTAGGGTACCTGGCCTCTCCTTGCCTCAAAGAGATACAATTTCCCAGTCTATTTACTACTACTAAACATCCAAAATATACTATTTAATTAAATGCATATATGCCATATGTGTACATAGAAACATAGAAACATAGAAGACTGACGGCAGAAAAAGACCCCATGGTCCATCTAGTCTGCCCTTTTACTATTTCCTGTATTTTATCTTACAATGGATATATGTTTATCCCAGGCATGTTTAAATTCGGTTACTGTGGATTTACCAACCACGTCTGCTGGAAGTTTGTTCCAAGGATCTACTACTCTTTCAGTAAAGTAATATTTTCTCATGTTGCCTTTGATCTTTCCCCCAACTAACTTCAGATTGTGTCCCCTTGTTCTTGTGTTCACTTTCCTGTTAAAAACACTTCCCTCCTGAACCCTATTTAACCCTTTAACATATTTAAATGTTTCGATCATGTCCCCCCTTTTCCTTCTGTCTTCCAGACTATACAGATTGAGTTCATTAAGTCTTTCCTGATACGTTTTATACTTCAGACCTTCCACCATTCTTGTAGCCCGTCTTTGGACCCGTTCAATTTTGTCAATATCTTTTTGTAGGTGAGGTCTCCAGAACTGAACACAGTACTCCAAATGTGGTCTCACCAGCGCTCTATATAAGGGGATCACAATCTCCCTCTTCCTGCTTGTTATACCTCTAGCTATGCAGCCATGCATCCTACTTGCCTTTCCTACTGCCCGACCACACTGCTCACCCATTTTGAGACTGTCAGAAATCACTACCCCTAAATCCTTCTCTTCTGAAGTTTTTGCTAACACAGAACTGCCAATGCAATACTCAGATTTAGGATTCCTTTTCCCCAAGTGCATTATTTTACATTTGGAAACATTAAACTGCAGTTTCCATTGCTTTGACCATTTATCTAGTAACGCTAAATCATTTACCATATTACAGACCCCTCCAGGAATATCAACCCTATTGCACACTTTAGAGTCATCGGCAAATAGGCAAACCTTCCCTACCAAACCTTCCCCTATGTCACTCACAAACATATTAAAAAGAATAGGACCCAGAACAGACCCTTGTGGCACACCGCTTGTAACCTGTCTCTGCTCAGAATACTCGCCATTAACAATAACTCTCTGATGTCTATGCTTCAGCCAGATTGAAATCCACTGAACTATCCAGGGATTAAGTCCAATCTTCACTAATTTATCTATCAGCTCTTTATGTGGAACCGTATCAAAGGCTTTGCTGAAGTCCAGATAGGCAATATCCACGGCACCACCTTGATCCAACACCTTTGTGACATAGTCAAAGAACTCAATGAGATTAGTCTGACACGATTTGCCTTCAGTAAAGCCATGCTGATTTGGGTCCAATAAGTTATTGTTTTTTAGATGCTGATTTATCCTCTTTTTGAGTAGAGTCTCCATCATTTTAACTACAACTGATGTCAAGCTAACTGGCCTGTAGTTTCCAGCTTCTTCTCTACTGCCCTTCTTGTGGATAGGCACAACACTGGCCATTCTCCAATCCTCAGGAACATCTCCTGTTAACAGGGATTGGTTAAACAAATCAGTCAGGGGGGTAGCAATGACAGATCTGAGTTCTTTAAGAACTCTGGGATGGATGCCATCTGGACCCATTGCCTTATTTATCTTTAATCTTTCAAGTTCTTCTAAGACATCGGCTTCTAAGATCACTGGAGCTGAATCCGTACAGCTGGAAGCAATGCTATATCCCTCTATAGTATTATTTTGTAAGGTGTCCTTTGAGAAAACTGAACAGAAGTAGCTATTGAAATGGTCAGCGATCTCCTTATTCCCATTAATGCATGTATTATTCCCGGTACTAAGCTTTGTGATGCTGCAGTTTTTCTTCTTCCTATCACCAATATATCTGAAGAAGGTTTTATCCCCCTTCTTTACAGATTTTGCTATTTCTTCCTCTTTTGAGGCTTTAGCAGCATATATTATCTGTTTCGCCTCCTTCTGTCTCATTTTATACACCTCTCTATCAGCTATACTTCCAGACTCTTTATACCTCCTATAGGCAGCCTTTTTTTCATTGACTATAGCCCTTACATCATTGCTAAACCATAGCGGTTTCTTCTTCCTTTTACCTTTAGTTACTTGCTTTACATAAAGTCTTGTGGCTTTTAAGATGGCCTTTTTTAATACAGTCCACTGGGTGCTCGCTCCTGCCATTTTATCCCTCCCCTTTAATTCATTATTTAAATATTCCCCCATTGCATTAAAATTTGTTTTTCTGAAATCCAATACTTTGGTTGCAGTATAGGATTGCTCACAATCAGTATTTACATCAAACCACAAACATAGATGGTCGCTGCAACCTAAATTTTCTCCCACCTTGACCTCTGAAACCCGATTCCCATTTGTAAAAACTAAATCTAGAATATTCTCCCCTCTAGTTGGTGTCTTAACTAGCTGTGCCAGAGCTGCTCCTGTAAAGGCCTCTACTATATTCTTACTTTTGCATGTAAGGGCACTGGGGATATTCCAGTCAACATCAGGCATGTTGAAATCACCCATAACCACAATATCTCCCTTTACTGCCATTAGGGTAATCTCATCCACCATCTTGTTGTCCTGTTCCTCAGATTGCCCTGGAGGCCTATAGATCACCTCAATTCTAATGACAGAACCGTCTTTATTTTGCATGCAAATCCAGAGGGTCTCCAGATCTTTACATGTATTTTGAATTAGTATTGTTTTTAGACTTTCTTTAACATAAATGGCTACTCCACCTCCCCTTCTCTCTATTCTATCCTTCCTATACAGTGTATATCCTGGTATGGATATTTCCCATTCATTGGAATCCTTAAACCATGTCTCAGTTATGGCAACCAGATCCAAATTATCTCTAGATATTATGGCCATTAACTCACAGAGCTTGTTGCTCAAGCTTCGAGCATTCGTGCACATTACCCGAAGAACATTATTTTCATTATTAGTTTGCCCCTTACATACATAGTTTGCCCCTTACATACATATTATACACAGGCCCACAAAAATATACATTATCTAATATAAACTGTATGTGTATGTACTCCCACACACGTCCATATAGCTGTTTAAAATTATACACATTCAATCTCATTTACTGTGACAGGAAAAACATACTCAGAACCTAGAAGGGGAAAAAAGAAAAAAATTCAAAATTTTTCTACCGGTTCTGGGTATAGAGAGCAAAATCTCATGTGCCCTCTGATATCGCTTTGTGTGCCACTTGTGGCACATGTGCCATAGGTTCACCATCACGGCCTACACAACTACTCTCCAAAAAGACCTGAACTCTGCTTCTGAGTGGTCTAACACATGGCAACTCCAAATCTCAACTAGCAAATGCTCTGTCCTACAATTGGGAAGAAGAATCTGAACTCCAAATACGAACTGAAAAATCAAATTATCACAGATAACCCCCACTTGGTTAAAGACCTCGGTATATTAATAACAAAAGATTTAAGTGCCAAAGCCCCCTGCAACAACATAGCCAAGAAGGGTTCAAGAGTTGTAAACCTAATCTTACGTAGCTTCTGCTCTGGCAATCTCATACTACTTACAAAGCTTACAAAACTTTTGCCAGACCCATCCTCGAATACAGCTCATCTGTTTGGAACCCATATCGCATCTCAGACATTAACACCCTTGAAAAGGTTCAAAGATACTTCACCAGAAGAGCCCTTCACTCCTCCACTCGAAACCTACGAGACTAGACTTTCAATCCTGGGCCTAGAAAGCTTAGAACTAAGACGCCTTAAACATGATCTTGCCCACAAGATCATATGCTGCAACGTCCTGCCTGTCGGCGACTACTTCAGCTTCAACCACAACAACACGAGAGCACAAAACAGATTTAAACTTAATATTAACTGCTCCAAACTTGACTGTAAAAAAATATGACTTCAGTAACCGAGTTGTTGAAGCATGGAACTCACTACCAGACTCCATAGTGTCATCCCCAAACCCCCAACACTTTACCCTTAGATTATCCATGGTTGACCCATCCAGATTCCTAAGAGGTCAGTAAGGAGTGAGTACAAGTGAGTAGAGTGCCTTCTGTCCCCTGTCCTATTGCTCTCCTATATCTCCTATTCCTTTCTTCTATTCCTATATCTCTTCTATTCTTTCATTATGTTTTATTCCTATATCTTCTCTTCTATTCTTTCTTAGATATATTTTACTATGAGTATATCCTCTATAACCTTCATTGTGTATTTTACTATGTGTATACCCACTAAAACCCTCATTGTGTATTGGACAAAATCAATCAATCAATCAATCAATAAAATAGATAGGTGGCGGTGCAGTCTTTCCTTCCAGTTTTTATTACATACATTAACTTTTGCTAAAAACAGGAAACAAGGTAGCATGCTATATATAGTTGATTCACACTTTCTGAATTGTGCATCATGTTTTTAACATCTATTTTATATCAGAAATACTGTTAATGCTGTTTTTTTAAAAAGTACAGTACCTAGTTTTGAAACGTTAGGATTGCCACGTTGAGTTGCAAAAATTTGGATGACCACTAGATGGCAGAAAAGAATTAAAAGGGTCGTTGCTATTAATGCTCTCGTCTAAGAACCACTGGAAATGATGATTTGATAGTCTTCTGAACTGTTATACTCAAATGTCTTGACAAAACATCCTAAACAAATGCTAATATACAGTATATATATGTGACATTTATCTGCTTTTTATCAGGAACTCAGCAAAAGTGCAATCCCCACAATTAATTATGTAGTGCTTCTATTGCTATTACTCTAGTACATGCTAACTGCCTAAAATAAGATTGAATTTCCAGTATTTGAAGGATTGTTTCTAAACATCCTTTGCTAATACTTTAACAGTACTTCTAACTCCCTTCCTAGCAAATCAATACATAATATCCCTACCAGGAACTAAGTTGTAAGATATTTTTTGTGTAAATTAAAGAATTTGATTCCAGACAAGCATCTAATCTTATTTATTTATTTATTTATTTGTTTGTTTGTTTGTTTGTTTGTTTGTTTATTCATTTATTAGATTTATAGGCTGCCCTTCTTCTCGCGGACTCAGGGTGACCAGTATAAAATGGTCTTCAATAGTCTTTATTTGATATTGAATGTGCTGGACAGGATGTTTCAGCTAGAAGATCCGGATTCTTCCACTGTCATCACTACTAGCTCTAGAAAGAACTAAGTAGGAATGAACTTTGCTTTCCCCTTCAGGCTCTTAATTACTGGTGCTGCTATTTTCTGAGATGGCAGCTTTTATGACCTATAAAGATAGAAGGATGCTGACCACTGAATTCAGAAAAGAACAAATACAATATTTTGCCCAGGGCACAGGTCAGAACTGCAGAAATGGGTGGGACAAAAAAAATCCCAACAACAAAAAAATGCTTACTTGTGCTTCATGAGACGTAGTCACATGACAAGTGCTCTGTCAATGCTGAATACCTAAAGGCAGATGGCAGATACATTTGATACACTGAAGAGATGTTGCTGGGAGCTTTCACTTCATTATTCATAAGAGAAACTGAATGTTATAACTTGGATTGAGACTCGTGGTTTGGTTCTTTGAAAGGTGAATGAACTGTACAAAGACCGACCTTAGGGAATCTCTGTTTTAGAACTCGAAAGATTCAGCTGCTGGGTCCTCTTTTCATGGACAAGGGGAACATGTATGATAGATTATATTAAATTTATGGGATTTATATGCCGCCCCTCTCCATAGACTCGGGGCGGCTCACAACAATGGTAAAAAACAATACATAGTAACAAATCTAATATTTAGCAATCTAAATTACAGTTTTAGGTTAAAAAATCCAAAAGAAACCCCAATATATAAAAAACAAGCACACAGTCGAATCATACACAGAAACTACATGGGAAAGGGGGAGATGTTTCAATTCCCCCATGCCTGACGGCAGAGGTAGGTTTTAAGGAGTTTCCGAAAGGCAAGGATGGTGGGGGAAATCCTAATCTCTGGGGGGAGCTGGTTCCAGAGGGTCGGAGCCACCACAGAGAAGGCTCTTTCCCTGGGCCCCGCCAGACGACATTGTTTAGTCGACGGGACCCGGAGAAGGCCCACTCTGTGGGACCTAACTGGTCGCTGGGATAGGGTTACAAATACCAGGCTTTTCTCCTTTTCTGTTTCATGGGATTGAGTATAGGGTCATGGGGACAAATTTAAAAGTAAGGAAGTCACTGGTCCTTCCCCCCCCCCCCCCCAGTCCATCTAAGGCTAAATATAGATATCAGAATATCAGCAACCTTTTGTTTTGGTTACTTTCTGGCTTGATGGAAAATTTGAAAGAAACCCAAATGTTTGCATGCTGTTTGCTTAAGAGAGATGTTATTCCAACATCTATTTTGGAATTACAATAGTGCTAAATTGGTATTTTAATGGAATGGGGCGACTCGCCTCAACCAACTCACCATGGCCAATTCCCCATAGGGACTACAACATTGCTCATTTGCTCTCCAGATAGTTGTTTCTCTTGAAACACTGCAAGAATGAAGGTTTTTACAATTGGCTCAAGAATAGAGTCCTTGGAATCAAAGGATTTCAACCAAACTTACAACTATAATAATGTAAAGAGAGATTTATTAGGCTTCAGGATACATTTATACTTGGTGAATTATCACCATTATTCTAAATTCAAAGGAATATACAAGGGGAAAAATTATAAAGCTTTTTAAAAAGATAAAATTTAATAAATATTTTCAAGCAAAATTTTGGGATCAATTATGTATTTTGATCCAGAAAATTTTAAAAGTGGGAGAATATCTTCAATTAAAATGAATGTCTTACCAAGGTTAAATTATTTTTATTCCAAGTAGTGTGACAAAATGGAGATTTGTTTTTAAAAAATGAATAAAATGACTTCTAAATATATTTGGCAAGGAAAAAAACCCAGGATAAGATTTTAGAAATCTAAAACTAAAAGCATCCTAAAACCCCATTTCTTAAGAAACCAATTTCTTAAAATTAAATTACTCACATTCATCCAATGATACATAACAATTCATTGTAGATGGAAACTACTATAGGATATCAAAGAAAGGGGTGGATCTCGGCTTCCTGATTCCAGAATTAAACTATACCAGATTTCAGAACTATACTATCAAGCAGCTTTAGTATGGATTAAGGAGTAAATGGCGCTAAATAACAAGAGAATTTTGACAATTGAGGGACACAATTTTCAATTAGAATGTACACATCTATATGGGATGACAAATATAAATCTCATGCTTATTTTAAGAGACATTGTTTAGGAGCACCCTACTGCAAATTTGGCAGAATATCAAAAAATTATGAAAAGATTCCAAATTGGATATCCACAATAGAAGCCATAAAGAAGTACAAGTACAAGGGATTGTAGAAATAATGTAGGCAAGGGTTAACCTTAGAGTAAGGTTTGACATGTTTTTTATTGATATCTATACTAAAGAAAATTGGAAGTCCTTATTTTCTTTTTGTTTTATTTTTTCCTTTTATTTTTCTTTCTCTAATCTTTTATTTCTCGTCTGTTTATCTTTTACTTTTCTTTTGGAAAATCAATAATCTTTTAATAAACCAAGGAAAAAAATGATGTAGATGCTCTGAGGAATGAAAAGTCACAAAACAGAATTTTCTTTTAAAAAACATTCTTCCTGTGCTTCTATTCATGATTGGCATCATGCGAAACAATCATCAGCCATGTGTCCTTCTAAATTAAGCCCTGCTGGGAAAGGTCTCACATGCCTAGATATATATTTTCAAAGTGTATCTTGGGTGCAAACTTCGATTCACCTTACAAATCATTTGTGTACCACTTTATGAGGGGAATGTTAAAATTATAACATGTGAAGAGTGCCTCATGTGCTTGATTTGATAAAATGGTGGCTTGATGTTATGGAATGGATCAATGAACAAAATAACAAAATAATGAATGAGTCAATGAGCAAAATAAGTATGACCTGGAGTGGTACAGAAGTAGCCACTGGCAGTGAGAAATATAGTGAGAAACAACAAAAAAAGTTAAGATAATATTTTTACCTTGTGATAGAAGCCCTTTAAAAAAACACCACATATCACAACTGTAATATAACAAGAACAACAACAACTACAACAACAACAACAACCTCAAGAACATCAACAGAGTTGGAAGTGACCTTAGAGATCTTCTAGTCCAACCCCCTGCTTAGACAGGAAACCCTACACTACTTCAGATAGATGGTTATTCAACATCTTCTTAAAAACGTCCAGTGTTGGAGCATTCACAGCTTCTGAGGGCAAGCTGTTCCACTGATTAATTGTTCTAACTGTCAGGAAACTTATCCTTAATTCAGCTTTCACCCATTGCTACTTGTTCTACCCTCAGATGTTTTGGAGAACAGGTTGACTCCTCCTTCTTTGTGGCAACCCCTGTGATATTGGGATACTGATATCATGTATCCCCTGGTCCTTCTTTTCCTTAAACTAGCCATGTCCATTTCCTGCAACGGTTTTTCATGTTTTAGCCCCTAGTCCCCTAATCATCTTTGTCACTCTTCTCTACACTTTTTCTAGAGTCTCAACATGCTTTTTGCATTGTGGCGACCAAAACTGAATGCAGTATTCCAAGTGTGGCCTTATCAAGGCCTTATAAAGTGGTATTAACACTTCGCATGACCTTGATTCTATCCCTCTGCTAATGCATATGCTGTATACTGTATCATATACTGTATGATCACTCCTGTCATCTTTATTATTTTACAATTGCCATGGACACCCATCTTTATTTATTTAGCATACTTAGCCATTGCCCATCTCCCTCTGAGCAACACTGACTGTTGTGTAGGGTGAATGAGCAAATGTCCTATAAATTTGTCTTTGAACCAAAACTGCTACCAAAATTTAGCATCCATATTAAAGAAAAACAATGGGGTGATAACTTGTACTTTCCATGTATGTTTTATTTCAAAATTACAGAGATAAAAATATTCTTATAGGAGAAGGATGCTTATGTTCACTTTGTGGGCAGAGCTAGACCCTCTGAGATTCACCTTTCTTACTAACCCCTCATTGTAATGTAACAAGCTTATTGTAATTTATTGGAAGGTTCTGTTTATCCATCATTTCTATAAAAGCATCACCACTATTACCTTTCAGTCTAGTATGCATGTTACCTCAGCTCCAATAGGCATCAATAATTAAAATTTACTTATTTCAATTCCTTTGAAAGATTTTGAAAGCATAAATCAATTGTGGTATTTTGAACTATATTATAAACAGACTTTTTCCATCCTCAAGAACCCCCTGCAAAATGAGTTCCTTATCACTTAACTGACTTACATTTTGTTCTAGTTAATAAAACTTAGTGGCATTTGTCTGCAATTATTGACTAGCAAATTAAGAGGGTGTCTCTTATTTTAATTTGTAGCTTATTAGACTTTAAATCACACACAGAACCTTTGTCAAAGTTTAATATATTTGCACATCTCAACTGAAATGGCAATCAATAGTGCCACTCACCATAACCAGTTTGTTGTTGAAAATATGATTTCCTATTGTAACTATGCTACCATCTGAGATGAAGAATGGATCCTTTCATTTGAGAAAATGTGTTTCCCAGCAGTTAATTTATTTATTTAGAAAATCTGTATGCTGCTCATTTGTATTTCTCTGGAATAATCAGAAGTAGTTATTGTACTTTCCCACCAACATTTGTTTTCCACTGGGATGGGCTAATAATAACTGAGGAAAAATTATTTATGTTACTAAAAGCAATATGGTGACAGAAAAACCTACTCTGCCTAACGTTTCAAGATAATTTTGAATCTCCCTGCCACAAATAAAGAATAAGATATCAAATTTTAGTGCAACTGAATATCATACAAGACAAAACATAATTGCAATTAATTTGTGAAATGTGATGGAATCAGTCCATAAGCTGTAAAAATAGAGCTTCTAAACAGATGGCAGGAAATCAGATGACTTAGAGATTCTTAAAGTTTTTTAAAAAGATAATAAATGGTTTTGTGATCTCTCTCATCCAAAAAACTGAGAAATATATAAATTGCTATTTTTGATGGATATGTGACAGGTGGCAGTTTTAGCCATTTATCTAAACTGATCCCAGGCTCAGTCCCAGCTTCACCTGAGCCATTGCTGCTGGTTTTGTATACTTTGCCTCCACAAACCAATCAACTTTATAGCAAATATAAGGAAAACAAAATACCCCACTCCCTAATTTGCTTATGATTCCCAGGGATTGCATCTCACTCTGATATATTAATGTATGTTCCTTTGAAGACTGCTCTGCAGTTTCCTTCTTTGTACAGATGGCAGCAAAATAAAAAAGGTCAAATCACAAAGGAAGAACAATAGTAGATAAAAAGCAGCTTCTGTAGATGTTCAAACATACACAAACCTGACATACTACTTCATTCAATTGTATCATTACTAGAAACCGCATCTTATAACATAGCCCTAGAACTAGTGAAGGGTTACCCAAATTTTTACTACCTCACTGTGGGCATGGCTTAGGTAGGACATCATGCATTTTCTTTCAACATCTTTCAGTGCAAATTTGGGTGCTCTGGGGTGGAGCTCCATTTTTGCTACCCCACTGCGTTCCGTCCCCCCGCCGCCCAAGCAGTAGTTCACCCTTGCCTAGAACCCACAAAGAGCTGGGCAACTCATAGAGGAGAGTGTACATACTATCAATTATTTCTATAAGGACTCCAGAAAATAAAAAAGATCTAAGAATAGAAGATGAAATTATGGTTTCATTCTGTGCCTCGATATAGATCCAGAAGTAGTGAAAGAATCCACTAGCAGTGGGTACTACACCAGCCTAATCAAATACACCAAAGTTGAAATACCAGATTCATAGAATTCATCGACCTTTGCCCACTATTTACTTTAAGTTAAATCAACAATTCTACTACCAAAGGAGCATCTGTGGGATCATCCTTCTCAGGATTCATAGCAGAGATCATACAGTGTCTAGAAACAAAGGGGGAGGTAAAGGAGGAGAAAGAGAAAGAGGAGGAGGAAGAGGAGGAGGAGATAGAGACAAACCTAATGAATATTTTATGATTGAACTCTATAAAGAATTTGCTGGGTTGGAAAAGTGGTAAAGACTATGGAGAAATATGAACTTCTTTGATGGCAATGCCTTCTTAGAAGTGTGTCTCGGGTAGGCAGTGAAATGACAGCAAACAAGTGATCACTAATATAGCATAAATAAGTAAAGGAGTGATAGGACAAAATAGCTATCTATTTAAACTGGTGAAACAGACATGGGAATAGTATTATGGAGATAAACAGAACATTCCAAAGTGATATCCAGGAGTTTAGTTACGGTAGAGATGTCTGGAAGCATCCCATGAAAGAATGGCTATGGAATAGAATAGATTATGACTGTAGGGAACACAAATACTGTTGTTGCTATATTAGCTGCCATAGATTCCTGGATCTAACTGAGAGAATTTATAGAATCCATAAAGTTCTATACGGTATCTATACGTATACGGGATACATCATAGACCATCTTGCCAATTATCTAGTCCAAGTATCTAGAGAAGGCTTACTCTGGCTCCCTCCCTTTTATAAAAAGTAAAGAAGATTTAGGCCAGGAAACAGACTGTTGGTGCTATGTGCATAACTAATTGGGTTTGGTAATATATAACATAAACCAACAATTTATGCTTACATGTATTAGAACACTATTGCTTTAAGAGCTAGTGTTGCAGATAGCCATAAGAGGGAGCCAGAAGCATGGTTTGCTCTCTCTGCTATTCATTGCTATTTCTATCTTGTCTTAGTGACTGCTTTTATAAGAACTGTACATTCAAATGGTGGTTTATACATGGTTTATGTAAGTAACGCTTATAGACTTGTATATGTATTTATTGCTTTACCTGTGTATGACTAGGACTGTTTTTGACTACACTATTTGCCAAAATCAATAATATTTTATACACTTAATGTATCTGAATTGTATTACTGAACTATTACTCATATCTCTGGGTTATTAACTGGATATCTGCTACACCGCCGTGTTTCTTTAGTGCATAGGTATCTCTGACCACTCAGGGATTACTCTGCTCACTCCTTAACACTTAACACTCTTAGTAATAGCTGTTGTTTTATGGAGCAAAGTGTAATTAGTCCTGCCATCCTTAAGTTCAAGATCCTTAAACAAAGTTACTTTAGCATTCTCCCCCCCCCATCCCCAGTTTTGCACATTTATAATTATATTTAGAATTAATGATTTTAACATATGAAAATCATTGATTCTATATAGTTATGAACCACCCCTGCCCAGAGTTCTTCCGATTGGGGTATACTCCCATATAAATAAAAGAAACCATTCTCCAATTATTCATCTAGAGCAGGGGTAGACAAAGTTGGCTCGTCTATGACATGTGGACTTCAACTCCCAGAATTCCTGAGTTGAAGTCCACAAGTCATAGAAGAGCCAACTTTGCCTACCCCTGATCTAGACTAACTTTTATGTGTAGTGGTTTGCAAACTCAGAATAAAAAAGCTGTACATATGGCAACTGGAGATGTTTGATTTCTTTTTAGTCAGAAGTTTGTAATTTATTTATTTTATTTTATTATTTGGATTTGTATGCCGCCCCTCTCCGAAAACTCGGGGCGGCTCACAACAAGTGAAAAGACAATCCAATACATAATCCAATTAATTAAAATATTATAAATTTAAGAAAAACCCCTATACTAACATACACACACACACACAAGCATACCATATATAAATTCAACGTGCCCAGGGGAAGATGTTTAGTTTCCCCATGCCTGACGGCAAAGGTGGGTTTTGAGGAGTTTACGGAAGGCAGGAAGAGTAGGGGCAGTTCTGATCTCCGGGGGGAGTTGGTTCCAGAGAGTCGGTGCCGCCACAGAGAAGGCTCTCCCCCTGGGGCCCGCCAACCGACATTGTTTAGTTGACGGGACCCGGAGGAGGCCCACTCTGTGGGACCTAATCGGTCGCTGGGATTCGTGCGACATCTCCCTTGGCAGAAAAGGGGGCTTGTAAACATTTCCTATGGACAGCTAAGAGTCTTTCTGTTTTTCTTTTTGGATATTTTCCCCAGTCTTTCTTGCCCAAACTCTTCAAGCTCAGAAATATTCCAAGGTGTCTTTGCCTTTTCACTAAATATGTGCGATCTCCCCACTGATTCTCAATAATATTCGAATCTGGAAACTCTGAAGGCCATTCCAAAATCCTTTATCTATTCCTCCCCCCCCCCCCAAAAAAAGTGGATTTTGAAGATATGTTTTGGATTATTGTCTTGCTGGTATTATATATCCAACCTGTTTTCAGCTTTGTTTTCTTCACTGATTGTGGGACATTAGATTTATTAGTTTTATTAGATTTGTATGCCGTTCCCTCCAGAGTCTCGGAGCTCTTAGGATAGGTTGATATTTAAATCTGTCTTTCCTTTTGCCCACATATTCCCTGTGCTACTGCAACCTCAAAGTATAATAGGACAACCTCCACGCCTAACTTGTTGACAAGACATTCTTTTCTTCAAATATTTCAGCTTTTTAAAAATAATTCCAAATATATCTTGGGTGTTTGTGGCTGAACAGCTTTATTTTCTTTGATACCTCCAAAGCACTTCATTGCAAAATGGTTTTATTTTGCACCTTTCAAATGATGTGTTTATGATGAGAACTGGTGGGTGGGGAGAGAGGATTTCATTCTCTCACAGTCCGGCTTACTTCATACTGTGGGGAAAATATTAGGAAGGAGTGCTATATATTACATATTTAATTTTACAAGAAGGTAGGTTACAAATATTCTCCCTCTCCCTCTCTCTCTCTCTCTCTCTCTCACACACACACACACACACACTCATACACACACACACCAGTGCTGGGTTGCTACCGGTTCAAAACGATGGCAGAAATTTACCACCACTTGCTGAACCAGGAGCAGTGACCGGCGGTCCATGCTCCCAAACTAGTCCTCCGGTCACCACAGCTTGCAAAAAACCCTCTTGACATGCACAAAGACATCTGTGCATACACAGAGGATCATTTCCAGGTGTTTTGTGCAACATGACAGGGCATGCACTTGCATGAAAAATGCACACTTCTGCCGCGATGCAAATAGGTAGGGAAGGAAACCATCCCTGACTCACAAACTTACCTTGCCTTAATTTCAACAATTTTAAGTAATTTCCATTTCTTCACAGTTTTCCATTATTGAAACTGCTAGGTAAAAATATTTAGATCATTATTATAGAATTGTAGGAGATGGCAGGCTGAGCCCCCATCTATTCTCTCCCTCCAGAGCCCCAGCTGATCAAGAGGAAATAGAGATTTTGCAGTAACCTTCGCCCCCGGAGTGGGGTAGGAATGGAGATTTTGCAGTATCCTTCTCTGGCCATGGCCCCCTAGCCACTCCCACACAACCTGGAATAAAAAGAGTTTGAATCCCACAATTGGGGCAGATCCATACTATGCTATTGTCAGATATAAAAATTTAGAGTGGTCTAAAATAGGGTAAGAAAATATCTTTTTTCAAGGGAGGGAGGGAAGGAGGGAAGGAAGGAGGGAAAGGGAGGGGAGGAGAGGAGTGGGGAAGGAAGGAAGGAAAGGAAAGGAAAGGAAAGGAAAGGAAAAGAAAAGAAACCTTTCTGAGGATTTCAGGAAAATCTGAAGACATGGAGTGAATATTCATGAGTTCAGTTGCCCCATGAGTTTAATTGCATGGTCTGAATACTG
Organism: Erythrolamprus reginae; assembly: GCF_031021105.1. Classification (NCBI taxonomy): domain Eukaryota; kingdom Metazoa; phylum Chordata; class Lepidosauria; order Squamata; family Dipsadidae; genus Erythrolamprus; species Erythrolamprus reginae. The sequence continues at coordinate 55,290,169 of NC_091950.1, forward strand.
TATCTCTAATGTGGAGCTACCCTTCTCAGATATGATCCAGCTATTGGAAATGGTAACAATGAGCAAAAAATGTGTCAAGCTTTTTGAGGACTAAGGACCTTCCAAGGAAAACGTTTATGATTAAAAAAAACCCTTCCTCATCTTTCACCTTGAATTCCAACTATTCTTGATTATTAGAGTCCTCCCCACTTAACTTCTCCTTGTTCCTGGTAGGTCATTGCTCTTCCTTTTCCCTTTTTGGGAGAAGGAAACTGCATTAGAATATTTTAGTATGCATTGCTGGTCTTGTCATTTTATAGATTCAGCTCAAGACTTAAAACTAGTTGGTAACATTAAACCTCTGAGTCATAAGGTGTTTGGGTCCTGCTGAATCACTCCTTTCCCTTCGTTCTTAGCAGTGGAGTGAAATTTAAAACTGATATATTATATTCCCAAAGCAACAAAAACTATTAGAATGCCTTGGAGATTTAACAGAAACTATTTTTTGTAACGTAAAAGTAAAAGTGCATAGGTATACAACTTTGGGACAGTGGCCTCTGCTAAATGAAACTCAGTGGGGAATTAATACAGCAGAAGCAGACTTAAAAAAAACATGCTTAAATAGGAAAAAGCCTGTCCTCAGGAGTGAGCATAGCTTGGTTTATTGCTATGATTTTTTGCTCCTATAGTCTGTTATTTAGGTATAAATTTTGTTAATGTAGAAATTTTACTTAGCTAAATGTATGCCTGCAATCATGTCTATCTATTAGTAGTAAATGCCACTGAAAGAGAGTACCCTCACTACCAAGTAAAGTTTTTAAGTTTAGGCCCTTTCTTCCCTTTCCTTTGCTTTACATAGTTGAGAGATAGGGTATTGAATTGATTAGTATCAGGTGTATTTTAGAAAGAAACGAACCTTCTGTAAAAACAGGTACTTTGTGCCCAGGTTTGTGTGTGTGTGTGAGAGAGAGAGAGAGAGAGAGAGAGAAGAAAGAAACAAAAAAGAGAAAGGAAGAAAGAAGGAGAAAGAAAGAAAGAAAGAAAGAGAGGGAGAGACAAAAAAGAAAAAGAAAAAAGAGAGACAAGAAAGAAAAATGAAAGAGAAAGAAAGAAAGAAAGAAAGAAAGAGAAAGAGAGAGAGAGAGAAAGTTAAAGGAAAAAGAAAGAAAGAGGAAGGAAGAGACAAAGAGAAGGAGAGAAGAGGAAGGAAGCACCACAAATCCTGGCACTACACATTACAGTACTTCAGAAAACACTTTGAGACAATACAGCAATTTAGGACTGGAAGACATCTCGGAGGTCATCTAGCCCAACGCCCTGCTGCAGCAGGAAACTTTACATTGTCTGGATTATTGCCAGAAAGGAGAAGGAGTTTATTAGGACAAGGCTGCCATGCAGAAGAAGGCAGAGATAGTCCTTGACTTATGACCACAATTGAGCCCAAATTTTGATAGCAAAGCTGTCGCCACATTTTATTCAATCCATGACATCTCCTGGCTCTAACAGTCATATGCAAGCTAAGGAAATACATCTGAAGACAGGTGTAATGTTCTAATGTAGAGAAGTTATGGTTAAATGTGTGGCAGATAACGGACTCTGGGTGTGCTTTTCCAAATACAGTGAGGTCGAATGTGTATTGTTTTAGAAGAGGTGCATGCATGTATGTATGTGTGTATATACACATACAATATATATACCAGATAATGTATATTTTTGTGTGCCTGTGTGTCATATGCATGCACACACATGCATATATACAATAGGATTAAATAGTATACTTTTGTTCAGTGGTAGTAAATAGGTAAATTGTATCTCATTGAGGCCTTTGAAGTGAGGAGAAGCTAGGCACGCTAACCCTAACCCTTGATGTGAGTCATGTCAAGTTGGCCAGGCTCACCCAGTCACATGACCACGAAAACACATAATCACCAAGCCACCCCCACCTGGTCACATGACTGTCAAGCCACGCCCACAGAACTGGTAGTAAAAGAATTGGAACCTACTCCTTGCACCACCTTCTATTGTACAAACATTTTCATTACATAATTTATTATACAACCCTATGAAGCTCTTTGAATATTCTGGATATTAGTAAATTTCACCTTCAATCCCATTATTCAGTTTTTAATAGCCTTTATTCAAGTGACTACAACTGGATTTATACTGAAAATACTTTTTGCAGATTAGAGAAATTGGATTTTAATTATGCCTCAGGAAGGGGAAGAGATTAAATATAAACTCTAAAATAGAAGAGATATGTGCCAATTTCTAAATTGATTTGTTTTCAAATCTAAAACTGCATAAAGAGGCAACTTGGAGTGCTTTATCTGCCATTGACAAAGTAGGTTGTTACATTTACCTCAGCAGTTTATAGAAAGATGGGATGATAGCTACAGCGGTGATTTATTATATTTTTCCTTGTAAAAGTTGTAAAATGCTAATTATTCTAGAATTAATTTTGCTTTGATTCGTATATTTCTTAATTAGGGTCCTATACCAGACCAGATTGCTGTCTTCATTAAATCATGATACATTCCACTCAGAGGGAAGCAACTGGATTTTTGGATTTACTGTAATTTATTTTAAACATGTCAGAGAATAATTGAGAAATAGATAACATTTGCATGAATAACTAGATTATGATCGGAATCTTTCTTTTTTTCTTTTTCCATTAACTTAGAAAAAGAAATCAGGTGCTCAGCTCTAGAGTAAAAGATAATAATACTAATGGGAAGGATTTGGTTGCTTAGAATATACGTATGAGTCAACAACATGATGCTGAAGCAAAAAAAAAGGCAAACAGAAAGAATTGTGTATTTTAATAAATTAAACAAAATTACATTAGAAAGCAAATCTGTCTGAAATCAACTTGCTTATTCAAAAGAGAAAATTTCAATGTTTTATAAAGGACAGCTACTTCTGAGTCAACTAAAAATATTCTACTGATAGCAGTTGGTTAAGTTGGTATGCATTCCAAATTTCACAATATTTCATGCAGTATTTCCTCTAGAATAATGTTCTCTTGCTGCTGCAGAGCAGTAGAAAAACAGAGCATTCTTCAGTGACAGGGGGACTATTTTGCATGGTAAGCGGTGCCAGGCATCTCCGATCTGTAATCCCAGAAAGCTAGTAATAGATACAACTGCAAATACTGAAGCAAACTCAGAAACCTGAGTATCTGCACTGTGCAGAGTGAATGTTTGATTCAAAATGACAACAACCAAGCCAAAACATTTTGTTCTTCCATTCTTCTTTACAAAAGAGGAGTTGTAAACCCCCTATCTCAGTACAGGTGAACAAACTCTATACCGTTTGACCCTTTATGTTTATGTATTCTTTCCTTAGATTAGTCAGCTTTTAAAGAAGAATCATGGGGGAGAGATCAGTCAGATAAACAAACTAAATGTAAATCGCTCCAAACTAAATTGCAGAAAATACGATTTCAGCGATAGAGTGGCCAACGCCTGGAATTCACTACTGGACTTTGTGCACCTTTGTGCCTAACGTTGCTGTCCTAATGTCTTTTTATCTTTTCTATCTCTACTTGCCAAGTGTATTGGTGGTTATTGAAACGGATGTCCATGTGCCGCCTCTATGTTGGTTGAGGCAGGCAGGATTCCTTGAGGACCATTTGTTGGGGGTCAGGGAAAAGGGAGAGTTTTGCCTTCTCTTTCTGCTCCAGATCTCCATGGACAATTGGTGGGCCACTGTGTGACACAGAATGCTGGACTCGATGGGGTTTGGCCTGATTCAGCATGGCTCTTCTTATGTTCTTATGTTCTTACTAAAAGAAGAGTATCCTATATACCTGTGATGGTGAACCTATGGCACGTGTGCCACAAGTGACACACAGAGCCAGGTCTGCCAGCTAATTTCTAGGCCTTCTAGGCCCACTGGAAGTCAGAAAACAGCCTGTTTACAGCCTCTGGAGGGGTTGGGGAAGGCCCATTTTTTTGCTCTCCCCTGGCTTTAGAGCCTTTCAAGGAGCCTGGAGAGGGTGAAATCTTTTTCCCCACCCTGTGGAGGCCTTCCAGAGACCAGAAATGGTTTAAGTTTTAGTTTAATTTAATTGGATTTGTAGGCCACCACTCTCTGAGGACTCAGGGTGGCTCACAACATATACAAGAAACAATAGTAAAACAATCCAATTAACATACATACAAAAGCAATCCTTAAAATTCTAGTTTTAGAAAACTTCCATTAACATTCATTCAACAATCATACTAAAAAACATTTGTTGGTCAGGGGGAAGATCTAGCAGCCCCAGGCCTGGCAACAAAGATAAGTTTTTAGGCTTTTTTGGAAGGCAAGGAGGGTGGGGACAGTGTGAATATCCAGGGGGAGCTGATTCCAGAGAGCCGGGGCCCCCACAGAGAAGGCTCTTCTCCTAGGTCCCACCAGCCGACATTGTTTGTTCAATGGGACCCTAAGGAGACCAACTCTGTGGGACCTCATCGGTCCCTGGGATTCGTGCGGCAGAAGGCGGTCTCGGAGATAGTCTGGTCCTATGCCATGTAGGGATTTATAGGTCATAACCAACACTTTGAATTGTATCCAGAACCAACACTTCAAGCTTTACTAAAAGCTTTAGGTTTAGTTTTTGCTTGATTGTTTAGTTAGCTGTTTTTTTTTAATCGCAGCAAGATATTTTCTGCACATCCTTTCTAAAAGCTGTGTGCTGAACCGTTTGGAGGCTGTTCATTCATTTCTTCACCCCCACTATCTCTGGCTTAGAAGAGGTATTTCAAAAATTATTGAAGTGAAACTGTTCAAGCCATCTCGCTAAAATTTGGCAGGGTTGATATCCCCTAAAGGGCTATGAGTAATTTCTAGTTTACTTTTGCATCCTGCACGCTCTCAGGTCAGTCCCTATATCCAGTTTAGAAAAATGGGTAGACGTAATTGAATTCAACTGGCACAAGCAACTTAATGTTTATGATCAGCCAAACGTCAAAACTGTTGGGCGAAACAGGACAAAAAACAAGTGAAAGAAAGAAACATAAACTACAAGGGGGGGGGAGGGAAGAGATGTGGAGAACTTAATAATTTCAGACCAGCTAGAAACTGTTGAGAATAATTAGTATGGACAGTTACAAAGAAAGGGCTTTGATATATCCGTTTTTAACTGTTTCAGGTATATAATAGCAGCAGAAAAGAGATGGAAAGTAGAATTACTTTCTTTTCTTTTCTTTTTTTAAATTTTTTATTGTACAAATAATACAAAATACAACATATTATACAAAACATGAAATAGTGGTCGTAACAATAGAGAACAATCGAATAACATATCAATTAACAAAGTACAAACTTAAAAAACTAGAAGAGGGGAGGGAAAGAAGTAGGTAGGGAAAGGGTAGAGAGGAGGAGGGAAAAAGATAGAAAGGACAGAGAACATAGAAAGGATAGAAAGGATAAAAGATTTGGCGAATGTCCGGGGGAGCTGTAATGAAAACGAGAACTGATTCCTATTTTATTAGCTCGTTACCATGGTTCGGTTTGTTTATCTAGATTGATAGATGAAAGTGCTGAGTTAATCAAGTTATAGAGATTTTAGGGAGTAGTAGTAAAGATACTATCAGTATATATATAAAGTCTCTTAATACTATATAAAATATAAGATAGCTATATCCCAGATTTGTAACTGGTCATGTTTATATCCAACATATCAATCTTATGGCGTGTTATTCTCACTCTTTTTTCTTCTTCAATTATTTTCTTCTGGATTAAAAACGGGAACAATTTGGTGACATATCCAATATAGCTATCCCTGCTATTTCTTCTTATCTAACAACAAATGAAGCAAAGGCAGTGTTGTGGCCTGTTCGCATACTGTTTAACTAGCAATGGATCCACAGGACCCAGGGGCAGTGGTAGTGTGGTACAAGTGGCCTGTGTACTTGGTTCCCGAGCCTGAGAGTGAACAGGACATGGTGTCAGAGGTTCAAGAGCAACCAGGGTCTTCTGCACCTGCTGAGATGAGTGACTCAGGAGAAGAGGAAGAGCCTCTTCTTGATACTAGGACTCACAGGGTCTATAGGAGGAAAGAGTGGTTACTCAGGAGGAGGCTTATTTAAGATGGAGTCACACAATGCTTCCATGCAGAGAACAATACCGTTTCACTCCAAACTCTTGCTACATCTATTGTCTTCAGCTTGTGATTTTAAAAAAACCACACTCTTGTCTGCATTAATTAGCATTAATTAGCAACCACTGTAAGTCTATGATAAGGAATTGTTGCTTGGCGGGACCCAGGGGAAGAGCCTTCTCTGTGGCAACTCCCCCCAGAGATTAGAATTGCCCCCACCTTCCTTGTCTTTCGTAAGCTGCTTAAAACTGACCTCTGCCACCAGGCATGGGGGAATTGAGATACACTTTCCCCCTAGGCCTTTACAATTTTATGCATGGTATATCTGTATGTATGTTTGGTTTTTATAATAATGGGTTTTTAACTATTTTTAGTATTGGATTATTATTATATGCTGTTTTATTACTGTTGTTAGGTGCCCCGAGTCTGCGGAGAGGGGTGGCATATAAATCCAATAAATAAATAAGTAAACAAGCAAATAAATAAATAAATAAAATAAAATAAAATAAAATAAAATAAAATAAATAAAATAAATAAAATAAATAAAATAAATAAAATAAATAAAATAAATAAAATAAATAAAATAAATAAAATAAATAAAATAAATAAAATAAATAAAATAAATAAAATAAATAAAATAAATAAAATAAATAAAATAAATAAAATAAATAAAATAAATAAAATAAATAAAATAAATAAAATAAATAAATAATGCTACAATCTAGTAATTACTGTTGTGTTTACCTATTCTTGGAACTCTGGCCAGCTGCTAAGACATTATTAGCAGTGTGGTGAAGACTTTATTAGATTTTACCTGCTTTTAGAAGAAACTCAAAACTGCTAAGACTTTTATTAATAGTAAACATTTAGTAATACAGTGATCCCTCGAGTATCGCGAGGGTTACGTTCCAAGACCCCTCGTGATACTCGATTTTTCGCGATATAGTGGTGCGGAAGTAAAAACACCATCTGCGCATGCGTGCCCTTTTTCCATGGCCGCGCATGCACAGATGGTGGAGTTTGCGTGGGCGGTGGGGAAGACCCAGGGAAGGTTTCTTCGGCCGCCCAGCAGCTGATCCGCTCGGCAACGCCACAGCAGTGAGGAGCCGAAGATCGGGGTTTCCCCTTTGCGTGGGCGGCGGGGAAGACCCAGGGAAGGTTTCTTCGGCCGCCCAGCAGCTGATCTGCTCGGCAGCGCCACAGCAGCGAGGAGCCGAAGATCGGGGTTTCCCCACCACCCACGCAAAGGGGAAACCCCGATCTTCGGCTCCTCGCTGCTGCTGCGCTGCCGAGCAGATCACGTGCTGGGCGGCCGAAGAAACCTTCCCTGGGTCTTCCCCGCCGCCCACGCAAAGGGGAAACCCCGATCTTCGGCTCCTCGCTGCTGCCCGCCCGCCGCTCGCCCGCCCGCCGCCCGCCGCTCGAGAGCAAGAGGGGGAGAGATAGAGAAAGAGAGAGAAGGAAAGAAAGAGATGAGAGAGGGAGGAATAGAGTGTGAGAGAGGAAGAAGCAAGATAGAGAAAGAGAGAGAGAAAGAAAGATGAGAAAGGAAGAGAGTGACGTCATCGGGTGGGAAAAATCGCGATATAGCGTTTCACGAAGATCGAGATCGCGAAAATCGAGGGATCACTGTAAATCCGGTGGTGTGCATCTTATTTTGGGGGGTGGGGATCTTGATGCTGGGACAGAACAGACATATATTTTGATGCTTTCAGAATTAAATATTGAATAAATTTAATTGAATTACACTTTCTTCAGATCTACAGTGTCAATCTTCTGTTGGATCCTTTCACCTCTGATCTAATCTTTGATCTTATTTTTGAATTTAACCTTGGTTGATTTGCAACTACACATATGGTCCACTTCTCTGACTGGGGCAGAAAAAATATCGTAACTTTTGGAGAACATATTATCTAGCTAAAGCATAAGATTTCTAATCTTGAAATCAATTTTTCATTCATATCTTCTGATCACCCACAATTCTGGGCCAAATTGTTTCTAGTCAGGATAAACTTTGAAATTGCTAAGTTCAATGACTTTCATACAAAAGAGACAGTGGTAAAATATAGTGACTTTCATACAAAAGAGACATGGTAAAATATTTGTGTAGGGGTTTTTTAAAGGGAAAAGATAATAAAATGTATTGCTGCTAATAACAATAATAACTTTAAAATGCTGCTCAAGAGCTGAATCCACACTGCTTGCTTTGACACATTCTTGTTTTGAATACTGCTCATTTCAATTGATTGTTTTCCATTTATTTTTGCAAAAAATACAAAATGGTAAACGCCTTTAAGTGTAATCAGCATAAACAAAAGATGGAAACTGAATCAATAATCAACAAAATAGAGTACAGGTGAGTGGGGGGGGGAAGGTTGCAAAATAAGGAGAGGGATTAAATTTTCTTCCTATTTTTCTTCTAGTATTTTCATTTTTTTTCATTTCATTTTATTGGATTTGTATGCCGCCTCTCTCCGTAGACTCGGGGTGGCTAACAACAGTAGTAAAAACAGCATGCGACTATCCAATACTAAAGAAGCTAAAAACCCTTATTTTAAAACCAATCATACATACGAACGTACCATACATAAATTGTGGAAGCCTAGGGGGAAAGAATATCTTAATTCCCCCATGCCTGACGACAGAGGTGGGTTTTAAGAAGCTTGCGAAAGGCAAGAAGGGTGGGGGCTATTCTAATCTCTGGGGGGAGTTGGTTCCAGAGGGCCGGGGCTGCCACAGAGAAGGCTCTTCCCCTGGGTCCCGCCAAACAACATTGTTTAGTTGGCGGGACCCGGAGAAAGCCAACTCTGTGGGACCTAATTGGTCGCTGGGATTCGTGCGGCAGAAGGCGGTCCCGGAGATAACCTGGCCCGGTGCCATGAAGGGCTTTTATAGGTCATAACCAACACTTTGAATTGTGACCGGAAACTGAGTAAATATGTGTATAGCTTGAAAATCATAAAAGTTGTATTTGAACAAATCAATCAAATTTTAATTACGTTCCAAGACCAAATATAAAAGACTAATTGATACAATAACTATTAAAAGTATTTTATAAATTTCACATCGAAAAGAACCCTAAAATAATTGGTTGCCATCAATTAGTAACATGAAGGAGGAACCAGATTGTTGTAGCTATTGATTAGAATTTTGCAACCTTTCCGAAATTTCCCAAAAGAAAGTGATCAGCAAGGAGAAGGATAATGGCCTCCTGCCACATTGGCAATTAGAACTGTCAAAGTAAATAGTCTTCTATGTGGAATATATAACATAGAAACAGAAGTCTGATGGCAGAAAAAGACCTCATGGTCCATCTAGTCTGCCCTTATATTATTTTCTGTATTTTATCTTAGGATGGATATATGTTTAACATTAAAGAAATATTTAGAGATAATTGAGATCACACGATGAGAGAGTTTAGCTCTGGGATCTCTAGATACCAAATCCTCTGTTTTAATTCAGCCTGAGTTTTTATCAAGTTCCCAAAGCAAGTAGTGGTGGTAGGCAAGGGTTCTGGTTTTCTTTGCTGCCAGTTTACTCAGGGACGCACCGGGGGAGGGGTGTGCTTCATGCACATGTGCAGTACTTTAAAAAATGGTTCTGCACATGTGCAGAAGCTAAAAACAAGATGGTGGCACCTATGTTGTCACTGAGAGAACTGCCTGAGGGGTGTGGCAGGCCTGGGTCATTGCCTGAGCCGCCCCGAGTCTACGGAGAGGGGCGGCATATAAATACAATAAATCTAATCTAATCTGATCTATTATTATTATTATTATTATTATTATTATTATTATTATTATTATTATTATTATTAATTAGATTTGTATGCTGCCCCTCTCCGAAAACTCGGGGCGGCTCACAACAGAAATCTAGAAACCCAAGCTGGCAAGTTACTATCGGTTCTATTGATCAATCCAAACCGGAGGGAAACCCACCTCTGGTGACAAGTTCAGATCATCAATTTGCTGATTTGACCAAAATTGAACATGGAAAAAAAAGAAATATGAACATAATTCAAATGTTGTATCAAGGATACATCCAATGTTCTTGGATGACGACTACCAGCCACCCAACATATACTGAATGTCAATTCTGTTGATTCTTCCTCCTTTCTGACTTTGCCCTTCAATTTGAACTTTGGTACGGGAGCAACAAGCAATTAAGTGTCTGCTATTTGGCTGGTTCTACAGTACCCTGGAACAATGCTACCTTGGGACATATTGGGGATATCAATAGAAAAGGAGCTCACAGTGTCCATTGCAGAACCTGATACTGCAGTGCTGTTGCCACTGCCAGTCATCATCCTAATACAGTGGTACCTCTACTTACTAACTTAATTTGTTCCGTGACTGTTCTGTCTGGGTGCCCCCAGACTTCAACACCAACTGAAAAAAGCAGCCAGACACGCTGGTAAAAGCAAAGGCACTTTATAGTTTGAAAAACAAACACAGAGAAAAACCTGTTCTTCCCAGCAGGCAGGCTATGAGGCTTCACAGCAGAGTCATGATGGCCAGACAACACAGCAGACTTCTTGCTGGCACACACACCACTGTAGAGAATAAGACCCACACCTTTCCCCCCAAGGTTTCAGCCTTCAGAGACGCCAAAGATCACAGCCAGGTCCCAGGACTCCCAAAGATAATACTCCACAATACAGGAAGGGTGGGTCTGCATTTTCAGCCTTTCTGGGGAGAACCACACCCAAACCCAGCTGTTGCCTCTTTAGGGCTGGAAATACTTGGCTAATTGTCCCCTTCATTGTGCTGCTCTTCTCTGCCTGAGATCGATGATGGCTTGTGCATTTTCATCTAAGGACTCCAGGCTGCTTGCTGGGGAGAGCTCCACCCCGGGGGACTCAGGCTGTTCTCCCTCTCCCTCGGCCTGATATTCCTCCTCCCCCTCCTCCTGTTCCTCATCCTCCCCCTCTGAGCATGGAGCCGGCAGAGGTTCAGCCGTTCCCTGAGGAGCCTCAGACGGAATCACAACAGTGACCAGGTTCTTAAGTAGAAAAGTTTGTAAGAAGAAGCAATTTTCCCCATAGGAATCAATGTAAAAGCAAATAATGTGTGCAATTGGGGAAACCACAGGGAGGGTGGAGGCCCTGTTTCCTCCCACCAGATTCCTAAAGGGGCCCAACAGAGGCTTCTCCTCACCTTTTCCAGTCCTGTTTCCTCCCAGGAGATTCCTAGAGAGGCCCCACGGAGGCTTCTCCTGCCTTTTCTGGTTACAGTTTTGGAGGCTTGGGTTTGTAAGTGGAAAATGGTTCTTGAGAAGAGGCAAAAAAATCTTGAACACCCAGTTCTTATCTAGAAAAGTTCATAAGTAGAGGTGTTCTTAGGTAGAGGTACCACTGTACTAAAAATTCGACAGGATTGGCTTCCAGTATTCCTCTTTTTCGAAGCAATATTGGATGAAAGCATTTTGGTGAATGGAGTAAGATCTCCTCAAGTGACAGGCCACAGCAGGGACAAGTAAGGTAAAATAGGGAAGAGACTTATTGTCAACATTTTTCTATCTATCAAAAGCCACAGAAGCAGAAGAAAGATTCAAACAATAGATCTAGTTTCTAACTATATCTGCACCATGGAAGACAAAGCATCCATCACTACTTTTAATAGGTTCAGTGAATGGATGCAATTAATACCCCACCCCCAAAATCCCACTTGATTACTTTTATTTTTCTTTTCTCTCTCAGTGGACCAATTTTGGCACTATTGCATTATATAGTCTACTACCCACGTAGAACATTGTTGCTTTGTTGTTTGTCTTTCATAATCAAGAAGAATTTCTACTGCCTTCTTCAACTTCTAAACAACTACAAAGGTCCATTTTTCATGATTGAGGAGTCCTCTGTGTATGAATAGTTACTTTTCAACAGTTACTCTTTAATTCAATTTTTTCTCAGATACCTAACCTTCTTTTTCTGTACGGAAATGAAATCTCCATGGATGATGATACCATTCTGTATTGGGAATGGTGTTTCTTTTTTCTTTCCCCAAAGAAAAGCAAATCAAATTCATTTGGGTTCATCTAAACTCTATACAGTGTTCCCTCGATTTCCGCGAAGTAGAGATGCGGAAGTAAAAACACCATTTTTTGCTATGGACAGTATCACAAGCCATCCCTTAACACTTTAAACCCCTAAATTACCATTTCCCATTCCCTTAACAACCATTTACTCACCATTATTACTGGTACTCACCATTGAATAAGACACTTAGTGATCCTGATATTTATAAATATAATTATTTATTAACAATAATTATTTTTTTTTGTTATATATTTGCAAAAATTATTAGTTTTTGACGTATGATGTATGACGTCATCGGGCGGGAAAAACTGTGGTATAAAAAATCCCCCGCGAAGTATTTTTAATTAATGTTTTTTGAAAAACCGTGGTATAGGCTATTCGCGAAGTTTGAACCCATGAAAATCGAGGGAACACTGTATATGGTTCCACAACTGTAAAGATATAACACAATTGGGGGAAAGGATCATTACTTCTATAATATTTATTACACCAATGGTTACTCCCCCCTTTTTTTCCCCCTTCCACTATATGAGCTTCATGTAAATTAATCATGCACAAACCGTCAATCATCCAACAGTTCAATGGAACTCAGGGACTATCCCAATGGAAAATGCCTAATTTAAAATATGCTAGCTAAGGTCTTGTTGCACCTCTGCTGCTTTGGGAATGCAATTGCTTCAAATTAGTTTCCAGAGAAGCCCTGCAATAAAGCAGGAGTCATCACGTTTACAGCTTTGCTTTGCTGAAGCTTTGTGCTTATTGCAATGTTTACAAAGTATGCCTTGTGGTTTTACTGAACCCCTGAACCTTAAACTGGCAGGAATTTCCTCCATTTCTCACCTGGGGATTTTCCAGGTTGATATGAATTGGGAAGTGTTTATTTTCTCAGGAAATCCCATGTTCTTTGGGATTCCCTCTCACCTTCTTTTCCTTCAGGTGTCAATGAATTCAACCTTGCAACTTTGGTGAATATTTTCTGGAGCCCGCTGTATGTTTTGAAAATCAATATCTGGGATGCTCTGCCATCTGAAGTCTGAGGTCGTTGACATTAAGACTCCCGATGGCTGAAGGTTCAGGGCCAATATCTTGTAGAATGGAAGAGATATGAGCCAGAAGAGTTCACATGGGAGGATGCAACCTCTTTTCATACTCCTGATCTGTTTTGGGCATTCCACAAGCATTTTCCATCCAAACCGCATGCTGACTGACAGACCCAGAGGAAGAGCTCTACAGTGAGGGATGGTGTTGTGGCCCATTCATGTCCTGTGCAACTAGCAATAGATCCAGAGAACTAGAGGAAATGGTGGCATGGTACCGGCAGCCTGTGTTCCTGGCGCTCGAACCTGAGAGCAACTAGGACATGGTGTCAGAGGCTGAAGAGCAACCAGGGCCTTCTGCACCTCCTGAAATGAGTGACTCAGGAGAAGAGGAGGAGCGTCTTCTTCTTGATGCTAGGACTCACGGGGCATATTGGAGGCAAGAATGGTTACTCAGGAGCAGGCTTATTCGTGAGTAGCACTGCTGGCTACTGAACCACACCCTCAGGCTATTTAAGGCTGCATCATGTGATACTTCAGTGCAGAGGACAATGCCATTTTATTCCAGACTCTTGATGCATCTCTTGTCTTGGACTGGAGTATTGCATCCAGATTTGGTCAACACTACAAAACAGATATTGGGACTCTGGAAAAAATGCAGAGGAGAGCAACCAAGATGATCAGGGCACTGGAGACTAAAACATATGAAAAGTAGTTGCAGGAACTGGGCATGGACAGTCTAGGAAAAAGAAAGACTAGGGGAGACAGATAGCAATCTTCCAATATTTGAGGGGCTGCCACAAAGAGGAGGGAGTCAAGATATTCCCCAAAGCACCCAAAGGACAGAGAAGGCATAATGGATGGAAATTGATCAAGGAGAGATTCAAACTAGAAATAAGGGAAAACTTTCTGACAGTGAGAACAATCGACCAATGGAACAGCTTGCCCTCAGAAGTTATGGGATCTTTCTCACTTGAGACTTTCAAGAAGATATTGGATTGCCATTTATCAGGAATGGTGTAGGGTCTTCTGCTTGAACAAGGTGTTGGACTACATGACCTATAAGGTCCCTTCCAACTCTCTTAATCTGTAATCTGTAATATCTAATACTACCAAATTTAGACTGTGGAAATCCAAAGGCTCACTAGATAGCTAACATAACAATGATACAATACAAGAGAACATAACAGATTCAAGCTCAATATTAACCGCTCCAAACATGACTGTAAAAAATATGACTTTAGTAATAGAGTTGTTGAAGCATGGAACTCATTATCGGACTCTGTAGTATCACCCCCTAACCCCCAACATTTTACCCTTAGTCTGTCCACGGTTGACCTCTCCAGATTCCTAAGAGGTCAGTAAGGGGCGTACATAAGTGCACTAGAGTGCCTTCAAAACCCTATCCTATTGTCTCTCCTATATCCCATATATCTTCTCTTCTATCCCTATATAGAAACATAGAAACATAGAAGACTGATGGCAGAAAAAGACCTCATGGTCCATCTATTCTGCCCTTATACTATTTCCTGTATTTTATCTTAGGATGGATATATGTTTATCCCAGGCATGTTTAAATTCTCTTACTGTGGATTTACCAACCATGTCTGCTGGAAGTTTGTTCCAAGGATCTACTACTCTTTCAGTAAAATAATATTGTTAGTACTCTGTACAAGACAGTTGGGTTTGCAATATATAAACAAGCTAAAAGTGAATGTTTGTATACATTGAAGTACTATAGCTTCAAGAGTTAGTTTTACAAAATTGCCATAAGAGGGAGCCAGAAAGCATGATTTTCTCTCTCTTCTCTCTCTGTTCTTTCTGCTGATTTACTGTGACTGATGTAGTAAGCTCTGTGTTATTCGATGATAGTTTGATGTATTTGTAGGCTGTAATGTATGTCTGATATGTAAGGCAAAGACAGGCTTGTAATATTATTATTGTATTGAGAGTTATTGACTGGTTAGAATGTGTATGTGTAAACCGCACTGTTTATCTTGACTGCTATTTGTAAAGTAAACACTATTTTATAAACTTTAATGTATCTGTTTTGTATGATTAAATAATTACTCATATCTCTTGGATATCTGCTGGAATTCCACATTTCCTCTGTGCATGTCCTTGATAACTCAAGGGTCATTCTGCACACTCCTTAAAAACATACATATACATATGCGTTTGTGTGTGTGTGTGTGTGCCTGCGTATGTGTGTACTCTATTTTAACTAGAATTTCACTACTGAATGATAGATTAATAACAAGGCAAAGATGTGGCTCATGGGATGGAGTTTCCTTCCCAGTGGCAGAATTTTAAGTTCAAGTATTGTTGGGTAGAAAGTAAAAGCTGTAGAACCTGGAATCTGATCAATTCTTAGATGGGCAGAGCACAGGTAGACTAATAGGAAACCTGTAGTCTCCATGCTATTGCTTAAATACAGGATTCCTTGTAAATCTTCATTTCTACTTTGCATAACTAACATAGAACACAAGAGAAAGACTGGCAATAACTTACAATATGTTCTTAGGGTAGTTTGTGGCTAGTTTTATAGAGTAAATTGCACGCGCAATTTATAGAGTTAATTGCACGCGCGATTTGGAAGATTTATTGTAATACTTTTAATCAAACTTCCCAAAATTGCATACATACTTTCAAATTCATAGAATTCTTACCTAACATGGTTAATAATCATAGTTTTGTAATTGTGTTCATTGTGTATCAGAAGAGTTTATAGGAGCTTCTCAATAATACTAATAATATTAGCCTATAGCATTTGACAGTGGAATTAAGTGTATGCCATCTTTGCCCTTTCTTACTGATGGATCTGCTCATTTTCCAAGTGGGATTTTCTTAAATACTTGATCCAGCACTGAGGTATCATAAAACAGAGACATACTGGGAAATGAGAACACCAAGTGTCTCATTTTTCACTCCCCACTTTGGCACGTAAGCACCAGACATGTTGTGAATTGAACAATTCTACCTGCTACCAAACAAAGCTTAAGTGGTAGGGGGTGGAAGATTGAGCAAGAGGAAAATAGCCTAAGCTAGGAGAAACTCAACTGCTGAGGGAACTGCTTGTAAGGTCTCAGTACTTGCAAGAAAATTACTTGCAACGTTGAGCTGAAAAAGTTCATTTCACCACAGGAAGCATCTGCTCCCAAATAAGGCATGATCACATGTGGCTAAAATTATTCACAGGTGTTGCATGTAACCCTTCTGTTATAACTATTGCAAATAAAATGATTCCATATGATGGTGCTATGCAAAAGAGACTTCTAAAAATACATCTAAAACTACTTTCTAAAAATACCTGGATTGGCAGCACTTTATTAAACCAGGACTCCTCACTATCTTTATTTGGCTGTGTTATTTTTAACCTTTCTTATGAGTAGGGGATCAAAATGACTAAGAATGGCATAGGATGACATGGGATGTTGTGAGCCACCCCGAGCCCTCGGAGAAGAGTGGCATAGAAATCCAATTAATAAACAGTTAAACAGTTAAACAGTTAAACAGTTAAACAGTTAAACAATTAAACAATTAAACAATTAAACAATTAAACAGTTAAACAGTTAAACAGTTAAACAATTAAACAATTAAACAATTAAACAATTAAACAATTAAACAATTAAACAATTAAACAATTAAACAATTAAACAATTAAACAATTAAACAATTAAACAATTAAACAATTAAACAATTAAACAATTAAACAATTAAACAATTAAACAATTAATAAATTTCAAGCCTCCAGTTTATTTCTGTGGAGTGGAATGATTTGGGACTAAATCTCACTCAAATCCTTTTGTTCACCTTGACTAACAGTAGCTCTGAAAGAGCTTGGCCTTTTCCTACCTGGACACTAGGGGTGGGTTCTACTTGTGACACTACTTACCTTCCCCCCAGTTCGCATCATGTTCTCTCATACAATTAAGCTTTCGCGCATGCTCAGTAGCAGGAATCAGCCTGAAACACACCTTTTTCAAGTAGCGGAAGAGGAGAAACCATCCAAACGGGAAAATTCTCAAAAAATTCACGAATAAGATGGTGGCATGCACAGACCAGCACTGACAGTGATGTCACCAGTGGGTCACTATCGGTTTGGGGAATCTGGTCCAAACTGGGAGGAACCTGCCTCTGCTTGACACCTACATTGCCCCTTATTTGAAAGGGAAGGTGGAATGTAGGATCCAAAAAAACCATTAAATAACTTTGCATTCGCTAAACTATCTACAGAGTTGCTATTGAGGAAAAGTGCTCTGATTTTTGCCAAAAACATAAAATAATGGGCTGAAACTCATGAATAAAATATATGCTTTTCACCTGGAATGTCCCAAGTTCAATCTTGAAGACCTCAAGATAGCACTGAGAAAACTCTTTTGGAATGATTGCCATGTCAATGTTGAGTTTCACCAAGAGTATTTCTAGGTCTTACAACTGGTAATAACATCTAGCCAACTTCAAGCTAGGGGGTTGAAAATGCTAAACATGATTCAACTTGGTTAATATATGATAAGAGCACCATGAAATTATGGAAAAGATAGATACTCTCGCACTTATTCAATTACTTATTCATTTATTCAATTACTTATACCCCTCTTTCACCAAGGGAGATATAAGTATCATATCTCTTATTATACAACTTGTTTTCTACCTTATACTTTAATTATCTACCATGAGAAAACATCAAAAAGGAACTTCTCCCATTGAATGTTTCTTGATTGAAAAGAGTAGGCAGGCAGGGAAAGTTAAGTGATAGAATATGAATAACAGAAAACAGCGCCCTCCTTTACCTTCAAAACTGAAGTAAATACCTCAAGAGAATTTCAAAATAAATTCTTAAGCATTCTGAAAATAAGGCCCAAAAGGGGGAAAAAGAGGACTCTTGAAGAAGAGGAAAATTTAAGAAATTGCTAAGCAGATTTCAGGGCATTGTTGTGAAAAGGATCAAAAGAAAACCAAAATAGTGTGATCTGGAATATAATGAAAAGAACAAGCTGAACCTGATTCAATGCACTTCATCATATGATGATAGGTATGGAAAGGAGAAATTTTGATGATGAGGAAAGTTTAGTGCCAAGCCAAAATATATAATCTAGATTTTGATGGGATATCTTTTATAGGTGGAGGCAATGTCCTGAAAATGGTATAATCCTAGAAAATATATCAAAATTAATATCACAAGAGAGTAGAGGTCTCTGTATAATAGAAATGTGTGTGTGTGTGTGAGAGAGAGAGAGAGAGAGAGAGAGAATCATCTTAAAATTCTTTCTATATTTTATCCTTTCCCATCCATTGTCAGCCTGCAATAAATCCGTTCTTTCAGAACCAATATAGTTATCAATCGATATAAAAAATTGAGACAGACATCAGCACACTCAGTACAAAGCATAGTTTAATAATTCAACTTCTATTCATTTCCAAATCTTCTGGTTTTCTTTTTCACTGCGACTACACACACACACACACACGAAATATTTTTTTAAAAAAATATATAAAAAATTCAGCAAAAATATGTTTTATATATATATCAGATCCTGTGACCTAGAGGTTAATCTTCTGCCTTACAAGGCAGAAGCTACAGGATCAGATCACAGTAAGGGTATGACTAGCTGATGAGGCCAGAACAAGACCGAAGTAGTGCTATCCCAGTCTCCCTTAATTTTAAAAATTCAGCAAAAACATGTGATACATACAGAAAACAGTTTGTCGGCTATGAATAAATTAACTGCTTTGAAATGGTCCTGGGTTGGGCCTAGAGATAAAAAGGAACTGTGACTTTCCTTCAATATACCAGGGTGATCCAACAGAAAAAACATATAGCCACTCCCTGGTACAAAGCTGAAGGGATCAGATCCTGTGGCCTAGAGGTTAATCCTCTGCCTTACAAGGCAGAAGCTACAGGATCAAATCCCAGTAAGGGTATGGCTAGCTGATGAGGACAGAACAAAATAGTGCTATCCAAGTCTCCCTTAATTTTAAAAAATCAGCAAAAAACATGTATGTATGTATGTATGTATGTATGTATGTATGTATGTATGTATGTATGTATGTATGTCTTGGCATATTCAGGTTTCTTCCCGTGTAAGTTTCAGAGATTCCTGGTGATTTTTCGATGAGATCCAACTCGCCATCTTAGGCTGGTGCTTTCAGCTTTGTGCTCGGACCAAGACCTACATACCTGTATCCAGGAAAATCTTTTTTGCCCATGATCATGTATGGCTAAATATACATGATCGTGTAAACCTAAAATGGTCACCTAACATCAAAAACATCATCAAAATAGCACAACAAAGAATGTTCTTTCTGCGCCAGCTCAGGAAGCTCAAACTGCCCAAGGAGCTGCTGATACAGTTCTACAGAGGAATCATCGAGTCTGTCATCTGCACCTCTATAACTGTCTGGTTTGGTGCTGCAACCCAACAGGACCGACACAGACTTCAGAGGATAGTCATAACTGCAGAAAAAACAATTGCTGTCAACCTGCCTTCCATTGAGGACCTGTATACTGCACAAGTCAAAAAGAGGGCTGTGAAAATATTTACTGACCCCTCGCATCCTGGACACAAACTGTTTCAACTCCTACCCTCAAAGCTACAGAGCACTGCACACCAAGACAACTAGACACAAGAACAGTTTTTTTCCCAAACGCCATCACTCTACTAAACAAATAATTCCCTCAACACTGTCAGACTTTTTACTAAATCTGCACTTCTATTCTACTAGTTTTTCTCATCATCCCTGTCATCCTTTGCCTCCCACTTAGGAGGACTGTATGACTGTAACTTCTGCTGCATCCTAAGTATCCTTGTATCCTAAGATTTTTATTAATATTGATTGTTTCTTCATTGCTTATTTGACCCCTATGGCAATCATTTGTCAATGTTGAGAGCATATGCACCAAGACAAATTCCTTGTGTATCCAATCACACTTGACCAATAAAATTCTATTCTATTCTATTCTATTGGGTCTGCATTGTTCTACACTACCACCACTACTCATCTATGTGCTCTTCCAGCATGCTCTCCTGCATGCAATTGGAGTTTGCCCCACCTTCTTTAGGCTGTTCCTTATTTATTTTATTATTTATTAATTAGATTTGTATGCCACCCCTCTCCACAGACTCGGGGCGGCTAACAACAATAGTGAAACAACATATAACAAATCTAATATTTAAAAAATTTAAAAACCCTAATTTAAAAAACCAAACATACACACAAACATACCACGCATAAATTGTATAGGCCTAGGGGGAAGGGCATATCTCAGTTCCCCCATGCCTGATGACAGAGGTGGGTTTTAAGGAGCTTGTGAAAGGCAAGGAGGGTGGGGGCAATTCTGATCTCTGGGGGGAGTTGGTTCCAGAGGGTCGGGGCCACCACAGAGAAGGCTCTTCCCCTGGGTCCTGCCAAATGATATTGTTTAGTCAACGGGACCCGGAGAAGGCCAACTCTGTGGGACCTAACGGGTCGCTGGGATTCGTGCGGCAGAATGCCTATGGGGGGAGGATTTTTTTTCAGATCTCCATCTGAATGATCCATTCCCCCTAGGCCTTTGCTGATATCTTAATGCCTGATATGCCGGTGGTATATCAAAGTATCTATTAAGGGAGTTTTTATTTGAAAACCAGGCTTCTTTCAGGAGACGGCCTCCCTTTGTTTCATCGTAGGCCAGAACCTTGGTCTCCTGGAAGTTAAATTCATGGCTCTGCTACTCTATATGGGTCCAGATCTGGGAGCGCTGTCCTTGGTGTTGGACCGCTAGTTCATGCTTGTGCACCCTGTTTTTTAGTCAATTAGCCATTTAAATTTCCAAGAGCTTACTAAACTTAAATTCTAATTGTAACATATTATTATCTTCTCAAATTAGGTAAGTGGAGTGGAGTTTAAAAGATAACACAGAAGGATTTAATGAATATTTGAGACATGTATGTGCAAACATTATTGGAATTTGATGAAGCACATACTGGTTGATAGAATATTAGAAAGACATGTGCAAATTATTAATGTCTGCATCACCAGAGACAATATTAGTTTCAAAAATAAAACATCTGAAATTAAAAGCACCCCAAAAACACGTAATTTACAAGAAGAGAGTAAAGAGAGCAGAATGCAGAAGGAATATGGTTTCTAAGACATGTTATTTTCTTTATTGAAGTGTCTTATCATCCATTTTGCAAGATTTTTTCCATACATTTTACTTTGGGATTTTACAGTGGGTTGCTAAAATATTTATAACCCTGGGTAGTATGAGACAGATTAGTATTTTTATGAGAATGTGCTAAAATTCACAGATTTTAATGAAAGCATTCAAAAATTCATCTTTTTTCCCATAAAGACAAAAATACCTTAACATTTTAAACAAGTGGAAATAAAAAAATAAAATGACCCCCATCTAGCAGTGTGAAACTTTAATATACAGGGGAATCAAGATTGCATTTATTTAGGAGTATATCTGGGGTCTTAAATAGTGGTGAGTTGAAAATGGTTTTGCTACTGGTTCATACGCACAACACCTCTAAACACAACACAACACCTAAAAATTGATTTATTTGATCAAGGTTAAAATAGTTATGTTATTTCTACTAAGCCGTAATTGACTTTTGCTGACTAGGACTGAAGAACAAGGTTTTATGGATTTGTTTGTAGGTAAGAGATGAGAAATATGAACAAGAAATTATTTGTGTTTTAATAAAAGATGGTAAGTTACCAAAATTATTTATATTTATTACAATAAAGGAGGAAGTATTTTTATATATTTCTTGGTGGGTTTTTTTAATATAACTTTTTTTTTCTATATTTTTTACCTTTTTTTATTCTTTTCTTTTTCCTTACAAGGTAAAGTTTAATAAAATTACAAAGAAAACAGAATGTTGCTGAGAATCATGCTGTGGCCCCTGGCGGATATATTATGATAATGTTCATAAACACATTTTCAGAATATTTGGAGGGTGTGAGACCCCAAATATCCCTTATTTCCTTTTTTCCACCCACACATAGCTTGTATTAGTATACCAAGCAACATGCAACATGGATGAACGCCAGCAGCGGCTCTGAGTTCTGCAGAGGATCATTTCCTTAGGTGGCTTTCCTCTGTGTCTGTGTTTACAGCTGGTGCATTTTTTAAAAGGTCAGCCTGCGTTTGGGAGATCCCATTGGGACCCCTGTTGTAATTACACGGAACATCAAGAATCCACACACTGATAGCATGTGCTGAATTCCAAGTGAAAGGTGATAATAAAAGAGAAACTCTTATGGGACTATATTGACTTGTAGCTGGGTGATTTATCAATGTAGCAGCACCATCAGGACTGGACTGCTAACTGTAAATATGCACCTCTATAATACAAAGACCATAGCATCAACATGATGCTATGGTTTTTTTTTAAGATGAAGATTCAGAGGTCTCCTTATTTTCTCCCCACTTCCTGTCCTAGACAAACTCTGGGGAAATTAAAAAACAAATAAAGGTGCCTTTTAAAGCAGAGACAAAGTGAGGGTGACACATTACACAGTATAGACCTGCCTGAAACAGCCCTGTTTTTAAAAAGACTGTTTGATCTTGAGCAATGTGAGATCTGATTTAAGAGTGGTGGTGTTGGTGGGTTGGGGAAGCAAGCATCCACAGGGAAGCATTAAATTTGGAAGATGGGGATGAAAATAACAGGGAGAGTAAACAAGATTAAATCAGTCATGTTTCATTTGGATACAGTACATTGAAAGGTTTCCATACAAATCATGTTTGTTTCTATACCTTTTTAAAGGCAGAAACAGCAGGAATGGGAAATGGTCCTTTGGGTTTAAGGAAGACCCCATTGTGTAATTCATCTGCGGACATGGAGAAGGTTCTTTAGATCCAGTCTAGAAGTGCTCAAACAAACACAAATCTAATGACAAAAGTGTTGTACTCCATCATAAAAATTAACACTTCCAAAGTATGAAATAAAAGTGGGATACAAATATAACCGCAAATAGTAAAAATGCTGGAATTGAAATAAGCAGTTATCACGTAACACTCCAGACTTAACAACCGTCAATAAGAAAGGGGGGAAAGTCTGGATAGTGGACATGACAATACCTGGAGGCAGCAGAAACAAGGAGTCCTCAATTTACAACCACAATGGAGCCACATATTTATGTTCCTAATGTGAAATCTGTTACCCAATTTTGCCCCGTTTTATGACTTCTCTTGCCACATTTGTTAAGTGAATCACTGCAATTGTTAAATTAACAACATGGTTTTTAAAGTGAATTTGGTCTCCCCACTGACTTTGTTTGTCAGAAGGTTGCAAAAGGTGACCACAGGACACTACAATTGTCATAAATGTGAGTCGGTTGTCAAGCATCCAAATGAAAATCACATGACCATAGGGAAACTGCAATGGTCATAAGTGTGAAAATAATAATAAGTCACTTTTTTTCCAGTGCTGTTGTAACTTTGAATGGTCACTATGCCAAGGTTGCAGATAACATCCAAACCAAATTAGAATCTGAGTCAAAGTATTCCTCAAAGTTCCAATTTATTTCTGGAGCCATCCTGGCACCTATACAGGGAAAGCTGGATCTAGTTTCCCATTCAATTGAAAGTTTACACCCCCCCCCCTTGTTCCCACCCACAAACTTGACAGGCTGTCCATTCAGATTGTGCCAGCATGGTCAGTTCTTTCTTCACTTCCGCCCCCTGTGGGTGGGCATGTCCTTGGACCACTTGGAAGAATGCTTTGTGGCTGCATCTGTTGCTTCCTAACATTCACCCCTCCCAAGTTCCCACAAACATCAGGTCTTCTATAGATAATGTGGCAAGCCATTAATTTATCACCAACTTCTGCAGCAGCTTGACACACTAAATGAACTGTTGAAAGTTGAGGATTATCTGTTAAAAAAAAAAGATTGGGAAAAAATCACAACGTGCAAAAACCTGAAAATAGAAGTAGAACAACTATGGCAAAAGAAAGCAAAAATAGTACCAATAAGACCTTAGGGGCACTCCCAAAATATCTTGGGGTCAATCCTAATTCCTGAACACTACCAGCATTGACAAAATCACCACCCATCAATTGCAAAAGGCAGCTTTCTTTGGAACAGCTTACATCTTACAACAATATCTTTAATATCATTGGACAACTTCTGCTTATCTAGGTCCTTGGGAACAAAAGGGAAATAAAAATCCAAATCTAGTCTAGACATCTGGGATTCTCCTTCTTGGGAGAACTTGATACAAGTTTAACACCAGCTAAAGAATTGGCAGTTGTAATTTAACACTTTTATGTGTATAACTACTACTACTACTACTATTACTATTAGTACTATTACTATTACTACTTTACTCCTTACTTGTCTACTTGTTTTTCTGCAATGCATTTGCTGATTGTTGAGACAATTGAACATGCCATAATTATTCAGAAGTTCAACATTTGACTTAAGATTGTTGTTGGATTGGTCAGCTTAAAACCCACATACGAAGAGTTGACCTGTATTGTCAAAATAGCACAGACATACAGCATACTTTTAGCACAAGAGGAAACAAAATTAAAGCTTATGACGGATCACATTATAGAAGCCAAGATTTGAAAAAATATAAATGAAGCCCAAAATAATATTACTCTTGTCAACCAAAAGAGTTTTGACAGGTTCGGTGTTGAATGAGGTGATCGGACTCATTGGCCAATTATATCAACATCATTGGCCAATCATATCAACATCAAGAAGCTTGTCACGTCCCTCTGTCTAGGTGTAGAAGTGACATTGCAACATTGTACATTGTCTACAACAATCTCAAAAGCAAAGAAAAGCAACTGAATCTTCAGAGAAGGGCGTCATACAAGTCAAACAAACAAACAAACAAATAAAATGCTTCCAAAGAGATTCATACTCAAAGCAACTGAGTTATCAGCACTTCATGGGAAGTAGGGTGCAAATAAAGAACAACTTAGTCTCTGTCCCCTCTTTGTCTATCGCTCTGTCTGCTCTGTTCAATATTGCTAGCATTAGACCATTTCCTTCATACTTTTTCATCTTTATATGCTTTTTGGGTTCTTTGACACTTTTTAATCCTACCAAATGGTGGATTTCCCTACTCTTATAATGAACTTCATGTAACTAAATCTCCTTTCTCTTGGTTAAGAAAGAACTAACCCTTGTTCAGGATAAATTTTTGCTCTTAGAAATGTTTACATGCACACACAGAAAACTTCAGCATCCAGAAAAAGACTATGAATTACTTTGATTTAATTAGCTGCCATGAAGAGGCAATTTGTGGATCTACTTTGATAGTGTTATTCAGTCAAAACACCATGGTACCAAAGTACCTCTCAAAACTCTAATAGTCTCATTGGAAAAGCAACTAAATTCAGTGTGTAGGAAGAAATGGTTTTAGAGAGAATGAAGAAAAACAGATTTTGGAAATTTAAAAGCAAAAAGAAATGGATGCACAAAGAATGTTGGAGAGGCAGAAATACATTATAAGGTTTATAAGCACAGGTTTTCTTCGAGTAGAAAAACAGAAGCTGTCATGGAATTATTTTATAGGAAATACTCTAATATTCTTAAGGAAATGATGTTGAAGCAGATGGTAGCAAAAAACAGATTTTGCAGTTGTCTGTTATTGTTCGCTTGAAACATTTGTAAAGCAACATTTATTGGTGAAATCTGTGTAGAAGAGCAAGCCTACATATGATTTGGATAAAATTACTTCCCTGAACTATACAATTGATAGCCAGTTGCATTTAAAACTTACAAATATTAAGAGATGCTGAGTAGAATATAGTTACAAATTTAAATATAGGTATACTAATTTTTGTTGCTAGTTGTGTAAATGTGATTGTAAACACAAAAGAAAAACTAAATACAGTGATACCTTGTCTTACAAACTTAATTGGTTCCGGGACGAGGTTCTTAAGGTGAAAGGTTTGTAAGATGAAACAATGTTTCCCATAGGAATCAATAGAAAAGCGATTAATGCGTGCAAGCCCAAAATTCACCCCTTTTGGCAGCCGAAGCACCCGTTTTTGTGCTGCTGGGATTCCCTTGAGGCTCCCCTCCATGGGAAACCCCACCTCCAAACTTCTATGTTTTTGCGATGCTGCAGGGGAATCCCAGCAGGGGAATCCCAGCATCGCAAAAATGAGAGCTTTGCTGGCAACGGAAGTGGGGTTTCCCCGTAAAGGAAGCATCAGTGAAATTGCAGCATCGCAAAAACACTGAGGTCCTCAAAACTCCACCTCTGGACCTCTATGTTTTTGTGATGCTGTGATTTCACTGAGGCTCCCCTCACTGGGAAACTCCACCTCCGGACTTCCGTTGCCAGCGAAGTGCCCGTTTTTGTGCTGCTGGGATTCCCCTGCAGCATCACAAAAACGCAGAAGTCTGGAGGTGGGGTTTTCCATGGAGGGGAGCCTCAGGGGAATCCCAGCAGTGCAAAAACGGGTGCTTCGCTGGCAACGGAAGTCCGGAGGCGGGGCATCCCAGCAGCAGCGGTGGGTTTGTAAGGTGAAAATAGTTTGTAAGAAGAGGCAAAAAAAAAATCTTAAACCCCGGGTTTGTATCTCGAAAAGTTTGTATGATGAGGCGTTTGTAAGACAAGGCATCACTGTACAGTGGTACCTGAATACTCATCTGGGATTCATTCTGAGAAGCAAGACCAAAACAACAGGTGTCAAGCAGACCATAAGACTTACCACATGGCCCATTATTTAGGTCAGGAGGAGTACAGTAGCTAGTCATGAAGCAGCCAATGCCAGCAAATTCTTATCTCCAGTAGCCTGTGGGCACAATTTTGCATCTTGTGTTCTAATCCTTTTATTTTAATCACTAGTCCCACATTCATTTCTAATGTATTATTCTGTAACAACT
This sequence comes from Erythrolamprus reginae, assembly GCF_031021105.1. NCBI lineage: Eukaryota > Metazoa > Chordata > Lepidosauria > Squamata > Dipsadidae > Erythrolamprus > Erythrolamprus reginae. Next base: position 55,317,152 of record NC_091950.1, read on the forward strand.
GTAAAACAACTGATTGCATTTTTAAAATCCATTCCTTCCAATGGTTCATTGTTTCATATTTCAGTCATCATTTCAATGATTAACCAAATCTAGCTAAGCCTGAAACAAGAAGATGGACCTTAATTCTGTGGTTGTGCTTTGTTGCAGTAACCTCACTGCAAATTATCTGTCTGCATCCCTAACAAAATATATTTGTCCTCACTCCATCAGGTTGCTGATGATGATGAGATAAGATGGACAAAGGGAGAGAAAAGTTCTAAGAGTTAGAAAAAGAAAGGCATAAAGAAAAGAAGGATATCTAAGCTTTAGTCCTGCCCGTTTTTGATTCTGCCTCATCAACTGCCTAAAATGGCCTAATAACATGATCCCTGAGATAAATATGCTTTGAAATAACAGATTTTCTTATTCCTACTTTATACAATCCTGATACCACCTTCATTTTTCATCTACACTGGAAAGGAAAAGCATCCTACAAATCATCTATATTTATTTAAACTATAGGGATGGAAAATCCTCATATTACAATTTCACATTTGTTTGTTACTTCTGTTGAAACCAGTTAGTAGACTCTTCAGTGGCCTTGAAGATGATAAAACATAGCTATGTACTGCAGATAGATTTAATGCAGTCAGACATGCGTGAAATCTTCAAGGAGTAGTTTCAAATCCCCCTAAAACAAAAGAAATTCAGGCATACCATATCAGTCATCCCTTTGTTCTTCTACAGCAAAAACCAGCCCCCAACCCTTATAAGCCCATTATTACTGCAAAGAAAATATGCACGACATAATTTGTTACACTTTATTTATTCATTTATTTAAGAATTAGGTTATATGAACAACTATGAAAGTTATTATAGTTAAAATTTGACAGTATTATTTTCAGGCAGACACAGCCTTAAAAGAAGTGAATTCAAAATCACTTCCCAATTTCCTAAATGTTTTCACATTTAGATTTCAGGCTAACATGTGAATCAAGAATACCCATTCTTTCTAAATGTTCCTCCACTATTTTTAGAGGAAAGAACCTGGACAATCCATTCATCACTGGGTCATGGTTTCAGAGATATTTCTTATGCCTATAGGAGGACAAAATAACAGTGGAAATGGGAACAAATTACAACTTCCTGCTGGCTGTTCCATTGAGTCTCTTTGTGGAAAACTAGCAGGGAGATCAGAAACCATCCTGCCTGCCTGCCTTCAATTCGTGCCAGCTTTCTCATGTACTTTACTTGTGTGAAGCTTGCTGGGAGAAAGTCAGTGAGAAAGCTGTCAGGAAGTTGCAAGTCCAAGGTCAACAGGCAGATAAGTAGTGGCTGCTTTATGGAGGAGGGAGAGAGGACGTGTTTGGACAATAAAGAGGAAACTCATCAAATTTGCAAATGACACCATGCTGGCAGGAATAACTAATACTCCAGAAGATAGGCTCAAGATAAGGACCCAGATTGTTGGCGGCAATATACTGACTCTGTAAATTACTTAGAGAGGGCTGAAAAGCAATATATAAGTCTATATGCTATTGCTATCTTGACAGTGTTGAACACAGGATCATATATAACAAAGTGAAATTCATTAAGATGGGAAAGAAGCAAGGTTTTATATTTAGGGGGGGGGAACCAAAACCCAAATTCATGGACATAGAATACGTGGCGCCTGGCTCAATAGTAGTAACTATTCTTGGATCTTGGAGTCCTAGTGAATAATCATTTAAATTTGAGGCAGCATTTTGTTCCAGCTGCCAAAAAGGTCAACACAGTCCTAGGCTACATTAAGAGGGCTAGAATCAAGTTTACATAAAGTGTTAATACCGGTTTATAATGCCTTGATAAGACCACACTTGGAATATTGCTTCTAGTTTTGGTCACCATGATATATAAAATGTTGAGACACTAAAAAGAATGCACAGAAGAGCAACAGGATTATTAGGGGACTGAAGGCTGAAACATATGAGAACAGTTGCAGGAGTAGGGAGTAGGTAGACCACAACTTACTTTGTGATAAACAAGAAAAATGTGAAATAGACAGATGGATTTGTAACTGGTGACAGACCATACTCACCAAGTAGTCCTTAATGATACTATATCTACAAGGAGGGAAGTAAATAGTGGGGTACCACAAGGTTCTACCTTAGCCCCAGTACTCTTCAATATCTTCATAAATGATTTAGATGGTGGAATAGAAGGAGAACTCATCAAATTTGCAGATGACACTAAGCTGGCAGAAATATCCAACACCCCAGAAGACAAGCTCAAAATCCAAAAAGATTTTGACAGACTTGAGCAATGACCCTATCCAACAATATGAAATTTAATGTGGAGAAAAGCAAGGTTTTACACCTAGGAAGGAAAAACTAAATGTACAATACAGATTAGGCAAACTCTGGCTCAAAAACATTAATTGTGAGAGGGACCTAGTGGATGAGCACTTAAAGATGAGCCAGCAGTGTGCAGCAGCAGCCAAAAAAACTAATGCAATATTTGTTTATATAAACATAGACATAGAATCAAAATCATGTGAAGTATTAGTATTGCTTTATAAATTCTTAGTAAGACCTCGCCTGGAATACTGTATTCAGTTTTGGTCACTACAGCACAAAAATTATGTTGAGACTTTGGAAAAAGTTCAAAGAAGAAAGTAAGATGATTAAAAGCTTGGAGATAAAAACATATGAAGTTCAGTTGCAAGAATTGGATATGGCCAATCTAAACAAAATAAGGATTAGGGATTATCCATACATCATCAAAACAGACTTGCAGTACACTAATAAACAATTACATTCCAAAGTAAAGCATCATGATTTTCAATGGAACTTTTTCTACATATTTGAACTTAGGCCTCATTTTCTACAAACATTTTATCTTCACTATACGTTTTTTGATAATTTATCTCTTAAGGACTGGGGACAACAGCTGTTTACAATTCTGTAAATCTCCTAGAATAACTGTAACAGGTGTGTGAATAACATGGAAATGAACTGACAGGTGGGGAGATGTTGGTTTTCAGTAAGGGAAATAGGAAAAGAAGAGCTGAAGTAAACAGAAAGCTTCTTGCTGATTGCAGCAGAGATGGGAAAACAGCTTTCACAAAAGCTTAAGGTTGCCTTGCAAATTAATCCCTTGGAACCACTTTTTTCTTCCTGATAAAGGAATTCCAACATGAATTTGTCCTTCTGGGCATTTGGCAAAGCTAAAGGGAAAGGTCAGCACAAGCTGCACACATCCTACAATAAGTTTTCTTCAGCCTGGCCCTGTTAATCAATAAAAGACTTGTGGCTTGACAAATTACTTAAGAAAATCACAATTTTGATTTGATCTGTAGTATTTTAAAATAATAAGCATGGAAGGAACCAATTGTCCACTTCCCCCCTCAAACTCCAGACAAATCTGGTGCCCAGAATGTATAACTGTGATGTTCCTTGAATTGGTGGAAAACCTGAAAGCCACCAGTAACTTCTCCACTCTATCTGTCCTTAATTCTGTCCATGAATAACAATTGCCACTGAAATATCTACAATGGAGGCAGCGTGGGAGAATGTAATAGTATTAGTAGAGATGGAAAATTGCTTGTTTGGTTAGAGAAAGGTTAATAACTGCATTTATTAGAGAATGGAAAACCCTTACAGATTATTTTTCTTAAAGAAGAGAAAAATGAATGTGGTTTATGGGTTTGATTATTAGAAAAAAGTAAGACTATTGAAAGAAGAAAAATATCTTGTAACCTTAAATAATCTATGGAGATTCAGTTTTTTGCCACAATAAAGAAAGGCAGACTTTGGAGGCTCCCGTCAAAGTAAGACAGAAATTTATTAGATATTCTTTGGGAACAATGAGAGACAGAGAGAAGAAAAAAAGAAAGAGAGAGAAAGAAAGAGGAAGGGGGAGAGAAAAGGAAGGAAGGAAGGAAAGTTTGTTCAGACAGGTAACTGTACTAGTTAATAACTTTTATAGAATAGAATAGAATTCTTTATTGGCCAAGTGTGATTGGACACACAAGGAATTTGTCTTTGGTGCACATAATCTCAGTATACATAAAAGAAAATATACATTTGTCAAGAATCATGAGGTACAACCCTTAATGATTGTCATAGGGGTCAAATAAGCAATGAGGAAACTGGGCTGAGCAAAAATATTGCCCAAAATGGATGATTCTGAAAAGATTTTCCAGACTCCTTTTAATCAACAACAGAGGTTCCATGGAACAGAAATTAGTCACTGAAAAACATATTCATCATGTTCTGGCTAACAATGGAATGGTCCAGGAAGAATTCATGGTCCTAACTACATTACCTTGTACAGATACCTTTTTTGCTATATCTGTCAATGTTTACCAAGATCCAGCAGTCACTGTTCAAATGGAAGAGATGAGGATTAATGTCTGCATAATCTTACTTTGCAAAATTCACTCTTGGCCCTTTTTAGTATCATTTTTATTCCCCAGAACAATTGAAGACAAGGTCATGAAAAAGGATGTGGAAAACACATTGCATTCTTCAAAAAGAAGGGGTTTTTTCCCCCAAAAGAAAAGCTAACCAGATCCCTCCTAGTGCATAAGGATAACAGTTTTAACATATAAGGAAACTGTTCCCTGTAATCAACCTTATGAACTTTTTGCTGAATAAGCCATGAACTAAATGGGGACTGAGGAGTTGCAATTTAACTGTCACTTTACAACTTACATATTTTTTAATAATACCATAGTTTGTGTCAGGAAAGCAAACATTTGGAATGAAGTGACAGAAATGACAAAAAGGACTTTTTTAGTTAAGCTAAAAGAAAAGGAAAATAAAAGAATTCATGTAGCATATGCTTGATAAAAATAATAACAGGTAATAGAAAAGGTAGAGCTACTCAAATCTCTTCTTGGTTCAGTCTCATAACAAAAGCAAAACAAGTTCCATCCGGAAATTATGAAAATTGGGATGAAGGTTGAAGCTGAAAAAATAAAATTAGGGAATATTATTTTCTCTAAAGAAATTTCAGCTTTCAAGAACAGATGAGCTGCATCTAGGATATTGAAGTAATTGATAGTCTGGCTAAACCTTTATGTATTTTCTTAGATGATTCCTAGAGAATCTGCAAAGTGCCGTATAAATAGAGGAGAGCAAATGTATCCATCCTTAGAAAAGAAAAAAAGGAAGATCCAGAAGTTATAGATTAGTCAGTCTGACAGCTATATCTGGGAAGCTCATTGATTATATTTTTTAAAATATCATATAAAAGAACCTTGAAAACAGTTTAATACTTAGTAGAAGTCAGCATGCCAAATCCTTCCTTCCTTCCTTCCTTCCTTCCTTCCTTCCTTCCTTCCTTCCTCCCTTCTGATAACTTTCTTATTTTATTTAAGCAGACATAATTTACTCTGATGAGTGAAGCTTTTGAGAAAGTAGCCCATAAAGTGCAGATTAGAAAGCTAATTTCAATTACAATAATGCAAACAATACAAATAATTCAAACTGAAAGTATGACTCACCTAGCTCAGAATAATACTCAAAGACAATCAACAATAGTTCTTTTAATATTGAAGAGAGGTATGTGAATTGAATAAAAATGTGGAATGAATGTAAAAAAAATCAGAGACTTTTCTTTTGGGTTTAATGGAACAAGACTTGGAGGGGGAGGATTCAAAATTCTGATGTTATATATGTTGACGACAGCAAGACGACTTTATACACAGAAATGGAAGATCACCTCAATCCCCACAACGGATGAATGGCTGCAAAAATTGATGGAGTTGGCAGAGATGGCCAGATTGACTGTTTTGAAAAAAACACAAATAACTTTATTTCTACTTGGAAACCATTTCTGGACTTTGTGCTTCAGGTGGAAAAAAATGAAACCTTGATTTGAGGTTTTACCAAATATAATGGTACCTCTAATTAAGAACTTAATTCGTTCCATGACCAGGTTCTTAAGTAGAAACGTTCTTAAGTAGAAGCAATTTTTCCCATAGGAATCAATGTAAAAGCAAATAATGCATGCAAACCCATTAGGAAAGAAATAAAAGCTCAGAATTTGGCTGGGAGGAGGAGGAGGAAGAAGAAGAAGAAGAGGAAGAGAACAGTCGCTGCTGAAGGAAGAAGGTAAGGTGAAAGGAATCAAAAAATCCAAAACTTTAAGGCTTAAAAAAAAAAGAGGGACTCTGAGGCGGTGCCTCCCATATACCCGGCGGAAGGCTGCCTCCCATACACTGCGCCAGAGAGAGAAGCCCAGGGGGAATGGCAGGAAACTGGCTGGGCCTTCGTGCCACTCTCAAATTTCCTGGAAAATTTTTCCAGGCTTGGGTTCTTAAGTAGAAAATGGTTCTTAAGTAGAGGCAAAAAAAATCTTGCACACCTGGTTCTTATCTAGGAAAGTTCTTAAGTAGAGTTCTTAAGAACTCTAAGTAGTAGAGGTACCACTGTAGATAGATTTGTTGTTATAGAAATGGCTAGTTTATATTATTATGAAAAATGTAAAAGTTAAGGGTAGATGTTCATGACTTATTTTACTGTAAGAAAGTTGTCGGAGGTCAATGCCTTTTTCTTTTTCCCTTGCTTTCCCCCACTATCCACTTCTCTTTTTCCTTCTCTAGTTTTCTAATATTTACTTTTGCATTCTCTTTGCTTGTTATATTATAAATTAATAAAAAAGCTATATTTAAAAAAAGAAAATGTGGAATGAATTTTTATTAAATGTAGAGGTAAAATAAAATTAAGTAGGATGAGTCATACTCTTGAAGACCGAAATAAAATTTAAAATGATTTTGATGATATAAAAATGTGAACTGAAAGTAATAGAATAGAAACTTAATACAAAAAAGCAAAGGTTTTCACTTAGAAAACAAAAACTAATGTAGGATATTTGGTTATATTACAGTATTGTTGAAAAATATTGTGGAATTGCATTTGGTTCCAAATGAAATATGAGTCAGCAGTATGAAGAGGCTACAGAAAAAGGAAATGCAATTTTCAGTTGAATCAGTGGGAGTACTATATCCATATTACAAGAAGCAATGACTTCATTTTATTCTGTATTTACAGTATATATAAAGTCTTCGGAGAGGGGCGGCATACAAATCTAATAAGTAAGTAAGTAAGTAAGTAAGTAAGTAAGTAAGTAAGTAAGTAAGTAAGTAAGTAAGTAAGTAAGTAAGTAAGCAAGCAAGCAAGCAAGCAAGCAAGCAAGCAAGCAAGCAAGCAAGCAAGCAAGCATGCATGCATGCATGCATGCATGCATGTATGTATGTATGTATGTATGTATGTATGTAACCCAACTGAGGTAGGTTGAAATGTTGAAAGCCAACACAAAAATAATCTACTTTATGATTTTAGAAACTGAATACTGGAAGGGATTAAAGGTTCTAACCAGAACAACAACAACAACAAAAGCCTGTTTTTGATGTCAGTTAATACTGCGACTTTAAAAAATAAAACATATTATAAAATCAGAAACATGCAATCGCATTTTTGAAGAATGTCCAGAAATTAACAACTATAATAGAATCATAGTGGGAAATGGGAATTTGAGAAATAAGAAATATGAATGCATACATGCAAACATATTATCAAAAAATATGCATTGTTTTATGGATAGTCCAAAGATGATAATGGGAGAATGACAGATATGGAACAGATTTTATCTGACAAGACAAAATAAGTACCAAAAGTGGAATTACTAATGACAGGAGAATGATTTTGAAAAAGATGCTTTGCCATAGGAATCAATGTAAAAGCAAATAATGCATGCAAACCCCTGAGGTTTTACAAAATAAAAGGGGAAATCCAAATTATAAATGAAGAAAATGGGAAAAATCTCAATACTTTCCTGTTTTAGTTAATTTTATGTCCTCCTTGAAACAGAAATAATTCCAATGGTGATATTTTCTAGTTGTCATAGCCAATGATTTATTATCAAAACGTTATAGAGTTCCACAGGAGTAACATCTCATCTCATAATCAGATTGGCTTTGATTACATAGATATACATACATACAGACACACACACACACACTAGATCAGGGGTCCTTAAAATTTTTAAACAGGGGCCAATTCACTGTCCCTCAGGCTGCTGGGGGGCTGAACTGGCTGGGTGGATGTGGCTAGGAGGTGGTCATGTGACTGGGCGGGCATGGTTAGGTCATGTGACTATGTGGGCATGGCCAATTTAGCAGTCCATTAAACAATGCACACAAATTAAATTTTAATTTGTTTTGCTCCTGGGGGTACTTTATTTGCTTTTGTTTGCAGGTTGCTCTTTTGGTTGACTTTTCTTTTTACTAGATTATTTTTTAAGTTGTTTAACAGTCTAGTGGTCCACTTCAGGAAATTCAGTTTTGCAGCAATTCTTCTCAGCCCCAAGGAGCCCCAAGTCTCTCCCTCCCTCCCCACTCATCTATCCATATACAGTGATACCTCATCTTACAAACGCCTCGTCATACAAACTTTTCGAGATACAAACCTGGGGTTTAAGATTTTTTTGCCTCTTCTTACAAACTATTTTCACCTTACAAACCCACCGCCACTGCTGGGATGCCCCGCCTCCAGACTTCTGTTGCCACCGAAGCACCCGTTTTTGTGCTGCTGGGATTCCCCCGAGGCTCCCCTCCATGGGAAACCCCACCTCTGGACTTCCGTGTTTTTGTGATGCTGCAGAGGAATCGCAGCAGCGCAGAAATGGGCACTTCGCTGGCAACAGAAGTCCGGAGGTGGGGTTTCCCAGTGAGGGGAGTCTCAGTGAAATCGCAGCATCGCAAAAACACAGAAGTCCGGAGGTGGGGTTTCCCATGGAGGGGAGCCTCAGGGAAATCCCAGCAGTGCAAAAGCAGGCACTTTGGCTGGCAAAAGGGGTGAATTTTGGGCTTGCACGTATTAATCGCTTTTCCATTGATTCCTATGGGAAACATTGTTTCATCTTACAAACTTTTCACCTTAAGAACCTCGTCCCGGAACCAATTAAATTTGTAATCAAGGTATCACTGTATCTCTCTTTTTCTAAGTCTTCTGGAGATGGGAGAAGTGAAGTGAAAAGTGAAGTGAAAACTGGGGCACAGGGACACCCCATTACCGCTTTTCTTTCAAACTAGTTCAAATATGCAGCCAAGTATTTTCAGTTTATGAAGTATTTAATTTGCCTCTGAGCTATATGTTCCCCTGATAATCCTAATTCATTGTTCTTGAATGAACAAGAACATTGAGAATTTCTCAGAGAAATTCTATTGAGAATTTCAATGGAGAATTTCTCTCTTTTATTTCTTGTGCATTCCCAGTGCTTATGCAGAGAACATAAAGATTATGGCTTGTTTACCTCTTTTTCTTGGGAACGCTGAGTTGAGGTACTCTGTCTAACTATTGAAGCCTGTCCTTAGGAGTTCTATTAAGTAGACTTAATTGATCTATTTTTAAATGTTATATGCTTACATGTTTGTACATCATCCTGGCAGCAATGCCATTACTTAAATTGCCTTAGATGAATTGTTGGTTTTCTTAAGTCACTGACAATCAACTCCACTATGTAACACCAGGTTATTTTAAAGGAGGGAGAAAAGATTTCTCTTGTTCAGTATCCTTTATCATTTTATCAAATGTGAACATGAAACTGGACAGCTGGGGGTGAATTTCCAAGGACCCCCAAATCAGGCTTGAGGAGTTTAGCAGTCATAAAGGCATCACCAACAAAAGTTAGAGGGAACATGGGGGTGGGGGATGGGAAGAGAGAAAGAGATAGAACTCTTGCCTTTGAGGCAGGGTTTTACAAGAGTTCATCATTCTATTTATAACTCAGTGTGCCATGTTAGATTATCTCACACTTCAGGAGATGTGTATTGCAGATGCCACAAAATGCATTAGAAACACTAGGGGTTATCTCCAAAACAACTATCTCTGAACCTCAGATTTCTGCAGCATTTTGAAGATACATTATTTAGCCAGCAAGCTGTGTAAGATCCTCTGGCAACGATCAGTTTGCAGCCTGGGTGGCTGTTCAAATGTGGGATCAATATCGTTTTTATCCAGCCATATTAACAACTTTGAAAACTCCTTGTCAAGGAATAAAAATACCCAAACAGCTGATCCTCATGGTCATATCACCATAGAAAGACTCTGCCAAGCCAGCGCTTCTATATATAAACAAAATGGAACTTTTGTCTGAAGGACAAAAGATGACGTGGTTTCAATAGATTGGTTCCAATAGAATCAAGGACTCCACTAATGATGGGGTTTTAAGCGTTAGAGCCACCGTGAAAGAATTTTTTGACTCAAGTTTACCCAACCTGGTAACTTTCTACTTTGAAATGGTAACTGAGAATTGGGGAATTGTGCAGCTACAGGGAATTCTGCTCTGCCATTTCCCAATAACCATGAAATGTTATTTTGTAAAGTTAAAATTTGTAAGAGTTTTCTAATTGTTCCTGCATAATATCTTGAGACTTTCCTTCCTCTAGAGTGGTGTGTGTTCTAAGTTCTGATGCTAAAATCCTAAATGTTATGAAAAAAAAACCTTTTCTCACTGGGCATTTTCAGATGGGAAAGGATCCAGGAATACTTGGATGGAAAAATAAGGAAGAATATTTGTAGCTCAGGTTTGAAATGAAGAATCTTTGGTGCTCTCTAAGCTTGCTAGCACTGATGATATAACCTAGTTAAGATAATGAAATGTCTGAAAGGAAACAAGCAAATTCAGAGAGCACCAAGGCCCCCTGTTAGAAAAATACATTTATTTTTATTTATTTTTATTTATTTATTTATTTATTCATTTGTCCAATACACAATACATATGAAGTAATATATATATAAAGTAATATTCATTTGACCAATACACAATACATATGAAGTAATATATATAAAGATAATATGTAAAAATAGAGGAGAAGATATATTAATGGAAGAAAATATATATGATAATTGAGATAGAGGAAAGACAATTGGACAGGGGACGAAAGGCACACTAGTGCACTTATGTATGCCCCTTACTGACCTCTTAGGAACCTGGAGAGGTCAATCGTGGATAGTCTAAGGGAGAAATGTTGGGGGTTAGGGGTTGACACTAGTGAGTCCGGTAATGAGTTCCACGCTTCGACAACTCGATTGTTAAAGTCATATTTTTTACAGTCAAGTTTGGAGCGGTTAATATTAAGTTTGAATCTGTTGCGTGCTCTTGTGTTGTTGTGGTTGAAGCTGAAGTAGTCATTGAATGGTAGGACATTGCAGTATACAATCTTGTGGGCAATACAGTGGTACCTCAAGATACGAACCCCTCGTCTTACGAACAACTCGTGATACGAACCCGGGGTTCAGGAAAAATTTGCCTCTTCCTACGAACTTTTTTCGTGTTACGAACGCCAAACCCGAACTTCCGGGTTCAGCGTTCGGAGGCTGCTGGAAAGCCGCCCGGCTGTTTTAAAAGGTGACAGCCAGCGGCGGGGCTTCTTTCCGGGTTCGGGAGGCCACTTTGGGGTTTTGTCTGGGAGAGAGGGCAGGAGGTCCGGCGCTGGGGGAGGGAGTCAGGAAAGTCCTCCTGCTCTCCCCCCCCCCAGCGAAAAACACAGAGACGGTCTGACAGGCAGGGAAGAGCAGCCTGGAGCAAAGGGAGTCTGAAACCGCCGGCGGCTTCAGCTTCCCATTGCTCCGCGGGCGGCGGCTGACAGCCTTTGTATATTTGGCTGGGGGGGGAGCAGGAGGCGCAGGATCGGCGGGCGTGGGGCGAGGCAGCAGGTCTGCATCCTGGGCGGGCGGCGGGCGAGGAGGCGCGGCCGAGCGGGCCAGCGAGGGTGCATCCAACTTGAGGGGCTGGCGGGAGGAAAGGGAATGCCACGGGGCTGGGCTCGCCTCCCCCCTCGGCTCCCCCCCTTACCAGCCTCGCCACGGAAGGCTCCATTCTGTTCCCTGAATGGAGACCGCCGGCCGCTCAAACGGGTAAGGGGGGGAGCTGAGGGGGGAGCCGAGCCCAGCCCCGTGGCATTCGCTTTCCTCCCGCCCGCAGCCGACTGACCGTGGGCTCCTTCCCGACCTCGGAGAGCTTCCTGGTTTTCGTGAGCTTTCATGCCCTGGAAGCTCTCCGAGGTTGCGAAGGAGCCCACGATCAGTCTCGGCTGCGGGCGGGAGGAAAGCGAATGCCACGGGGCTGGGCTCGGCTTCCCCCTCGGCTCCCCCCCTTACCAGCCCCGCCGCGGAAGGCTCCATTCTGTTCCCTGAATGGAGACCGCCGGCCGCTCAATCAGGCCGGCAGGGAACAGAATGGAGCGTTCCGCGGCGGGGCTGGTAAGGGGGGGAGCCGAGGGGGGAGCCGAGCCCAGCCCCGTGGCATTCGCTTTCCTCCCACCCGCAGCCGAGACTGATCGTGGGCTCCTTCCCGACCTCGGAGAGCTTCCTGGTTTTTGTGAGCTTTCATGCCCTGGAAGCTCTCCGAGGTTGCGAAGGAGCCCACGCTGGGCTCGGCTTCCCCCTCGGCTCCCCCCCTTACCAGCCCCGCCGCGGAAGGCTCCATTCTGTTCCCTGAATGGAGACCGCCGGCCGCTCAATCAGGCCGGCAGGGAACAGAATGGAGCGTTCTGTGGCGGGGCTGGTAAGGGGGGGAGCCGAGGGGGGAGCCGAGCCCAGCCCCATGGCATTCGCTTTCCTCCCGCCCGCAGCCAAGACTGATCGTGGGCTCCTTCCCGACCTCGGAGAGCTTCCTGGTTTTCGTGAGCTTTCATGTCCTGGAAGCTCTCCGAGGTTGCGAAGGAGCCCACGGTCAGTCGGCTGCGGGCGGGAGGAAAGCAAATCCCCCGTGGGCTCCGTTACATCTTCCGCTGCCAGCCAGGCCTTGCTGGCGGCAGCGGAACAATCGCCTTCCTCCCGCCCGCAGCCGACTCTCCCAGGCAAAAAGTTGCCGGCATTCTGGGATGATGGGGCCGGACTTCCCAGGCGGAAGGCGTGCCCCTCTCCCCGGCATCTTTTTGCCTGGGAGAGAAGGTGAAATGCCGCTCGTAGCAGCTGCTAGGAGCGGCATTTCACTTTCTCTCCCAGGCAAAAAGTTGCCGGCATTCTGGGATGATGGGGCCGGACTTCCCAGGCGGAAGGCGTGCCCCTCTCCCCGGCATCTTTTTGCCTGGGAGAGAAGGTGAAATGCCGCTCATAGCAGCTGCTACGAGCGGCATTTCACTTTCTCTCCCAGGCAAAAAGTTGCTGGCATTCTGGGATGATGGGGCCGGACTTCCCAGGCGGAAGGCGTGCCCCTCTCCCCGGCATCTTTTTGCCTGGGAGGGAAGGTGAAATGCCGCTCGTAGCAGCTGCTAGAGCCGCCGGCATTTCACCTTCCCTCCCAGGCAAAAAGAAGCCGCGCTGCTGCTCCAGTCGCCCGGTCCTCTCCTGCCTCCCGCGCCGATGTTCCCCATTGCGTTGGGGGCCGCCAGCCCCGAATCGGACGCAACCTCGCCGCTACCGCTGCCGCCGCGCCCTCTGCCAGCCCCATTCTCGCTGGAGGTCTAGCCGGAGCCAGGTCCGCTCGGCCGCGCCTCCTCGCCCTCCGCTCAGCCGCCCAGGATGCTGACCTGCTACCTCACGGCGCGCCCACCGCCGGCCCGATCCTGCGCCTCCTGATTCCCCCCCCAGCCAAAAATATAAAGGCGGTCTGCCGCTCCCGCGGAGCAATGGGAAGCTGAAGCCGCCCGCGGTTTCAGCCTCCCTTTGCTCCACGCTGCTCCGCCCTGCCTGTCTTTGTGTTTTTGGCTGGGGAGGGGAGCAGGAGGACCTTCCTGACTCCCTCCCCCCAGCACTTCACCCAGGACAACAGGCAGGGCGAAGCAGCGTGGGGCAAAGGGAGGCTCAAGCCTCCTTTGGTGGTGGCGGCCGGCTTCCCGGTTTCTCAGTTTTGGGCTTTCACGCATTAATTGCTTTTCCATTGATTCCTATGGGAAACAATGTTTCATCTTACGAACTTTTCACCTTACGAACCTCCTCCCGGCACCAATTAAGTTCGTATCTTGAGGTATCACTGTACTTAAATCGTGTTTTAGGTGCCGTAGTTCTAAGCTTTCTAGACCCAGGATTGTTAGTCTATTTTCGTAGGGTATCCTGTTTCGAGCGGAGGAGTGAAGGGCTCTTCTGGTGAAATATCTTTGGACGTTTTCAAGGGTGTTGATGTCCGAGAGGTGGTATGGGTTCCAGACAGATGAGCAGTAGTCTAGGATGGGTCTGGCAAAAGTTTTGTAGGCTCTTGTGAGTAGTGTGAGATTGCCGGAGCAGAAGCTATGTAGGATCAGGTTAACAACTCTAGAAGCCTTTTTGGCGATATTGTTGCAGTGGACTTTAGCACTTAGGTCATTTGATATTAGTATTCCAAGGTCTTTTACTGAGTGTGGGTATAATAAAAAATACAGTAGCATCCTATACCAGGGGTCTGCAGCTTTGGCAACTTTATGATTTACGTTGGCTGATGAATTCTGGGAGGTGAAGTCCACAAGTCTTAAAGTTGCCAAGATTGCATATCTCTCTCCTATACTACTTCCAACAATAAAGTGAGTTCAAATTATCACTAGAGAAATTCAAAAGGAATTCTAAAGCATCCTGAGAACAAAATTTTAAGGGTTTTTTTTTAAAAAAAACCAAATATTGACCCAGAATTTCTCCCTCCCCCCAGCATTAAATATAAATTCAAGGATTTTTTTGCTCAGTAGAATGCCTGAGGGAGTGAGATCCATTTTCAAAACAATCCATCTTGTGTATGCTGCACACATCAACCATTCCCATGTTTTCATGACTCACCCTCACGTATCTCATAACCACCCGTCCAAATAATGAACCTCAGTGGATGCATTTAAAATTGCCATTCTAATAATAAATAAAATGCTTCTGTAATTAAAATGTGTTTACTAACCCTTTGACATCCAGAAACCTGTCTGGGACAACTTTTTGCAGAACAAATAGAAGATAAATGGTATAAAAATAAAGAAAAGTCCAAAGGACGCAAAATAATTTTTCTTTTCATGTATGAAATGCTGGAGGAGATGTGGCAGGGAGAGTTAACCTGAGAAAATTATATAATTTCTTTCCCCTTCCTTCATTTGTGTTTTTATGGTGTTCCCCTACCCCCCTGGTTACAATGCATAATATATAACTTCTTTTAGGTTTCTATGAATTCTCAATGATTGCAGAGTATTTAAACTGCACACATTTCCCATAATAGCCTGCTTGGAAAATTTAATGCCTGAAGCATTGTAATAACAACATTTTAAAATAGGAACTTCTGAAAAATTAATCAGAATGTTGATTATTCTTTCACACAGCCACTGTTTAACTTTTTTTTCTTCTTTTGCCTTCAAATGTTCTTAACTTCAACTGTTATGCATGGGTAGCTTCAGCTATCCATCCACTCAGTGAACAATTCATACTTCAGTGAAGTTTCTGGGTTTTTGGCTCAGTTTTATTCTTCAGAGACAATTTCATTATTTCACTTCCTATTATCATTTGTGGGCATTTTTTGCTCATTGTATTTTATTGTTTCTTTCCTCCAAAATGCATGTTTGAATTGTCATTCTCAAAAGTGCTTTGCAAGGCAATTACTGGTAGGTAGGCAAGACTACTAATGCATTTCCTAGTTAGTTAGATACTTCATTTCCCTGGTCCAGGTCTAGTGCTCTGCCCAATCTATATAGCTTCAATTTTAGCAGGAACCTTAGATCTGTCTTTTGAATGATTTTGGCTGCTGTTCAAAATGATGTTACTTTCATCAAATTTCTGACAAGGAGAATTAAAGTTCAACTTCAATCGGAAAGGATTGAGGTTGATGGAGGAGGCTAAGAAGTTATCATTTGGCAACTCTTCATTTGTTGCAGTTTTCCCCAGCAATGGGGGCAGATGTTCCATCAGATAAGGGCAGAATGGTGGGGAAGAATGAGTATGATAAAGACATGGTGGCCAATATCTTTTTTATTTTGAATGAGTCAAAATCTCTAGGACCAGATGGTTTACATTCCCTACCTTACTGAAGGCATTTCAAAGGGGTAAGGCTGATCTTTTAAATATAATTTTTGAAGGCTCCTGGAGACAGGGTGAAGTACCAAATGACTGAAAGAGAATGAAGATTGCTTCTATTTTCAAAAAAGAGAAAATAGAGTATCTGGGCACTGTAGACCAGAGGTCCCCAACCTTTTTTGCACCAGGGACCGGCTTTAAGCTAGACCAGTTTTCCATGGCCCGGTGGGGGGGGGGGGGAAAGAGCTAGCTGTCAGCGGCGCCGTAAAAGGGGCGATCAAGAGAGGAATGGGTGAATGAATGGACGGAGGGTGGGAAGGAAGGAAGGAAAGAGGGAAGGGACAGGAACAAAAGAAGGGTGCAAAGGAAGCAAGGAAAGGTGTGAAAGGGGAGAGTAAGAGAGGAAGGAGTGAAAGAAGGGAATGAGGGAGGAAGGAAGGGAGGAAGGAAAAGGAAAGCAAGAAATGGAGGGAGGAAAGGAAGGAAAGAAAGAAAGAAAGAAAGAAAGAAAGAAAGGGGGAAGGGACAGGAACAGAGGAAGGAAGGAAGCAAGGAAACTTATGAAAGGGGAGAGTAAGGGAAGAAGGTAGGAAGGAGAAAGAAAAGAAGAAATAGAGGAAGGGAAGGTAAAAGAGAGAAAGAAAAAGAGCAAGAAAGAAAGCAAGAAAGAGAAAGAAAGAAAGGCAACTTCAAAGAAAGGCTCACTGAGCATCTCTCACTCTCTCTCTCTTTCTATCCCTCTTTCTTTCTTTCTCTTCCTTTCTCTCTCTCCTCTTCCTTTATCTCCTCTCTCTCTCCCTCTCTCTTTCTCTCCCCCTCTCTCCCCCTTTCCCTCTCTCCCTCTCTTGCTATCTCTCCCCCCTCTCCTTCTCTCTTTCTCCCTCTCCCTCTCTTTCTCTCTCTCCCCCCTCTCTCTTTCTCTCTCTCTCCCCCTCTTTCTCTCTCTTCTTCTCACTTTCTCTCTCTTGTTTTCTTTCTGTCTCTTTTGCTTTCTCTCTCTCTCACTCTTTCTTGTTTTCTTTCTCACGCTCTTTCTCTCTCTTGTTCTCTCTCTTGCTATCTCTTTCTCTCCCCCCCCCTTTCTCACTCTCTCTTTCTCACTTTCTCTCTATCTTGCTGTCTGTTGCTCTCACTCACTCTCGTTCTCTCTCCATTCTTCTCAGCGATGACGCGCGCACGCCCTGCCCGCCTCACCTTTGCGAGAGCACTTTCGCCCCGGGCTCTCAGCAAGGGGGTTTGGAGGAGAGGCGGGGCCGGCGAAGGTGATATTGAATGTCGGGGGAGAACGGGCGGCTGCAAGCGCTCCCTATCCCCCTGCTAGCCCACTCGGAATATTCAAAATAAGAAAAGCCTTCGCCGGCAAAGGTTTTTCTTATTTTGAATATTCCGAGTGGGCTAGCAGGGAGATAGGGAGCGCGTGCAAATACCCGTTCTCCCCCGACATTCAATATCACCTTCGCCGGCCTCCGCTGAGGAAAGCCTTTGCCGGCATTTCCTCTCGTTGTCAAGGAGGCGCAGCGGCGGGCGGAGAGAGGGAAGGAGGGGGGGGGGGCAGCGGCGTCCCTCCTGGCCTTGGCGGGCCGCCCAACCCTCCCCACCTCCTGCAAACGCGGCGGGCGGCGGGGGGAGAGCGAGGAGCCGGTTCCGGCGGGCGCGGGGCTTGGCTGGCTGGCGGGGGGAGCGCCGCTGGTGATGCGGAAAGGCCGAGGGGGCCCTGGCGCCGCGGACCGGCTGAAAAGCTCCAACGGCCCGGTCCCGGTCCGCGGACCGGCGGTTGGGGACCTCTGCTGTAGACCACTCAATTTGACATCTTTATGGGAAAAGTCTATAGAAGAACATCAAACACCTTGAAAAAGTTGTAACAATTGCCAAGATCTGTCTAGTATAAGTCCTGCCTTATAAACATACTACATTTTGAGCTCAGCAAAGTATTTGACATATTACTGTTTGACATAGTGCTTGGGCAGCTAGTTAATTATAAGATAAATGTTTACTGAGTGGGCATATATAGCTTCAAAAGCTAACTGAAAAAGGAAATTAGGAAATATGAGTTTTGCATAATGAAAAAGGAATACAGTAATACCTCATGATACGAACTTAATTGGTGCAAGGAGGAGGTTCGTATGACGAAAGGTTCGGGGGGGTGCTGGGAAGCCCCCCAGGCCGGCTGCGAACTTTTAAAACAGCCGCGCTTCCCAGCTGTCTTCTGAAGCTGAATGCCAAAGCCGAACTTCCGTGTTCGGCTTCGGGAGACAGCTGGGAAGCGGCGCGGCTGTTTTAAAAGGTGACAGCTGGGCTGGGGGGCTTCCCAGCAACCTCCCGAACCGAACCCGGGGTTCAGAAAAATTTTGCCTCTTCTTACGAACTTTGTTCGAGTTACGAACCGGCGTTCGGGAGGCTTCTGGGAAACCCCGCCGCCCGGCTGTCACCTTTTAAAACAGCCGCGCCGCTTCCCAGCAGTCTCCGAACGCCGGTTCGTAACTCGAAAAAAGTTCGTAAGAAGAGGCAAAATTTTTCTGAACCCCGGGTTCATATCACGAGTTGTTCGTAAGACGAGGGGTTTGTATCTTGAGGTACCACTGTAATTCCATGTCATTCTGCCTTCCTTGACCCCAGTTCTGAGCACCATACTGGAATATGTTCTAGTAGATATGTAACTCCTATTTTAACACAGAAGGTACCCAGGGTTTAAGATGTTGGCTTCTCTAAGGCTTGTCTCTAGTTTATTTGCAATTTTACTTGATTGAAAAAAAAAAACTTGTGCCAAGTTTGTAACGAGCAAGAGGAGCAATTTCACTCCTCCCCCCAAAACATCCAATGAACTTGATCAAACCTTTACTTCTTAATAGAAAAAAAGAGTTTCATTACTTGCAATAAAGAAAGAGTAGCCTTATACAAATGTTACATGCCTGCAAGAACGCCTTTAAATATTAACGTATTGAATTTGGGATAAATCCTCTTGCCTTGCAAAGAACCTTGCTGGGTGTTCTGTCTGGGTTCCCCCAGACCTCAACACCAACTGGAAAAAACAGCCAGACACGCTGGTAAAAGCAAAAGTACTTTATAGCGTGAAAAATAAACACAGAGAAAAACCCGTTCTTCCCAACAGGCAGACTAGGAGACTTTACAGCAGAGTCCTGATGTCCAGACAATACAGCAAACTTCTTGCTGGCACACCCACCACTGTAGAGCATAAGACCCCCACCTTTTCCCCCCAAGGTTTCAGTAGTCAAAGTCACAAACCAGAATTCCAAGACGCCAAAGATCACAGCCAGGTCCCAGGACTCCCAAAGATAATACTCCACAAGCCAGGAAGGGTGGGTCTGCCTTTTAGCCTTTCCAGAGAGCACCACACCCAAACCCAGCTGTTGCCTCTTTAGTGCTGAAAGTACCTAGCCAATTGGTCCCTTCTTTGTGTTGCTCTTCTCTGTCGCAGATCGATTATTGCTTGTGCATTTTCCTCTAAGGAATCCAGGCTGCTTGCTGGGGAGAGCTCCCTCTCGGGGGCCTCTGGCTGTTCCCCCTCTTCCTCAGCCTGGGATTACTCCTCCTCGTCTGCCTGCACCTCCTGTTCCTCATCCTCCCCCTCTGAGCAGGAAACCGACAGAAGATCAGCTGTTCCCTGAGGGGCCTCGGACGGAATCACAACACTGGGAATGAGCAATTCTTCCATTCTCTCTTCCACTTGCCACCCAAGTATATTTTAAAGATACAGTGTTTATTTAAACAAGTGAATTATTTTCTCTCAGTTGGCAAATGCTCAGTTGGCAAATACCCAAAGCAAGATAGTGATTTTCCCGCTCTTCTCCACCTGCTCCTGAATTCACTGCCTTCCACCCATCTCTCTGAATATGTTTCTTTCTTTGCCAGTACAAACCTTCTCCTATAATTCCATTGCATAATGTTTATATCTTTCCTAATAATTTTGAGTTGTGTTTATTTATTTATTATTTATTTATTCAATTTGTATATCGCCCAACTCCCTGGGGACTCTGGGCAGCTCACAACCCAAAAAATAAAGCACACAGTATAATATGAAAATGTCTAACAAAACAGTATAAAAACAATTAAAAACCAAGAGTTTAAAACCAGGCATGCCATTTATGGCTGGAACCCGATGGTACACCATCAGATCAATGGTCCCAGGCCTGCCAGAAAAGCCAGGTCTTTACAGCTTTCTGGAAGGCCAGTAGGGTGGGGGTAGTTGGTAGTTGGTTCCAGAGAGTGGGAGCAGTCACAGAGAAGGCCCTTCCCCAAGGACCCACCAGCTGACACTGTTTAGCTAACAGGACCCTTATCGGTAACTGGGAGCTATGTAGTAGCTTTTTGCTGTTCTATTTCTTCAACCCTGTGTGAGGGTTCCTCACTTTATTTTATTTTACTGGCTCTGAACTGCCAAGCAGCATACACCTTATCTTCCCCTTACACTTCCCCTCAATTTGCTCTTTTAGGAGGTTCCTATTCCCCCACCCGCTATTCTGAATTCTTAGTTACCAAATCAGTTCCTTTACAATCAGGTTTTAACTCCCTTACCTCTCTAGGCAAACTCCTTTCCGTTTGCATCAAACCTTCACTCCAGTGTAATCATCCTAGACAGCACTTTGTTAGGAGTGATTTCATTTGGATTTGTGTACCAGACGGTTGGGATCAGCAGCTTGCCTAATCCTTTTTTTTAAACTCTATGATTCCTTATCTGTTGATGAGCCTGCTTTTCTGCATTGCTTCTAATTGACTACTGATGTAGAGGTGTGGTGTAGGCTACCAATGAGCCAAAGGGAAAAGAGGGCAGGAGGTGGCGAGCCCGCCTCTATATTGTGATTCGCTGCTCCACCCTCTGGCTTCATCATGCCCCTGTGCTGAGTGCAGGGCATGAGAGGTGATTGCGCCATGGCACCATCACCTAGCAAACCCTTGCGTTGCCGGCAGTGGTCTGTGTTGCCCGACCCCACCGCAACCACCCGCTAGCCTCAAACAGCCAGCCGTCTTATTTCTGACCAGCTTCCTAATGAATGTAAGCAAAGCAAACCACCCAACTCTAAAAGAATAATGTTACCATGTTAAATGTTAATATATACCTCTGTTTTCTCTGCTTGATATAACCATTTGTACTGACTCCATCGCCAGTTCTTGCATATCTATTCATTACTTTAAATTACAATGGGTAATTAATGAAGAAAAAATCATCACCAGTGCTAGAAAGTTATATACTTTGAAGATTTGTTAGAGTAGATTTGTATAGAGAATGCTGAAGTATTAGCAAGAATCATCCTATGTTGAAGTCTCAGCCGTGGAAAATACAACACCATCCAGAGTGTCAAAAGCAATAGCAGCATCATAACTGAAGAGGTCAAAAAGGACTTGTCATTGTGAACAGCTTGAATTATGTACACCAGGTTGAGAAACAACTTTCCAAGAGCATGTTGATCTGACCAACAATCTTAAATAATTCTGAGAAACACCTGACGGAACTCTGTAACCTGGTTCAAGATTTTCCGTCAGATGGGCAAATCAATTTGTTAGTCATGACTGGTTATTTTCTGAACATGTCACTTTGGATGACAACAGTTTGAGAAAATAGGTTATAGTCCACTTTAGATGCCATAGTATATGTGATAGATGCTTTTTTTTAAAGGTACTGTGTTTTCTACTTGACATAGATTGCACTGTAAATAAATAACCTGATATATTTAAAGTGTAACTGTCAGCCCTCCCAGCTGAACCAGAAAGAAAACATGACTGGACAAACTAATTCTACATTATTGTAAGGCAGAATCTTGCAAATCTGAAAGTACAAACTTCCCACCACCACATTTAATTGTTTGATGTATGCCTCTCTTGTCTGATTGTTTTATAAGCATCACCACTTCCTCATATTCTTCAAAGTCATTCACATGTTCCATTACAGTAACCCATTTTGCTCAAACATTTAATTGTTTGATTCATTAGGGTGATGTATGTCTCTCTTGTCTGTTTTATAAGTAGTACCACTTCCCCATATTCTTCAAAGTCATTCACATGTTCCATTACAGTAACCCATTTTGCTCAGTATTTATAAAACAATTGTTGAGCTTTATGAGATGACAATTCACCTCATAAAGGGACTTGAGACACGTATGTATGTGTGTGTATCTATATTTATAATTCCATTCATTCTCTTTTACTGAAGATAAAGTACAGTACCATGTTTCAGGATGTTCTAGTGTAAAATTACATTTCACAGGTACTTGTTGTAGCCCACTAGCTACCAGCAGAGCTGGCGACAGACTTGGACGATTGGCAAGGAGGTTGGGAAAGAACTTGGGCCAGCTCTGGAGTCTGGGGAAGGCTCTGATGGATGCTCTGCATCGGATGCAAAGATAGAGCAAGGGTCATCTGATATTTCCCAGGCACTGGAGAGGCAACTGCCTTTGAAGATAAGTGGAGAGGAAGAACAGCTGGGACCTGTTCCAGATACCTGTATATTCAGAGCTGTTAGGAGAGGAGAACAATTGAGGTCAAAGAGTCAGCTTGGGAAGCAAGGTACAAGAGGATGCTCCCTGGCTGGGGAATAAATAGAAGGAAAGGGGAATGGTGGTCGTAGGAGACAACAGTTCGGATTTCTGAAGATTTGATTCATCCCATCTGGAAGTTCACGGCCTGGCAATTATTTATTTATTTATTTGTTTGTTTGTTTGTTTGTTTGTTTATTAGATTTGTATGCCGCCCCTCTCCGTAGACTCGGAATTGCAAGGAACTAATAAAGTCTGTTACTGCAGTTAACTCTTAGAAAGACTATTACCTGAACTTTTCAATGTGTGAATGCCATTAATTCACAGGAGATAAATAAAGAGGGGATTTCGGGACAAGGAGTCTGTTTCTTGTTTCTGCTAAGGCTGGGTCAGAACAGTAGTATTTTCCTAAGCGCCATCCTCCTTGAAATATATTTTCAGTTCCTCATCTGCTTAATTGGAACTATATTTTAAATACCTTATTTTTAAAGAACTCTATTTTCTAAATTTACTCACCCCTCTGTCCTAAGGTAATTTGACCAGAAAGACCAAGGGGCTTTGTGCCATCATCCGATCAAAGGTACAAGGTGATTTCATCTCATCAACAGACATAGTGCTGTTGACCTCTCAAATTATTTCTTTTATCCTTGTTATTTGAAGAAGAACAAACTAGAAAACAAAGTCAAAAATTACACGAAAATTTCATTAGCCACATTTAAATTTTCAGTTGCAACTGAATTGAAAAGTGTTTAAAGCAGAAATGGGAAATACTTATGCCAGTTTGCTGACATTTTTTTAGACCCGAAGGTGTCATTTGATGAAGCTGTCATTTCACTAGAAGGAAGGAATGTGGCTAAATTTTTGGCACTTCTGTCCATCTTTCTCCTTCCCATCCTTTTTATTTTTGTGGGGTGAAGGAGAGAGTCTTTAATGAAAGGAATGGGAAGCCTCCCAGAAAAAGGCGATTGGCCTTTTTATGCTTAAAATCTCCCAAATCAATACCTCTATCGACCTGCCAACGTTTAACCATTTTCCCTGTAGGTTTTGGCCACATGAGCTTTGGTGTTTTATCTTCCTATTTATCTACCATGCTACGGTTTCGTCAGAGTTGTTATTATTTTGCAATCATATTTTTCATTATGATATAGAAGAAAATGCAGAAATAGATGTAGAGGCAGAAGGAAAGATACAGATTTATGGAGGGGGGATGGGAGAGATAGAAGAGAGAATTGTTCATTTAATAGTTCTGGACACAGGCAATCCAGTTCAGTTTTTTTCCTATTTCAGTCAGCAATTACCTAAGACCTTATCTCATTTATATGGTAATATCTTGTCTCATGTCAACTCGGGAAAGAGCTAGCAAGCTAAGCAAAGCTGCCTTCTCTGACAGCCCCTTTCAATGTTCTGCCTGGCTGAAAACCTATGCTATTCTTTGATGTAGAAGTCTAGATAGGTTGATGCTCTTCCCAAAGCACCCATTAGGCTTGCCAATGAGGCATGCTCAGTGATACTGTGAGACACATAATAAGCTCTGGAATCTATTACTTCTATAAATTTGACTTAACTCTGTGTAACTTTCTGCTTTCTGATCTCAAAAACTTAGTTTGAAGGAATAATTACCCAGTTCCTGCCCAGTGCTGTGAAAACGGGCTTTATTTGAAACCTTCACCATCTTTACCTAGCAACTGTGTATGGTGTTCCAAAATTCTTTTTATCAAAAGCTCTCATCTGACATCTAGAATAAATTAAGTTTGCTTCTTCTTCATACGACTCATCACTGTCTCCCAGCAGAAGTCAGAATTTTAACAATCTCCAGTGGAATGAAAAGATACAGAAAAGGGTATTAATAGCAAACTGAGGAAATGCTATCAACATCCTTGGAAGATATCACCTGTCATTTTTCATATCATTATTTGATAGGGTTAAGAATATGCTAACTTCTAAAGTTAGTTATATATCCAAGTAAATTTTACAGCTTTTTATGGGCCATGGCCACACTTGTTCTTTGAAACAATTAATTAAAACATTTCATATAGTGCTGTCATGTATTTAATAGTTGTCTGTGCCTGTCATATTAAAAGAATAAGAGCACATCACCTCTATTCTAAACTGAGCTGCAAGATAGAAGAGTTCAGAGCATTTTCAGAGTCAATCATTCCCACTGTCATATTCTGGCTAGACCCTCCAAAAGGTCACCATGGTAAAAGCTATAAAAAGTTACAGAGATGACTAGCAGAACCAAATCTTTCGTATTCATTTCTCAGCATGGATAACTGGATAATGTAACCAAAATGCTTCTTCCCCAGCATAAGCCCCAAAAGCAAGTTCAAATAAGCAATCTCCCTATTTAATTAGTAAGAAGAAAAAACTTTCTCCAAGCAGGTTTAACTCTTGGAGACTAACACATCAATGATTTTTTTCTAGCAATTATATGGAAAGGGACTATGAATTATGGAGACCTCACCTACAAAAAGATATTGACAAAATTGAACGGGTCCAAAGACGGGCTACAAGAATGGTGGAAGGTCTTAAGCATAAAACGTATCAGGAAAGATTTAATGAACTCAATCTGTATAATCTTGAGGACAGAAGGAAAAGGGGGGACATGATCGAAACATTTAAATATGTTAAAGGGTTAAATAAATAAGGGAAGTGTTTTTAATAGGAAAGTGAACACAAGAACAAGGGGACACAATCTGAAGTTAGTTGGGGGAAAGATCAAAAGCAACATGAGAAAATATTATTTTACTGAAAGAGTAGTAGATCCTTGGAACAAACTTCCAGCAGACGTGATTGGTAAATCCACAGTAACTGAATTTAAACAAGCCTGGGATAAACATATATCCATTGTAAGATAAAATACAGGAAATAGTATAAGGGCAGACTAGATGGACCATGAGGTCTTTTTCTGCCATCAGTCTTCTATGTTTCTATGAATAACTCTTTCTGAGAGGATTTTCAACAGCTCTGGGATTTTCTGGAGCTCCCTTATACAAGTGTGTTAATCAGATCTGATTATGTTCAGCTTTTTCAAGGTAAACCAATTGCTTAATTCATAGTTGTATATGATAAGTGAACACCTGTCAACCTTAGATGAGTTAAAATCACCAGGACCAGATGGACTGTACCCTAAGGTTCTGAAGGAACTGGCAGATGAGATGTCAGAACCATTGAACTATATCTTTCAAAGATCCTGGATCACCGGGAAACTGCAGAGAACTGGAAAAGCACTGATGTACTTCTCATCTTCTAAAAGGGGAAAAATAGATGCAGGAAACTATAGACCTGTCAGCTTGACCTCAATACCAGGGAAGATAATCAAGCAATAAATCAGCGAACACCTAGAAGCAAACAAAGTAATAACCAAAAGCCAACATAGGTTTGTCAAAAACAGATAATGCCAGACTAATCTTATTGCATTCTTTGACAAAGTGATCAAATTAGAATACTAATTTGAAGAATACTATCGATATAATTTACTTGGACTTCGATAAGGCATTTGACAAAGTAAACCATAACCTACTACTAGAAAATGTAGAAAAATGTGGGTTAGACAGCATCACCACCAGATGGATTTGTGAGTGGCTGACCAACTGCACTCAATGTGTAGTCCTCAATGGAACTAAATCGCCATGGAGAAAAATATGTAGTGGAGTATCCCAAGGCTCTGTTTTAGGCCCAGTACTTTTCAATATCTTCATCAATGACTTGGATGAGATGATAGATGGGGAACTCATCAAATTTTCAGATGACACCAAACTAGCAAGAATAGCCAATACCAAGAAGATATGCTCAAGAGAAGGATTTTTTAAATTTTATTTATTTATTTATTTATTCATTTGTCCAATATACAATACATATGAAAGAGAATAGACATGAAGTAATATATATAAAGATAATATGTAAAAATAGAGGAGAAGATATATGAAAGGAAGAAAATATATATGATATATGAGATAAAAGAAAGACAATTGGACAGGGGACGAAAGGCACACTAGTGCACTTATGTACGCCCCTTGACAGACTTGAACACTGGATGCTAACAAAATGAAATTCAAAGGTGAGAAAGTAAGGTTCTACATTTAGGCAAGAAAAATAAAATGTGCAAGTAAGGCATATGTGGTACCTTGCTCAATAGTAGCAACTGTGAAAGGGTTCTTGGAGTCCTAGTGGACAACCATTTAAATATGAGACGGCAATGTGCAGCAGTGGCCAAAAAAGCCAACACAATTTTAAGCTGCATAAACAGAGGGATAGAATCAAGATTAAATGAAGTGTTAATATCACTTTATAATGCCTTGGTAAGGCTACATTCATTTGGAATACTGCATTCAGTTCTGGTCAGCACAATGTAAAAAAGATCTTTTTTTTTTAAATATAATTTTTATTGATTTTTATAGGTTTACAAAAAAACAAACATATAACAGTGCACAGTGCTTGTGCCCATCACCAAACAACACCCCCCCCCCGTCACCCCACCACCCCTACAGGAGGATTCAAAGAGGTTTCACTTGTTTATCTATCTATTAATCCTTGGCTCTATCTTGAGCAAATCACTCTTTTAGTAAAATTTGCTCAATGTAAAAAAGATCTTGAGACTCTGGAAAGAGTTCAGAGAAGAGCAATAAAAGTTGATTAGAGGCTAAAACATATGAAGAACAGTTAAAGGAACAGGGTATGTCTAGTTTACTGAAAATAAGGACCAGGGGAGACATGATAGCAGTGTTTCAATATCTCAGGAGCTGCTACAAAGAAGACGTAGTGAAGCTATCCCCCAAAGCCCCTGATAATAAGACAAGAAGCAATGGGTGGAAACTGATCAAGGAAAGAAGCAACTTAGAACTAAGGAGAAAATTTCTGACAGTTAGAACAATTGATCAATGGAATGGCTTGCCTTCAGAAGTTGTGAATGGTCCAACACTTTAAGATATTGGATAACCATTTGTCTGAAGTGGTATAGGGTTTCCTGCCTGGGCAGGAAGTTGGACTAGAAGACCTCCAAGATCATTTCAACTCTGTTATTCTATTCTATAAGAACATGCCTCCTCAGTTCTCTGGGATTACATCACTTAGGAGGCCTATGAAACAGAGAAAGAAACAAGGGAAACCTTTGAGGAGAAAAGCTTTATTGTACTGGAATTCTTTAGTTACCCTCATTTTTGATTAGGTAAATGTATATTTATCTTATAGCACTTATTTTATCTGAGAAAAAAATACCAAAAAACTTTAGTAGAAAAATATGACACTATCTTAATTGGCAGCTTCCAGTAACAAGTTAAAAATGCAAATTACAGCAGGTGGTCAGTAAAACATTATTGGAAACTCCTGAGAGAATGACATTCCTGGCATTAGTGACTGCTTGAGTTGCAGTACAAAGTATGTGGGAAGTTTTTGCCTTATTTTTTTTAATTTAAATATCTGTTGAAAGCTATGAAAATCAGGCAAGTCTTCCAAGTCCAGAGACACCAGGCTAAAAATGGAGGTTATAAAAAACATAATAATTAATTAGATTTGTATGCTGCCCCTCTTCGAAGACTCAACCTGTGGGTCGTGACTCCTTTGGGGTTGAATGACCCTTTCACAGGGGTCACCTAAGGCCATTGGAAAATATATATTTCTGATGGTCTTAGGAATCAAGACACCGCTCCTCTAACCATCTCCAGGTAAGTCCACCACATGCAGTTATGCCCACATATGAGTACCTGGTGTAATGGATCATTGTGCCAACCCCATCACATACACCCCGTACAAATACAGGTGTATGTGATAGGGTTGGCACCATGATGTATTTTTGCGGACCAGTCACATATGTGTAGAGAGCAGCTACTGTGTTGAAAGGAGCAGTATTAGAGGTAAAATGACACTTTAATGAATTATAATTACTAGGTAAATGTAAAATCATGTACTGTAAAATCAACTACTAAAACACACACACGCATACATCTGTACCATGGGAACTTAATCTGGATGCTGGTCCGTCTTTTTATATTCAGCTGTGGTTGCTGTGAATACTGCCCCCCTTCTGATAGTAACATGTATGTAAAACAACAACACAGAGAATGGTAAATTATAGGAAACTTTAATGAACAGTATTGACTGAACTATGCCATGCTATTGTTATGTATTATTTTCATTAGCAAACTATCCCATAATAATGGATCGTGTAGAGAAGAATGTTAAGAAAAGAAAATATAGTGAGGATTTTTTACAGTATCAGGAATTGAGAAACCGCAGTGTGTTATTTGTTGTGAAGTTCTATCAGCCAAATCTATGAAGCTGAGCAAACTAAAACGACATTTTGATAGCAAGCATCCAAACTTTGCCGGCAATGAAAATACATACTGCATATCAGATGTTTACATTACGATTCACAACAGTAGCAAAATTACTGTTATGAAGTAGCAATGAAAATAATTTTATAGTTGGGGGTCACCACAACATGAGGAATTGTATTAAAGAGTCACAGCATTAGCAAGGTTGAGAACCACTGGTCTAATAATAATAATTATAATTATAATAAAATCAGGTGTGTCTTATAAAAGCTTTTTCAAAGCTTTTTTCCCCAGCCCTAACTAGGTGCTAACAATCTTCCTAGCTCTTACCTTGCAAGCTCTTTCATTGTTACTCTCTGTGAAGAATGTTTTCCAAGCCCTAAGTCTTTGTAGGGTTTTTTCATTGCTCTGCTTGCTCCAAATGTTTTTTTCCAGCCTTAACCAAGTGCTACCAATATTCCCAGCTCTTGCAGGCTTGCAAGCACTTTCATTGCTACTCTTTGCGAATAATATTTTCTAAGCCCTAAATCTTTGCAGGTTTTTTAAATTGCTCTACTTGCTCTGAATGTTTCTTTCCAGCCCTAACCAGGTGCTAGTGATTTTCCCAGCTCTTACTGGGTTGCAAGCTCTTTCATTATTACTCTCTCTGAATAAGGTTTTTTTTAAGCCCTAACCAGGGAATAAAATAATGTGCTGAAGCTGACCAGACTAAGGATGCTAGCCAGATGAATATCTGGTAAGCAGATTCTTTTCCCTATTTTTCTCACCCAAAATTAAGGTGCATCTTATACTCCGGTGCATCATATGCTCCAAAAAATACGGTAAGTTAGAACCCACCCATGCGTATTTTCTTTTTGATAGATAAATTGATTGGGAAATTATGTGGAAATTACTTTCACAGAAATGTTGTTTCATAAACTGAATTTCATGAAAATGTTAATTATAAAAAAATAATCTCTTGATATACAGTTTATTTTCAATATGTACTTTCAGTTTTGAAACAACCAGCTAGGGGATCAAATTAGTTTTGGAAGGATGCTCTAATTACTCATGAACAAACACTGTTTTGGAAATGAAACCTTACTTACTGTATAATTGAAATAATTTATTTCTATTTGTAATCTTTTAAAGATATTTATGTGTTAGGATTTAAATGTTTTAATGCTGGAAACTGCAAAGAGTCATTTGCTATAACATGGGTAGTAAACAAACAAACAAACAAATAAATAAAGCATATAATTAATTGCTGTCCTATGTTTTATTCTCTCAAATTCTTAATTTCAAATAGAAGGAAGAAATACAGTTAGTTGAAAAATAATTAAACCTTAGCTATTCCTATTCCTAAATAAATAGATTTTTCTCCTGTGTCATTATTTCAAAGTGTTTTAAAACTTCTCACTAATGAATACATGAATGCAACAGCAAAGATGAGAATAGATCCCAAACTGCTAGGGACATACATAACTAATCCCACAGATTTGGGGTCCAGATTTACAAAATTAAGATGAGTTTCATGGCTTTGATCCAACAAAATAACTTCACTGGAACTTTAGACTGAGATGGACTGTTGGTCTTATCTGATATACCTCTCTTAGTAGGGTAGAACTAGCATTCAGACCAGTTGTCCTCATCCACTCATAAGGAGGATCGAGTTTGTCAAGTCTTCAGAGGTTCTGCCTTGCCAGGACCCCCAGCTTTGATGTATCTGAAAAAACAGACTTGATGTGACGACTCCCTAGATCCAGTCACTAATGTGCAGGCAAACACCACAGTCGCAGCCTCACAAGTGTCGGATCAGGAACTACAGCAAATTGAACATGTACAACCCAGTCCAAAGATGGAACAAAATAGGGTGTGGTTGAATGCTAGCTCCACCCTACGAAAAGAGGCATATCTGGTAAGACCAATGCCCCTTCTCCATAGTGGTTGGAGCTACCATTCAGAATGGGACATACCAAAGCCAACATCCCTCGGGTGGGAATAGTTCTGATCTGTCTAGTAAGAAGCCTCTTGGACTTTCTGCATCACCCTCTAACAAAAGGTGGTGTCTTTTCTGAGAGCCACACTGGCAATGGAATTGGGTCTTTTGGCAGCTCTGTATGCCCATGCATTGGGAATAAGCTCCTTCTCTTCTTCCTGGTCACTGATGGGAGCTTCTGGAGGTTCTGAAGGCACTGGCTGAATCTCCGCCTCTGGCACCAAGTCCTCTCCAGCCTCATCACTGTCCGATTCGGGTGCCAGCTGCACAGGCCACTGGCACATCACCACATCAGCCTCTGTATTGCCAGAATCAGCTACCAGTTGCATGGGCTTCTGGCAGGCCACAACAGATATAGATTACCTCTGGATCATAGTCCTGTCCTCTCAAAGACCCGATTCCATTGCCAGTGTGGGTCTCAGAAAAGACACCCCCAGGATATTGCTGGCAGTTGTCACCAGTGCAGTGAGTGTCGGACCTACAGAGGGACCAGGACCCAGACATTGATGTGTTGCGGCCCACTCTCTGGAAGGGTAAGAGGAACCATTGAAGCTCCCTACAGTGTAGAAATACCCAATGGGTTATGGCAATGCTGGAAATCATTTATCCTAGGAGAGTGGATAGTGGAGTGGATAGAAGGGCAAGGGAAACCTTATGCTCCTGTTGAACAAGAAGACCCTAGACTCTAGGGACTCTAGGGAATCTATAACTGTTCCCAGGTGGAGCAGGGAGGTGGCTCCTGTCCAAGTTGATGGACAACCTGTGCTGTTGTAATGTTAAAATGGTTACCTGGAGATGTCGTGCCACTAGGTGGCACCTGAACTAAAATATCATCCAGGTAACACTGGTCACAGATGGGCAAGGACCTGAATTGAGCCTCCAAGGCCATCAGCACTTTAATAAATACTGTTGGGGTGGAAGAAAGGCCAAAGGAGAGGGCCCTATACTGAAAGTGCCACCCAAAAGTACTTCTGATAAATCAGAATGTGAAGGTAGGCTTCAGTTAGGTTCAGTGAAGCCAGGAAGTCGCCCCGATGGATGTACCCTAAGATGGGTTGAAGGGAATGCATCTTGAACCTTCAACATTTAACATAACGGTTCAGATGCTTTAGTTCCAGAATTGCCCTCCAGAAGTTGTTTAATTGCTCACACTCCTAAGAAGTTTTTCTTTACATTTCAAGGACTTTCCCTGCAAAGATCTGCCAAGAAAGAGAAGCAGTGAACTGCCAGAGGGCTCATTTCAACTTATGTCCTGAAAAGTCCTGTTGGGCTTATTATCAGGACGTGCCTTATTATAGAGGAAACATGATTGCGAAGTGTATACATCTGTACACAGGGCAATATTTTTCTAATATCTGTATTTTAAAGTGAAGTTGCCCTATCTATGCTATGGTTTTTGAATATTTGCTTTAGAGAATTATTCCTAGCTAATGTTTTCTTGTCATAGCAAATTTCTTGTGTAAGCAGCTTGAAAAAATACCATGCAGGGAAAAAAATTCTCACACCTCTATAGACCATTAGACAAAAGGAAGTAGCTAATCTGAGCAGTTCCTTGGAATTATAAAACAGAAGCAAACTACTTATTTAACTATTACTAAATACTAACTGCAAGGAAGCTCAGTTAAA
This sequence comes from Erythrolamprus reginae, assembly GCF_031021105.1. Classification (NCBI taxonomy): domain Eukaryota; kingdom Metazoa; phylum Chordata; class Lepidosauria; order Squamata; family Dipsadidae; genus Erythrolamprus; species Erythrolamprus reginae. The sequence goes on from NC_091950.1 coordinate 55,349,439, forward strand.
ATCCTACATTTTCTGCTTCAGGTGTAAAAAAGTAATATTTTAACCTTTAGCTTGTATGACTCAGGCAGCAAAATATGAGATACACTTGCAGATTCACAACTGCTGTAGCTCCAATGTTATATAAGGTACAAAGAAGTTATACAATCTAAAAATTTTCTTGAGAAATATAATTGACCCTAGTGCTAAGTCTTGAAATGGTGATGAATATCACTTAAGTTGTGAAGCACACAACTAACATTTTTCTCTCTTTCTACAAATACCATTTAGTTTTCATTTGCTTTCATGTTCCTGATATGTTTAAGAAAAACTAAAAACAAAAACTTTCAGGACAAAAACAGATGATATAGTTTTTAAAAATAAAGTGAACATCTGTAGCAATAGACATCCTTAACTAGACAATGCTTTATTTTCTAATAGAATAGAATAGAATATAATTTTTATTGGCCAAGTGTGATTGGACACACAAGGAATTTGTCTTGGTGCATATGCTCTCAGCGTACATAAAATAAAATATACATTTGTCAAGAATCATGTGGTACAACACTTAATGATTGTCATAGGGGTCAAATAAGCAATGAAGAAGCAATATTAATAAAAATCTTAGGATATAAGCAACAAGTTACAGTCATACAGTCAACATGGGAGGAAATGGGTGAAAGGAATGATGAGAAAAACTAGTAGAATAGAATATGAAGAATATGCTACTAGTAAGTAATTTTCAATGAGGATAGATCCTGATTTTCCCATGTCAATTTACTCTATTGATTATTATTCTCTGGAAGATGATTTGGGACCTTAGGACATAGATTTCAGTTCCAAGATCCAACTTTGTTGTATCACTGGTCCTGATCAGATTTAGTTCAACCCAATCCACACATTTCTCTGTATCACTGACTTCCCTAAAGAGAAAGAAAAGCCACTATCTTTAGCAAAGGGAGAGGAATTTATTCTCTCCCCCTCCGCTGAGGAAAACATTGGCAGAAGAGCCCCCCAGTGGGTACTACTTCTATGTCTCTGTGTGGGTGTTGGATTGTGTTCCTTGCAAGGACAGGCAGAGCTGCAGTATTTTACATTGCTTAAGCTCACGAGTCCTAGCAAACTGTCAGCATTAACTAAATAAGCCCCGAGCATGAACTGAGGTGGCATTAAGAGTAGCAACTTGTCTTCCTGAGAGGAGTTGTTTACCTAACTACAATACATTTCATCTCCATTACTACTGGAGAATGCTGATGTCAAGCTGCTCAGGTGTCACACACTAGAAGCCTGCCTTTCTTTTAGACATTAATCCCCACTTTGGGATCTGCCACTGAATACTCCAAACTGTCATTCTTGGAAGGACGTTGGTTGTGTAATCAGTCAGAGGGAATCATTAACCAGAATATAACAGAAGTAAACTTTAAATGAGATGCTAAATGAAGGGAAGGGAAAGAATCCATCAAAGTGTCAGGGTTAATGTTTTCATAAAATCAACCAGAGGCTTAGAACTATTAAAACTAAACAAAGAAACAAACTTTTAAATTGTTCGCACAAAGTTTTACCCTCGATAATCAGGAAGTAGCCTGCTGGGTTACATTCTCAAAGACTTAGATACTCTATCAAGTGGCAGCAATCTTATATCAGGTAGTCATTTGATGTACGGTAATACAGATTCAGAAACACAACGCGATGTGAATCTGTGCCAAGTTTTCCTTACTAATGTGGCATGCAATTATCCCATAAGACAAAATAAATAGAGAAAAGTGGAGGAATGGCATAATCCTTTTATTGCTGAAATGGAGATGGCCACAAAAGGACATGATGGGTGAATTTTATAAAAGCATGACCTAAATCATCCCCCCAAAATTATTTTTTATTTTTATTTGTTTGTTTTGTCAAGTACGTATTGGTGGTATACAAAGATATAATAGAATAACAGAGTAAAACCATGGAGGTCTTCTAGTTCACCCTCCCTATTCAACCAGGAGATTCTATACCATTCCAGATGAATGGCTGTCCAACCTCTTCTTCAACATGTCCAGTAAAAGAGCACCTACAACGTTTCCTTTGCTAGACCTCTATCTATCTATCTATCTATCTGTCTATCTATCTATCTATCTATCTATCTATCTATCTATCTATCTATCTATCTTTCTACCTACCTACCTACCTACCTACCTATCTATCTATCTATCTATCTATCTATCTATCTATCTATCTATCTTTATAACTACAGTATATCTATATGTATCACCAGAAGCTGAAAATCAAAACTATGCTACATTTAATAGCCATTAGTATACAATTTGTGCAGATTTGTCTCTTATAATTCAGGGTCTGCGGAGAGGGGCGGCATACAAATCCAATAAAAAATAATAAATAATAATAATAATAATAATGTTTTCTGATGTGGTAACTCTGACTTGCATGGCTGGAGGAATTGCTGTCATCCTACTTCATTCTCTTAGTTCAAATATGTCAATTATTTAGCTTCAAATTAATTAGGCAGGAATTAATGCATTGGGTTGGATGGGGAGATCAAACCGTTCTATCTATAGACAAAATTAGGATTATATTGAATTGAACTAAATGTAGCATAACGCAAATGATTCATTTAGAAACTGAGTTGCCCCTTTTAACTGATTTTCAAATGTTAGAGCTTTGGAACAATTTATATTTCTACCAGCTTTTTTCTAAGATCTCCCAGTTGTTAGGAGTAGGCAGGCCTCTGGTCACCCAACATTAGAGTTCAACTATATTAAGAAAGAAATACAAAAAATCTTATCAACAAATCCAGTCTTAATCCTTCTTGTCAGTTCCATAATAGTGTAAAAAACTGTCCCTGTTTATCAGCTCCATTAGTCAGTGAACTTACCTTAATTCTTCTTGTTAGTTGTTAGAATTGCTTGGTTTGAGTTTTCCTTTTTATATAAGAAGTGGCTCACAGTACCTGTTTATTTTAATACAGCCTATCTGGTATTACTGAATTGCTTTCAGTGCATTTATCAACTGATTTATATGTGATCTGCTCTGAAATATTCCCAGGCAAAAATGTCAAACTAAGTCATCCTTAATTCTCTGGGGCCTCTTTCTAACAATAAGAACAACACCCTTCATTTTTTTTAGTGAACCAGCACTTCACCCATTTTCCATTATTCTGCAAAAGCTCAACTTCATATCCCACTTACCGTGTGTAAAGATGCTGTGATAATCATTTTTATTTTTTTTTGAAAATAAATTTATTAAATATATACAATAAAAACCAAATACAGAAAGACAAAAGAGATATGCATATTGTACATTTTTTACACTCTACTTATGTAGTAATTGGGGAGTGGGAGAAGGGGGTTGTGAAGGGAGGGAAGTAGATATAGACGGAAGGAGGATAGGGAGAAGAAGGAGGGGGGGATAGAGAAGCGAAAACCAGCGTTAGAGCTGGGTCTTTCATGATTTGCGGCCTGTAGTTTGAGCTCGTAGTTGGTGTGTTTTACCCTAAGGCTTTATCGATATGTTTTGAATGTAGTTTTTAGTGCCAATATATATAATTCATTTAGGGGTTTATTTTCTTTGTAAAGTTGGAGTTCGTGTCGATCGATGTTTACAGTTTGTTGTTTCAGTTTGATGTTATGATTTGTGATGTAAATTGCTATTTTTTCAAGTTGTTTTTGTTGGATATTTTTCTTGATGGGTAATTTTTAGATAATTCCTTTTTTTTAACCAGAGGTTAAATCCTTGTTTTGCAGTTCCATTGTTAGTTTGGACATTTCTGTGCATTCCATTATTTTAATCAAGAGTGATAGAGTAGTTGGGGTTTTTTCTTGCTTCCAAAATTGTGCATATAAAATCCGTGCGGCTGTAATAATATGGATTATAATATATCTGTTTTCTTTACTAAAATTTTGTCTTGTCTTGTGATTCCTAGTAGAAATAGTTCGGGTTTCGCATGGATAGTCTGAGAGGTAATTTGTTCTAGTATAGTTTTAATTTTTTCCCAATATTTTTGGGTGGTTTCACATGTCCACCAGATGTGGTAATATGTACCTGGTTTTTCTCTGCATTTCCAACATAATGGTGATAGATTTGGATACATTTTTGCAAGTCTAGCAGGTGGCAAGTGCCATCTGTAGAACATTTTATAATGGTTTTCCTTATATGAGGTTGCCATCGTTAGTTTATAGTTAGCAGTCCAAATTTTTTCCCATTCGTTTAAATAAATTGTGTACCCAAAGTTTTGTGACCACGCTATCATAGATCCTTTAACTATTTCTTCAACAGTATCGTGTTGAAGGAGGATATTGTATATATTTGATATTTGCTTTTTAATCATTTTTAAAAGACACATCCTCTTGATCTTGTCTTCTGTCGTCTCCATCTCATTGTGGAGGGAGTTTGAAGTTATACTTAGTCGTTCCATTGTTAAAGCCATATTTCCCTCTTTCCCACAATTCTTGTCTTATGAAGACTCTATAGTGGTTTGATAGCAAAGTTGATAATGATGCAGTCAGGATTAGGGACCTGTCCAGATTCTCTTAGCTATCCCATTCTGTAGCTAAGTCTATTTTTCTCTTTTGGATTGCAAAAGAGATTGGACAGTCAGCTTGACCAACCTTTTTGCTATTATGTCATGGAAATACCAAACTTCTGGAAAAACTGACATTTTCTGAGTCATATAGTCATATATTGCCTGTCTTTTGAATGGCAGTAAAACTAAGCCACAGAGGGAACATGGATTGCATCACCAAACTTTTTAGCCAACTTTAGGATAGGGGGAATGCTTTGTAAGGTGTTAATAAGGAAGCATCCTTTGCACAATGCATAAGGGTCTGATGATCTGAACTCATTCAATTTAAATAAGAAACACATAACCTCTTTTTGGAGAAGAGTGGAATACATACTGTAGGAACCCAGCTGCTTTTCTCTTCTTTTTCATGTGTTTGCATGTTTAGTGGTTAAAGACTGCAAAATGATTGATGCTAGCATAAGTTTTATATGCAGTTTATTCTCAGCTACTGGCTTTTTAAATACCTTCTTTAGATTGCATCTGTTCCTTTATGGATTTCTTCACTGTAGATCATTCTGCAAGCTTTTCCTAATGGACGTTCTTTGATCAGCATAAAATCATTGAAAAACAAATAGGTCTCTAAAAATCTCTAGAAGACTTTTGCTTCCAATTGTATTCAGAACAACCCTGATTTAACTAAGTCGTGTGAAATACAAAAGGGGACAAAATAAGGATATCCTTGGTCCCATTTATTTTTCATTTCAGAGTTCAAAAATACAAAAATAGACTTATAAATTGAGGGCTTTTGATGATGATTAACTTTGAGTTGTCAAGAGCCAAATAATGACACTGAATACTTAATGAAGAATCTGAAGAACTTTGGGGCATTAGCCAGTTTTAAAATTCATAAACAAAAAGACAAAGAAGTTTATTGGAATATGACTACAGAAGATAAAGGGACTGTGATGAAACGCCTAGTTTCAAAAGAAGATTAGATATTTGGAGTTATATTAACTAATATGAACTATATAATGTTTTGAAATGACTATGCTAAGATCTAGAATGATATTAAAAAGGATTTGTCAAAGTGGGATAGATTACAATTGCCATTAATAGCATAATTTCAATGATTAAGAAGAATGTTTACCTAGGATGTAATTTTTACTTCAAATAATAAGATGTTGACATCAGATGTACCTTCAAACTATGACAAAAAATATTTCTAAGTTTGTATGGCAAGGAGAAAAAAAACAAGAATTAAATATAAATTGTTGCAAGATGCCAAAGAAAGAGAAAGTTTAGCATTAACTGATTTAAAGTTATATTTTGCTACTTGCTGTTTGGAAGGAAGAAAAGTTGGGGTGATTTGAAAAACAAGAGGTTATAAGAATATAGACGCATATGATTTGAGTTTTTGGTGGCATGCCTATATATGGTATGACAAATTCAAGGTTAATAGATATTTCCAAAAACATTTTGTTAGGCATGACATATTTAAGGTCTGGAATGGATATAAACCAGGACTGACTCCCCATACTCTCTTATGGTTATCACCAATGATGGGCTATCAAAATTTTTACTACCACACTGTGGGCGTGGCTAATGCAGGACACCCTGAATTTTCTTTCAACATTTTTCAGTGCAAATTGGGTGCTCTGGGGTGGAGCTCCATTTTCACTACCCTACTGTGTCTCACCCCCTCGTCCAGGCAGTAGCCCACCCCTGGTTATCACCCCAAGAAAGCTTTTATAGAAGTTAGCTTGACAAACATAGTTGACTTAGGCTGATTTATCTGACCATTTTCAAAGGAGAATCTAAATTGAAAACAAGGAAAGAACTGGAATAGGAGGGTTCTTTTATCAATGGTTCACATATTCAGATATCAGAAAGGTTTAAATTGGATACGTTTTGATTTTACAAATGAGAAAATTGACTTTGAACTAGGCGTGTATTAATTATAAACATGTCAATGTCAAGATGTATAGATTTTTATTGAAATGAATATGTAAGATGAATATATTAAAATTATGAACATTAAATATTAATGATCTAATGGGCAAAAACTTGTAGATCTGATATAATGCTGGATTAGTGGGAAAATATGTGGAGTAGAGCTTGAAATATACATTGAACAATAATTTGAAAGAGAATATTTGCAAGATGATACATTATTGGTATTAATACCTGATAAACTGTCAAAGATGTATAATAGTAAGTCAAATATATATACATATATATAGTGATACCTCTACTTACGAACGCCTCTATGTACAAACTTTTCGAGATACGAACTGTATGTTCAAGATTTTTTTGCCTCTACTCCAGAACCATTTTCTACTTACAAATCCTCGCTTCTCTCTCAGCTGCTGCAGCAAAAAAGGCGCATCCGAGGAGTTCTCCACAGCCACCCCATTTCCCTGATATTATTATTATTATTATTATTATTATTATTATTATTATTATTATTATTATTGTTGTTGTTGTTGTTGTTGTTGTTATTATTATTATTATTATTATTATTATTATTATTATTATTATTATTATTATTATTTGCTTCCGCACATGTGTGAAGGCAATGAAATTGGCAAAATTGGCAAAAATAATTGAAATCTTGCTTATGCAAGATTTCAGCGATTTTTGCTGATTTCTTTGCTTCCACACATGTGCAGAAGGAAATTCTCATGTGGTGGTGCGTGCGCACATGCCAGCCTCCAGGACTGATCCAGTAGGAAAAGGTAAGTGTGGCCCTTCAGTGGGTTGGATATAACTGTTTTTACTATTTATACTGTCCCCATCGTGTGCAAATGCTGGTTTAATTCTAAAGTACTTTAAGGAAATCCTGCCAGGACGATAGAGACCTTCCTGTCCAACCTGTTAACTCTCAAAATTCTCTCCCAGTATGGAAAGATTCTAGGATACCTCGCCACAGCCAATTCAACAGGCCCTACTTGCCAGAGCCAATTTGCTGGAGTTGAACTTGCCGTGGCCAATTTGCCACGGGAACACTCACCATGGGATAATTCAACCATGTATATTTTGGACAGTTACTTTTATTATTGGTGACCACATTTTCAGTGAAATTATTAACTCTTGTATTTCTGGATTGGTTGTCTTTATTTTATTATTATTGGCCGCAGTTTTGTCAAAATTAATTTAACTTTTTGTTGAATTGTCCTGTGGCATGGTGTCCCTCAGCGAGTTGTCCATGGCAAGTTGTTCTGCAGCAAGTTGGCCACAATGAGTTGACCGTGATGAGTTTTCCCATTTCAGCAAAGGAACTTCAAGTTCTACAGTTGGAACTACATCACTAAATTAGAAAAAGCTCATTGAAGAAGATGGAGCCAGAGTTTTACTTACTTTGAGGCTGGTTTTGCTTGTTTCCATAGGGCAGGCATCCAATTGTTTGATGCCTGTACAGAGAACATTGAAGGCTTTGATATCTGCACTTCTTGTAGCTACTTCTTTTCTTTAACATAAAACAACCTAGGTATCCTCATTAGTTCAAATAACTTTTCATAACTCAGCCCTCTCTTTCCTCACTCTCACCTCCCCCCTATCACAAAATGTATTCAACATCAAAGGGGAAAATCTTTTCATCTTTCTTCAAGGCGAGAGGTCAATAGCAAGAATTCTTTATTAAGGTAAGATATTGCTTTGGTATCAAAAGAAACAGGAGGTAAGATACATTGTTCCCACAAGGACTGTATACCCTTATATTCTCTTAGGCCCACACTAAATGGGCAAATTGTCAATGGCTAAAAGCTATGCATAACATTTGTGAGGAGATGAGTCAAAAAGTAAGTGGAGCCATATTATACATGCATGCAGGCAAGATATTTTTCTGATTTTTTAAAAGAATATTCCTTCCTTCCTTCCTTCCTTCCTTCCCTCCCTCATTCATTCCTTCCTTCCTTCCTCTGTGATATGCTTATTTTAGGGCTTGTGTTATAGTTTTCATGTACAGAATTTGCTCAGATGGCAAGAAGTTCCAGGGACATTTATTTAGATTAAATTTGCATTAATGAGATTTTTATATTATTGTACATTGTACAGAAATATGCAGATTTCTCTTTCTCTTGTCAATCAGTTCAGACCTGGAAGTGCCATGTATTAGTTCTCTTGCCTCCTCTTCCTACCTTGGAGGGCAAAAAGATTCGTGAGTCACCTGCAATCCACTAATAGCTTTGCAATAGATTTACACAGAACATTTTGCAACCATTCAACCCAATCAGTTCTTTCCTTTCCATATTCCTAACCTTGCACATATCTATGACATAATTTAGTGATCCAGCATATCTTAATAGTTAATAGTAATAATCTTTTGAGTAAAACTGATAACTATCCTTTAAAAAAAATTAAAGGCACAAACAAAATTTAAATAGGGAAATGGTTGATTGTTTTACTATTATATTTATATGTAAAATCCTCAGAAGTTATAGTGAACTCATTTTTCTTTCTTTCCTTCCTTCAAAATGTAACAAAGTAAAGCCTTCCACAATGGAGGTATTATCTGTTTCTCTGTGTTTCCTACTTTTATATACAACTGAACAAATGTCTGCATTGCTGGTGACCCAGTTTGAGTTATCGAGCCAGGAGTAATTTCTACAGCGTGAAAGACACCTCAAAGATGCACAAAAACACTAACTTCTTTAGCAGCAAGTGTGATGCTGAACATAGCTGCACAAGGGGAGAATACCAATCAGATTGAGATAAAAATGAGGAAGGGGGGTGGAGGAAGTTTATGAGAAAAGTGTGTAGAACAAATCTAATATATTAAAGAAAGTACAACTAAAAACCCTATATAGCCGCCCCAAGTCTTCGGAGAGGGGCAGCATACAAATCTAATAAACTATAACTATATATAATACTCAGTCAGACAATCCAATCCAATCACATCACACCATACATCACATTTATTGGTCAGAGGGGCAACATAGGTGAGTCTTAAAACTCTTGTGGAAGGCGAGGAGGGTGGGGGCAGTACGAATCTTTGGGGGGAGCTGGTTCCAGAGGGTCAGGGCCCCTACAGAGAAGGCTCTTCTCCTAGGCCCCGCCAAATGACATTGTCTGGTTGACGGGACCTGGAGAAGGCCAACTCTGTGGGACATACCGGCCGCAGGGATTTATGAGCCTATAATTTGAGCCTATATTCATGCCATAGGCTACCAAAAGAATATTGACAGGAGAATCTTAACACATACCAGGAACAAGCACTATTTAATCTCATGAGCCAATCTAAATGTAAGTAGAGTGGAACTTTGAGCTCTACTCTTCTAATAAGGCAAATAAATCAATTCTGAGAAACCAATTACCATATAGCTATATAACTGCGGGGATAATAATCTGAGTTCCCAGGAAGTAAACCCCTGGGATTTGATGTTAGGATGTTTTAGGAAAGGACATTGGGCATTAATGAAACTATAGAATGCTTTGGAGAAGTCCAAATTTTGGTAGAAAGTCACAATATACTGATGGGACAAATAAAATCCAGAAAAAAGGGCATAAGTAAAATTGTCAATACAGTGCATTTGAGAGGACCAATTATAAATGAACAAATTTACTGTAGACATTTTTAAATGGAAAAAAAAATTGGAATATAAACCAATCTTTATACTTCAGCTAATAGTGAGAAATGCTGGGGCAACATCTAGATCAGAGGTGGGGACATTGGCCCTTTTATAACTTATGGACTTCAACTCTCAGAATTCCTGTGCCACTATGGCTGGCTTAGGAATTCTGGGAGTTGGAATCCACAGGTCACAAAAGGGCCATATTTTCCCCACCCCTGATCTAGATTATAAACCTAGGGCATTCTCAGTTTATATAATAATATTAAGACACTTGATGTTTACAATGATGATGATTCATCAACACTATAAAATATTTATACCAATGCTTTAAGTATCTTGGGTAGGGCAGCCAGAGCCTGTAAAGGGAGGGACAGTAGGGTGGCAGATGTGGCACTGTGCCAGAGGGCAGCGGTGGCTAAGGGCAAGCTGGAAGTGGCAGTGGAAGGTAAAACAGAGGGTGCAACAGAGATAAAGGCAGGGTAGTCAAAGGGGCAGAGATTGGGAGGAGATAGATGAGAGAGGGGAAATGAAGTAGACCTTACAGTTGAAAATGTGTGCAAACTGCCAAGCATCCAAATTTGGTCAGGTAATCAGGGGAGTGCAATGCTTATAACTTTGAAGATTAGGCATAAGGATCGTTCGTTCGGTTTCATCATAACAGATTTTGAGCCAGATGAATCGGGTCCGTCTGGGCATGGTTGGCCTGGGTGTCAGAGGAGTCGGATAGTGAGAAGGACGTAGAGATAGAGTGTGAAGGTCCTGCAGAGACTGTAGAACTCCCAACGGGGGCTTTGCCTGGATCTGATGAAGAAGAGGTGTGGGACCCTATCCTAGATGCAAGAGTGAGAAGGATGCAGAGGAGGCAAGAGCAGTTACAGAGACTCCGAAGGAGGACTTGAGTACAGCTGTGTGCAGTCTATAATCCCAGGGTGCATAAAAAGGGAGGAGATTGGGAGGTTCCCTTTGCAGGAAATCAACATTTGACCATTCGAAGGAAAAGAGCACATTAAGAGCTTTTGCCATTGGTACAAACATCTCTTTCTGCAGTTTTGAACAATATAATTTTAAGAAGAGTAATTTTGCTTTGGAAACTTTGTTTTGAAACCTTGCTTATCAGTTCTGCCACTCGCTTTGAATTTTGGCAGCCGAAGGATATTCCTTTGTTCTAATTTGTGTTTTTCAACAAACCTAATTGTACAATAGACTATTTCATTTCAAAACCCTGTGTCTGAACCTTAATTGGAAGTTAATTGCTGCTCTTTTGCTGTGTTAGACAGAACACGAATGGTCACTGAACGAATGGTGGTTAAGCAAGTTAAGCACCTATAATATGAAACAAACCTCCTGATGTAACATCTCCCTTCACTAAGTGATACTAATGCAGACCAGTATTAACTTTCATGATTTTTTCCCTTTACTGTTCTGACTGGTGGGAATCACTGTGTGTCTGGTCACAATTTGTGGACTGAATGTCTTCGGAGAGGGGCGGCATACAAATCTAATAAATAAATAAATAAATAATAATAAATAAATGTAGACCAAAAAGTCATAGCTTTAAAGCCTGATGATAATTAGCTGAAAACTTGGGATCATATTTCAATCATCTCACCAGGGGTCCCCAATTCCTTATCCATAGACACTGGTCCACAGCATGACAGAAACTGGTCCACACAAGCTAATATAGTCCTATCTGCAGGATACAGGCAGCCAGGGCCGCCATCAGGAATTTTGGGGCCCCATACAGCCTAAGTGTCTGAGGGCCCCCTCCCTTCTTCCTTCCTTCCTTCCTTCCTTCCTTCCTTCCCTTTTTCTTTCTTTTTTCTCTTTTTGTTTTTTTTTCCTTCCTTCCTTCCTTCCTTCCTTCCTCTTTCTTTCTTTCTTTTTCTTTCTTTTTTCTTTTTCTTTCTTTTCTTTTTTCTCTTCTTTTTCTTTTCCCTCCCTCCCTCCTTCCTTCCCTCCCTCCCTCCTTCCTTCCTTCCTTCCCTTTTAAATTTTCAAACTGTCTTCTCCATATTCCTGCCTGAGGAATTCTGAAAGCTGCAGTCAACTGTCTTCAGCCATTGTCCAGCCCTGCGCTACGGACCCCTCCCTCCACCCCCTGAAGAGGCCGGGGACTTCTTTCCAAAGCCAGTGGCAGTGATGCCAGAACCCCCTTCCCTGGGGATGGGAGCGGGGAGGGCTCCACTGGTCTCCCTCAACAAGACCTTCCACAACACATCAGCCCTGCTGGGCAGGCCTCTTAGCGCCACCAAAGAAATGGGGGTTAAGGAAGACCCCCACCCCCCCACCTTACCCCAAACACTGGCACTCTGCATAACCCATGCGGGGGCTTTGGCTTCCCCTCTGCAGAACAGAAGCTGGGGACCCCTCCCTCCACATACACCGGATCCCTTTGGCCCATCCGAGGGCTGGCAAAATAGGTGTGCCCCCCCACCTGCTTTTCTATCACTCTCTCTCTCTTTCTCTCTCTCTTTCTCTCTCTCTTTCTCTTTTTATCTCTCTTTATCTCTCTACTTTTCTTTCTTTTTCTCTTTTTATCTCCCTTTCTCTCTCTTTTTCTCTTTTTCTCTTTTTCTCTACCTTTCTCTCTCTCTTTCTCTTTATATCTCTTTCTCTCTTTTTTCTCTCTCCCAATCTCTCTCTTTCTCTCTTTCTATCTCTTTCTCTCCCTCCCTCTTTCTTTCACTTTCTCTATCTCTTTCTCTCCCTCTCTCCCCTTCTCTCTTTCTTTCTCTTTCTCTCTCTTTCTCTCCCTCCCCCTCTCTCTTTCTCTTCCTCTTTTTATCTCTCTTTCTCTCTTTTTTTCTCTTTTTCTCTCCCTTTCTCTCTTTCTCTCTCACTTTCTCTCCCCCTCTCTTTGTCTCTTTCTATCTCTTTCTCTCCCTCCCTCTCTCTTTCTCTTTTTATCTCTCTCTCTCTCTCTTTCTCTCTCTCTTTCTCTCACCCTCCCTCTCCCTTTCTTTCTATCCCTTTCTCTCTCTCTCTCTTTCTCCCCCCTCTCTCTGAAGTGGGGAGGGCCGGGTTGGCACCAACAGAGCTCGAGACGGGGTGCAAAAGCAAACTACTCTGCTGGCCCGGGCCCACATCAGAAGGAAGGAAGGAATTGTAAAAGGGGCGATCAAGAGAGGAATGGGTGAATGAATGGACGGAGGGTGGGAAGGAAGGAAAGAGGGAAGGGACAGGAACAGAGGAAGGGTGCAAAGAAAGCAAGGAAAGGTGTGAAAGGGGAGAGTAAGAGAGGAAGGAGTGAAAGAAGGGAGGGAGGGAAGAAGGAAAGAAAGAAAGGGGAAAGGGACAGGAACAGAGGAAGGAAGCAAAGAAACTTATGAAAGGGGAGAGTGAGAGAGGAAGGACTGAAGGAAGGGAGGGAGGGAGGGAAGAAGGTAGGGAGGAGAAAGAAAAGAAGAAATAGAGGAAGGGAAGGTAAAAGAGAAAAAGAAAAAGAGCAAGAAAGAAAGAAAGAGAAAGAAAGAAATAGAATGAAAGAGAAATAAAAAGAGAGAGGGGGAATGAAAGAAATGGAAGGAGGGAAGGAAGGAGAGAAAGAAAGAGAAAGAAAGCAAGAGAAAGAAAAAAGAATGAAAGAGCAAGAGAGAAATAGAGAAAGAAGGAAGGAAGGAAAGAAAGAGAAGGAAAGAAAGAAAGAAGGAAGGAAGGAAAGAAAGAAAGAAAGAAGGAAGGAAAGAAGGAAGGAAAGGAAGGAAGGAAGGAAGGAAGGAAGGAAGGAAGGCAACTTCAAAGAAAGGTTCACTGAGCGGATGCATGAAAAGAGGGACCGGGATCTCCACTTGCCTCCCCCTCGCGCCTTGCCCTTCCCACCCGGCCGCCCGCGCGTGCTTATCAGCTCCCCGCGCCAGCAGCAGGAAGGCAAGCGAGTAAGCCGGCGCACGCCAAAAAGAAGCCATTGGCTCCCTGCCTGTCCGCCCCTACCATCGGGGCTCCCTGCCTGTCTGCCGGCCTCCCTGCCTTCTTTCCTCGCCCCAGGGAGCCACGGCTCTTTGCCAACCCAAGAAGCGGGAGAAGAGAAGCGTGACTGAGGCTCCTTTGCAGGGCAGGGAAGGGCAGGTGAACAAATGTTTCAACGGAAAAAGTGGGAACGCCCCGCGCACAACAGTGGTGGAGGATCACGGGAAGAGGGAAGCCGGCTTTAATTTCATTTACTTTACTATACTTTAGTTTAATTGGATTTGTATGCCGCCCCTCTCCGAAGACTGAAGAGATGAACTGAAGTGTGTGGCTAGGGACAAAGGAGGTGCGGCAAGGGTCTGCGTCTAAACGTCCCATTCTACCTCCGTGCTGGGAAAAATTAAAATAAAAGAAATAGAAGAAGGTTGCAAGCTCTTCTCCAAAGAGCCCCTCCTGTCTGTCCCTCAACGTTCCTGATGCAGCTTCTTTCCCCATTGCCCTCTGCTGCTCCTGCTTCTCTCCCCGCATATTACTAACATAATAACACATATTAATCATACCAGTCCCACCCTGCCTGTCTGCCGGCCTCCCTGCCTTCTTTCCTCGCGGGGGGAAGGTGCGGGCTGCTGTCGGAGGAGAAGCTCCGCAGAGGCAGAGTTCGTCGCAATCGGGGTTGGGGAGTTTTTGGCGAGCGCCGGGCCCCCCCCCCATTATTCAATTGGGCCGGGCCCGTGACGCCACTCCCAGTAATACCGGTCTATCGGCGGCCCTGCAGGCAGCACATGAAACCACACCACACACCACACACAGAAAAAAACTCAGCAGAACTGGTCACTGGTGCCCAAAATGTTGAGGGTCACTACTTCTGACCTCTTGCTTTAAAAATAATGTATGGATTCAAGTAATAGGAAAGGGATACACATCTACACTCTTCTTTATTCTGAGTGAGGTCCCATTGTCTGCCTTGGCTGTGGTTGGTAAATCCACAGTAACTGAATTTAAACATGCCTGGGATTAACATATATCCATCCTAAGATAAAATACAGGAAATAGTATAAGGGCAGACTAGATGGACCATGAGGACTTTTTCTGCCATCAGTCTTCTATGTTTCTGTGTTCTATGGCTGAGAATCCCTATATCCAGCCCATGTATTTACAGATAAATTGATTTATGGAAATAAATTATTCTTATTGATAAAATGTTCAACTATAAAAATATTACTTCCCCCAACCCTTTTTGTTTAAATACCAAAGCACATAGAAAAATCTGAACAGATTTATTTTAAAATTAAATGTACTGCATCTAATAGACATATACAGGAAATGCTCAACTAACAAAACATTCCATTTGGGATGGATTGAAGTTGCAATGGCACTTTTTTAAAAAGGTGATTTATGATCATCTTGCACAGTTAAAGCTGTTGCAACGCATCCACGGTCACATGATCAAAATTTGGATGTTTGGCAACTGGCAGGTATTTATGTTGTCTTGGAGTCATGTGATTATCTTTTGTAACCCTCTGACAAGCAAAGTCAATGGAGGAGCCGTATTCACTTAACAACCACTTCACTAACTTAACAACTGCAGTGATTCACTTAACAACTGTGAGAGGAAAGGTTATAAAATAGGACAAAGCTTACCTAAGTCTTGCTTAGCTAAGGAAAGCTTGGGCCCAGTTGTGGTTGTAAGTGAGGTAACCTGCATACAAATTTACTAGCTCTGCTTGAGGAAAACCGTTTAACTTCTATCCAGCAATTTTGTGCCAGTTTAAAACTAATCTCATTATTTCTGGCTCAGCTCTGATGCATTTGAAAACAACACTAAAGCTTTCTATAGCAGCTCTGTGCTGTTTATGAGCAATCTGCTTTCCCATCTTATCTACCAGCATTTCAAAGTTCTTTATAGAGAGGGTGGTATGATATCCATTTATTTTCAGTCATAGGAGCATCAGGACTTTTGGCACTGAGGCTTAATGACGCTATGTGTGTGCCAGCACTCCAGCAGTTTGCCAGCACTCCAGCAGTTCGAGTCCAGTTCCATGGAACAGGCTGAGCTCCTGTCTCTTGTCCCTAGTTCCTGCTCACCTACCAATTCAAAAGCTTTGTTTATGAGTAGATAGGTAGGTACCATCATTTCACTGCCATTTGTAGACGGTCGATTAACTGTTCCTCTGGGTCTTTGTATTTGCATTTTGCCAGTAAGGCTCGTAGTCGGGTGACAAAGTCATTGATAGACTCACCTTCAGCCTGCTTCAACTGGGAGAATTTGTTTCGGCTGATGCGAGCAGGAGTCGTTGGCTGGAAATGGTTCGCGAGCTTTTCCTGCAGAGCCGTCCAGGAGATGCTCTCGATGGCCCTTCATCTGTGAGCGTAGTGGCTAGGTTGTAGATCACTGGACCGCAGTAATGGAGGAATATAGCTCGTTTTCTGTTCTCCGATGCGTCATCTAGATTGCTCGCTTGGAGGAAGATGCGAAATTTGGACATGTATGCTGTCCATTTTTCCTCGTCAGGGTTGAAGAAAGGCAAGGCGTGTGGCATTGCTGAAGCCATCTCTGGAATGCAAAGGCTCGAACCCCTCATCGCCACTGTTAAATCAGAGGCTGGAGGCCAATGAAGAGGGTAACAGCTATTTATTTAATAATCAGGAACATCTAAAGTGACCAGCTCGCAGGCAGGTAGCGACTTAAAAAACAAGCAGCCAAAACTGCACCTTATACAGTGATACCTCAAGATACGAACCCCTCGTCTTACGAACAACTCGTGATACGAACCCGGGGTTCAGAAAATTTTTGCCTCTTCTTACGAACTTTTTTCGAGTTACGAACCGGTGTTCGGAGACTGCTGGGAAGCCGCACGGCTGTTTTAAAAGGTGACAGCCGGGCGGCGGGGCTTCCCAGCACCCCCCCGAACCCCGAACCCGGACGTTCGGCACAAGTTCAGGGTTCGGGGGGGTGCTGGGAAGCCCCCCAGGCCGGCTGCGACCTTTTAAAACAGCCGCGCCACTTCCCATCTGTCTCCTGAAGCCGAACGGCAAAGCCGAACTTCCGCGTTCGGCTTCAGGAGACAGATGGGAAGCGGTGCGGCTGTTTTAAAAGGTGGCAGCCGGCCTGGGGGGCTTCCCAGCACCCCCCCGAACCCCAACCCGGAAGTTCGGCAAAGGTTCGGGGTTCGGGAGGTTGCTGGGAAGCCCCCCAGCCCGGCGGTCACCTTTTAAAACAGCTGGGCGGCTTTCCAGCAGCCTCCCGAAGCAGAACAAACCCGAACTTCCGCGTTCGGTGTTCGGAGGCTGCTGGAAAGTCCTACTTCTCCCCCCCAGCCAAAACCCCAAAGCCTGTTTGCTGCCACACGATTTAGCCAGGACAGGAGCGAAGTGACGTGGAGGAATGGGGAGCTGAAACCGGGCGGTTTCAGCTTTCCATCCCTTCACGTCACTTCGCCGCTAAATCGTGTGGCAGCAAACATGCTTTGGGGTTTTGGCTGGGGGGGAGAAGTAGGACCTTCCTAACTCCCTCCCCCCCAGCCAAAACCCCAAAGCCTGTTTGCTGCCACACGATTTAGCCAGGACAGGAGCGAAGTGACGTGGAGGATTGGGGAGCTGAAACCGGGCGGTTTCAGCTTTCCATCCCTTCACGTCCCTTCGCCGCTAAATCGTGTGGCAGCAAACATGCTTTGGGGATTTGGCTGGGGGGGAGAAGAAGTAGGACCTTCCTAACTCCCTAAGAAATAATAGAAAAGAAGATACAGTAATACAATATATGAATGAAAGAATAGAAGAAGAGATATAGGAATAGAAGAAAGGTATAGGAGATATAGGAGAGCAACAGGACAGGGGACAGAAGGCACTCTAGTGCACTTGTACTCGCCCCTTACTGACCTCTTAGGAATCTGGATAGGTCAACTGTAGATAATCTAAGGGTAAAGTGTTGGGGGTTTGGGGATGACACTATGGAGTCCGGTAATGAGTTCCACACTTCGACAACTCAGTTACTGAAGTCATATTATTTACAGTCAAGTTTGGAGTGGTTAATATTAAGTTTAAATCTGTTGTGTGCTCTTGTGTTGTTGTGGTTGAAGCTGAAGTAGTTGCCGACAGGCAGGACATTGCAGCATATGATCTTGTGGGCAATACTTAGATCTTGTTTAAGGCGTCTTAGTTCTAAACTTTCTAGGCCCAGGATTGAAAGTCTAGTCTCATAGGGTATTCTATTTCGAGTAGAGGAGTGAAGGGCTCTTCTGGTGAAGTATCTTTGGACATTTTCAAGGGTGTTAATGTCTGAGATGCGATATGGGTTCCAAACAGATGAGCTGTATTCGAGGATGGGTCTGGCAAAAGTTTTGTAAGCTCTGGCAAGTAGTGTGAGATTGCCAGAGCAGAAGCTACATAGGATTAGGTTTACAACTCTTGAAGCCTTCTTGGCTATATTGTTGCAGTGGGCTTTGGCACTTAAATCTTTTGTTATTAGTATACCAAGGTCTTTAACCTTTATTCTCCCAAGGACAGGACAAGAAGCAAGGGTGAAAGCTATTCAGGGGAAGGTCCAACCTGGAAATAAAGAGGAATTATGATAGTGAGAATGATTAATGAATGGAACCGATTGTCTCCCAGAGTTGTGAGTGCTTTAAAACTGCAGGTTTTCAAGAAAAGATTGGACCACCAATAAGGACAATAATAAGGATAATAAGGATAATAATATAAGGATTCCTGTCTTGGGCTGGGAATTGGACCAGAAAACCTCCAAGTTCCTTGCTAGTTCAATTAGTCTATGATTCTTTGCTGCCATTTAATGGTCTCCAGCCTTTTCAAGACATATATTGTAATCCTAATCATTTTATTGTAAGGAAATATTGGGGCACGCCTAGCTGGAATCCTTCAGGTCATTAATTTTAAACAGCCTTTAGCTGAGCAGAAAATGGACACCAGCCTGCTAACCGTATCTAGAGGCAGACCTTTTAAAGTCCAAAAGGACAAATAAAACTTACTAAGGAAGTTATCAGCTCTAACACAAAGCTGCCTCTCAGCTATTTCTCTCCTCATGATACAGTAAAGGAGATGAAAGATGCCACTTTATCCTTCTAATAGAAAGACAAGTGAAGGGGAAATCTAAAAATACCAGGTTTATAATATGGAAAAGGAGAAAAACAAAATTACTGGCTTGTATCTCTACTCTTCTATAAGCCGGAGTGGTTAGAGTGCAGTACTGAAGACTACTTCTGCTGATCACTGGCTGCCAGCAGTTTGGCAGAACGAATCTCACCAGACTCAAGATTGACTCAGCCTTCCATCTTTCCAAGGTGGATAAAATGAGGAACTAGATCAGTGATGGCGAACCTATGGCACCGGTGCCACAGGTGGCACACGAAGCCATATCTGCTGGCACATGAGCTGTTGCCTTAGCTCAGCTCCAAAATGCATGTGTGTGCTGGCCAGCTGATTTTTGGCTTCCACAGAAGCTCTGGGAGGGCATTTGTGGCTTCCAGAGAGCCTCCGACGGGGGGGGGGGGGCAGGGCATTTTTACCCTCCTCCAGCTCCAGGGATGCCTTTGGAGCCTGGGGAGAGTGAAACACAAGCCTACTGGGCCCACCAGAAGTTGGGAAACAGACCGTTTCCTGCCTGAGAGCGCCTCCAGGAGGTGGGGGAAGCTTTTTTTGCCCTCCCCAGGTATTGAATTATGGGTGTGGGCACTCGCTCATACACAATAGTGCACGCCCATGCTCTTTCGGCACCTGTGGAAAGAAAGGTTTGCCATCACTGATCTAGATTGTTGGGGGCGATATATGCTTACTCTGTAAACCGCTTAGGGAGGGCTGGAAAGCACTGTGAAACGGTATATAAGTCTGAGTGCTGTTGCTATTACTATTGTGATTCGTACTGGATTCACAAGCTTTGAAAAATTCACCTTTGCTGGCAGGCCTGGGGCTGCTGAACGCTGGCATCCTGCTGTGGCTGATGATATGAGTGTATGATTGTGGTTAAGATTAGCGTGACTGTCTGTTTTCAATAATCCTCAGGTTTTAATATTAGATTTCATGTTTGGGTTTCTCATTGCTTTATTTGTACAGTGGTACCTCTACTTAAGAACTTAATTTGTTCCATGTCCAGGTTCTTAAGTAGAAACATTCTTAAGTAGAAGCAAATTTTCCCATAGGAATCAATGTAAAAGCAAATAAAAGCTCGGAATTTGGGTGGGAGGAGGAGGAGGAAAAGGTGGAGGAGAACAGTCGCTGCTGAAGGAAGAAGGTGAGATGAGAGGAATCAAAAAAATCCAAAACTTTAAGGCTTAAAAAAAAAGAGAGACTCTGAGGCAGCGAGGAAGAGCACGCACCTCCAATATGCCCGGTGCGAGGCTGCCTCGCATACACTGGCTACTGCTGCTCTACCTGATGCCTCTTCCTTCCCATGCTGAATGGGTCCCCTCTCCTCTCGCTCACTTGCTTTGTAGCCGGTGCCTTTCCTTCACTGGGGTGACTCCTTGGCTGCCCAGAGCGAAGGGAGTGTTTCTTTTCTCTGGGTGCTGGCAGAGATTTATTCCCTGTCCAAGCGCCCAGATAAAGGAAAATGCTTTGTTTGCTCTGCACTGCCAAAGCTTACTTAAGCGCCACCAAAAGGCTCCTTTGGCAGCCCAGATGGCTGGGATTAAAGGGGGAATGGCAGGAAATTGGCTGATCCTTTGTGCCGCTCTCAAATTTCCTGGGAAATTTTACCGAGCTAGGTTTCTTAAGTAGAAAATGGTTCTTAAGTAGAGGCAAAAAAATCTTGAACACCCGGTTCTTATCTAGAAATGTTCTTAAGTAGAGGCGTTCTTAAGTAGAGGTACCACTGTATTTGTTTTTTAAGCCATCCTGAGTCTATGGAGAAGGGCGGCATAAAAATCCAAACAAACAAACAAACAAATAAAAGATGCAAACTGTTGATGTTTCTTGAGCTGCAGTTTCAATAGTGTTAGCTTTCTGGTGGCGGGATATAGGGAGAAGAACACAATGGCTTTTCCTAACAGTTGTGCAAGGCGGACTTAAGGTTTATTTTGGAGAAAATGCCTATGGAGTTTTTCTTCACTGAAGCATGTTTTCCTTTTCTGTGTTGCCATTGAAACTTGTTTTTGTAGACGATAGAGCAATTGGCCTCTGCGTAGATTTGGCATTGCTTTGGCTAGTATAGTGCTAAAAATAGTTCGGAGGAAAACACACTGTTCCCTATTCAAATGCACGCAACAACACAGCTTCTCCAGGGCAATAACCAGGCATTCATTTTTCAGCTTAGTAGCACCATCTACTGTTGGCCATCGGGCATTTTGATTAAAAAAATTAAAGATTTCTGTACAGTGGAAAACATAAACATTGGATCATGCTTGCTCCGTTGTACAAAGATACAAACACTGTAACCCTGCTTTTTAATATGGAGGCAAAATGTGTGTATGTCAGGAAAAACATAAAAGTAATAATGAATGTGGACAAGATTGAGCAGGTATGGAATAGAACTGAATAGAAATAGGAGGGGTCTGTGTGAAAGAAGGGTTTTGAGCAGTCTGTTCATAACAGAGAGGATTGAATGAAGATTGGCTCATACAAAAAATATATGAAGGAAGAGTGAAAGAAGGCACAGGAAGAAGAAAAGCAAAACTTACATGTTTGGATGGAGCTCGCATGACCCTCAATAAGAGTTGAGTGAGAAGCTCAAAGTACAGAGGGCAGTGTCTGAATTCCAGTCTGGATCTGATACAAGCAAAGATGATTTGCAAGGATAGAAAAGCATGGAGAGGTACTGTATATGTGAGTGAAGTGGTGCAAACTGGTTCCAATTAGACTTCCTTCTACCTTATCTCAGTCTTCTATTATGGTTGCTACTTCCTATCCCTTTTCAGCACTGCCATAATGTTGCTTATTCCAAAAGAGATTAGCATACTAGGGATGGATATGTATCTACAGTATGTATCCATGTAGCAGTAGCAGCAACACTTAGATTTACAGTGATCTCTCGATTAGCGCGGGGGTTACGTTCCAAGACCTCCCGCGCTAACCGATTTCCGCGTTATAGTGGATGCGGAAGTAAAAACCACCATCTGCGCATGTGCGCCATTTTTTCATGGCCGCACATGCGCAGATGGTGGAGTTTGCGTGTGGGCGGCGGGGAAGACCAAGGGGAGGTTCCTTCAGCCGCCCAACAGCTGATCTGCTCCGCAGCGCGGAAGCAGCGAGGAGCCGAAGATGGGGTTTCCCCGTTGCCGCGCTGCGGAGCGGATCAGGTGTTGGGCGGCTGAAGGAACCTCCCCTTGGTCTTCCCCGCCGCCCAGGCAAAGGGGAAACCCCAAGATCACTTGCCGCTTGCCGTATTGCAGCTTGGAGCCTTGCTTCGCCTCCTTCGCTGCAATACGGCAAGCGGCAAGCTGCCTGGGCGGCGCTGGGGCCATGCGGAGCCGCTCATCTAGGGGGGCGTGGACCGGCAAGGTGCCCTCCGCTCTCTCTCTTTCTCTCCCTGTTACCGGTGTGGTATAAGAGAGAGAAAGAAAGAGAAAGGAGGGCGACTTGCCAGTCCACGCCCCCCTGGATGAGCGGCCCCGCATGGCCCCAGCGCCGGACTCCGTTGCTGACGGAATGCTGAGCTTCCCGTTCTCTCTCCGCCCCCTCGCCCCTTCGCCCCCCTGTGTTCCTAGGAGAAGTGCTGGTGAGGAGCAGAAGGTCTGTCTTGCCTCAATCCCCAGCACTTCTCCTAGGAACACAGGGAGGCGAAGGGGCGAGGGGGGGGAGAGAAAACGGGAGGCTCAGGAAGGGAGCTCGGGAAGGAGCCCACGGTCAGTCGGCTGCGGGAGGAAGGCGATTGTTCCGCTGCCGCCAGCATGGCCTGGCTGGCAGCGGAAGATGTAACGGAGCCCACGGGGGATTCGCCTTCCTCCCACCCGCAGCCGAGACTGATCGTGGGCTCCTTCGCAACCTCGGAGAGCTTCCAGGGCATGAAAGCTCACGAAAACCAGGAAGCTCTCCGAGGTTGCGAAGGAGCCCACGATCAGTCTCGGCTGCGGGTGGGAGGAAGGCGAATGCCATGGGGCTGGGCTCGGCTCCCCCCTCGGCTCCCCCCCTTACCAGCCCCGCCGCGGAAGGCTCCATTCTGTTCCCTGCCGGCCCGATTGAGCGGCCGGCGGTCTCCATTCAGGGAACCGGCACCCAGCGTCCCCACGCCGCCTCCACCTCCCGATAATGCGCCCGACCTCTGCCTCTCTCTTTCTCTCTCATATACCACGCCGGCAACAGGGAGAGAAAGAGAGAGAGAACTAGCGTGGACTTATTTTTTATTTTTTAATATTTTATTTTAATATTTTATTTTTTTAATTAATATTTTTTGAAAAACCGCGTTGCAGCGTTTCGCGCTAATCGAGAACGCGCAAATCGAGGGATCACTGTATATACCGCTTCACAGTGCTTTACAGCCTTCTCTAAGTGGTTTACTGAGTCTGCATGTTGCCCCTAACAATCTGGGTCCTCATTTTACTGAACTCAGAAGGATGAAAGACCGAGTCAACCTTGAGCCAGTGAGAATCGAAGTGCCAAGCTGTTGGTTGGCAGTCAGAAGAATTAGCCTGCAATACTAACTGCTGTACAACCACAGCTTAATTTTAGAGGGCTAGTTAAGTAGCACAGGATTAACTCATGCATTTCTGGGCACAAAACACTCGTGTGTGTGTGTGTGTGTTTTTCTATTTACAAATAAGAATCTTAAAGAGATGTTTTTTGAAAGGCTGTCTGTTCTTATGGCAGGAAACTTGGAAGCTTCACCATAAACTTGATATGACATTGACACCAGTGGTGGGTTTCAAAAAATTTTTTTACTACACGTTATGTGAGTGTGGCTTGGTGACCATGATATGACTTAGTGGGCGTGGTAGGGGAAGAATACTGCAAAATCCCCATACCCTACGAATCAACAGAGAATAGATGGGGGCGCAGCCAGTCAGTGATGGTATTTACCAGTTCTCTGAACTACTCAAAATTTCTGCTACCAGTTCTCCAGAACTGGTCAGAACCTGCTGAAACCCACCTCTGTTCTAAACTACCACTGTGTCTGTCATCCTCATCTCATGCCTAATTCTAAGAAGCGACATCTAAAAAGCAATTCTATAAGCAATGATTTCACACAATTACATTTGCAGAATAATTATGTTTCACTTCATATCACATTGAGGTTGTTGCAACTCCCATACATTTTGGAATTAATTGAAACATACAGTTTGACCAGGAGTCCTTAAACTTTTGCAGTCCGTTGTTCAGTACCTTCTGTGCATTCCTGTTCACTTCTTCTACATACCAACAATTTGTTTGAAGACAAATTTTCTTCTACATACCAACAATTTGTTTGAAGACAGATACTAAAGAGTGCATTTGCTCTTTCCTTAAATTGAGTTCTATCATAAATCTACATTAAAACATAAATTACAGAGGGATTAAGTTGATATATTATGTAGGCTGGATTCCTTCAAAATACTAATCCATATGCATTAATTTATAAAGCACCATTTCTAGATTTGCATTATATGTTATGTTTTTCTTTAATAGCAAATTGCTACACTGCTCGCACACTGTTCACAAGAACAATATGAGTTGCGATAGTGGTGGTAGTAACTGTAAATCTTTTCCTGCACTCTTGAAAAGTCATGCCTAGAGCTTGTACTTTTCATTAATACAGTGACAAGATTGATCTGGTTACTGATTAAAATAAATGGAGTTACCAAAAAGAATAAAAGTATTTTTAATTATCCAAAATAAATAAGATGCAAAACTGAAAATAATTTCTGCAATTACTTTAGTTCTAAAATTTTATTATTTTAATATAAGAAAAACAAGTTGTACAACTGGACAAATGAATTAATATGCTATGCAACATTAAAATTACAAGATAAAAAGAACAAAAATAACCATTTACATAAATTCTAGAAGAGGGATAAGAAAACAAATAAATAAACAGTCATGTATGTTTTGATCCAAAGAAGGCAATCTTTTTTTTCTGAATCCAGCTAATTATGTTTTATTCAACAAATGATAATTAGGCAAACTTTATTATACTGTAACAAGTGAGGCAGATTGCTGCCTGGGTACCTCATGCCTACTATCAGAGTCATGATATATATATCATATATCATATATCAGGTCCCACAGAGTTGGCCTTCTCCGGGTCCCGTCGACAAAACAATGTCGTCTGCTGGGCCCCAGGGGAAGAGCCTTCTCTGTGGCGGCCCCGGCCCTCTGGAATCAACTCCCCCCGGAGATTAGAATTGCTCCCACCCTCCTTGTCTTCCGTAAACTACTTAAGACCCACCTATACCGCCAGGCATGGGGGATTTGAGACACCTTTCCCCCAGGCTTATTATAATTTATGTTTGGTATGTATGTGCTGTTTGGTTTTTAATTATGATAGGGTTTTTAGGGGGTTTTTTATATTAGGTTTGTGCCTATATAATACTGTTTTTATCGTGTTGTGAGCCGCCCCGAGTCTTCGGAGAGGGGCGGCATACAAATCTAATAAATTATTATTATTATTATTATTATTATTATTATTATTATTATTATTATTATATGATATGAAAATAGAAACATAATAACAGTCTTCCAGTACTTGAGAGCAGTAATGGGCAGCCAAAATTTTTACTGCCACACTGTGAGTTTGGCTTATTTTGTGGGTGTAGCTTGACGGTCATGTGACTGTGTAGGAGTGGCTTGCCAGCCATGTGACCAGGTGGGAATGGCTTGAACGATCATCATCGTTCAAGTGAACTGTTAAGTCCTTGACTTACAACCTCACCAGTGTCGCTCTCTGGGGTGACAATTTGCTTTGTGTTTCCTGTGCTCTCCTTCCTGGGTCATCCCCCTGCCTCAGGCTGGGTAGCTAGGCGAACAGGTGCCAATCAGCTGTTGAGAAAAGACGGGGGAATAAATGGTCCCCCTGAAACACCTGTTAGTGCTGGTCTCCCTGCTGTTTTCCGAGGAGGAGGAGGATGGAGGAGGAGGATGGGAAGGGGGGATGGTCAGCTAAAGCTGGGCACACAGCTTCATTTCTGCCAGTGGAACTACATTCCACTCCGTCCTACCTGCTGCCCACCCCTGCTTGAAAGGCTGTCAAAAAGAAGGGGGAGATTAACTTAATTCCACAAAGATCTGAGAGCAGGACAAGAAGTAATGGATCAGTAATGGGTTGCAGTCAATACAGGTGGGATCGGGGTTCCGGTGGCAGAAATTGAGATGTGCATGCATCTCCACACCCCTGATGCATGCACGTGCATGCATGCATGAGATTTGGCTTTTGTGCATTTTCAGCAAGCATGTGCTCTCACACATGGGATTTCCCCAATTTTGGGGGGGTTGCTTCTGCGCATGTGTAGAAGCAAAGAAATCACCAAAAATCGGTGAAATCTTGCACACGAGAGCATCCTCACATGTGGTTTTGCTTGCGGCACAAGCGCAAAAGCCAAATCTGACGCATGCACATGCTCACACAATGATCCTGGAGGGTGAACCAGTAGCAGCCGGTAAGTGGAACCCTCACCTGAATGGATGGAAGGCCAGAGAGATCCAACAGTAAAACTGGGAAATTTCCTGACAGTGGGAAGTATGAATAAATTAATGTGGCCGCCAGGGGGAGCTACAATCCAAGACAATTAGAACATCCACAATATAGCAAGTTTTCAAATCCTTTCTTCTGGAAAAAGGAACAGAAGAGAGACATTGTTTGGCTGATGAATGCTAAGAATTAGAAGCGTCTGTAGAACTATTTGTCCTTTTATCTTTGTCTGTGGAACTATTCGTCTTTTATCTTTCTTTGTAGAACTATTTGTTCTTTTATGTATTTGGTTACAGTTTCCAATACCACCTGATAGCTAGCAATCCCTCTGCATAACAAGCATAGAACCATAAAATGTAAACAGAGACAATGGAACACCAAACCTAAAGACAAGGGAAAACAGCATCAGAATTAAATCAACGAAACCAGTGTTCAAGTTCTAAAGTGTGCTTAGCCACATTTTATTATTATATTATTTATATTTATTATTATATTAAAATGTATCATACATTAACTTTGGATTTTGGAATTCATTCTTGCATATATTTGCACAGATCCTGCGTTCTTCAGTAAATAAGTGTTTCTCCAGACTAACGCTTTCTCTTGTTTTCTCATTTTAAGTCCAATTATAGTAATAATATAGTAATATAGTAGTAATTATAGTAATGCCCTCAACATCCTACACGCAAATGCCACATTAATTAGTTTGTCTTGGGTGATCTTTCCAAGATTTATTTCCTTCCTTCCTCCATCCAATTAAAACTGAAAGAAACACTCTTATTAACAAAATAATATACAGTAATCAAAAATAACAGGAGCATCCACAAAGAAGACATAAAAAGCTTGGAAAACTATTTCAAAAACAAACACACCTAAGAATTTTTACCAGTTTTCTGAAAGGTCCTCCTGCTTCTTTCCGTGCCACAAAATAATAATTCAGATACTGACAGGCCACCCAGCCTCATCTTTTCCATCCAATCCAGCATCTGAAAATAGGATTGATTGATTGATTGATTGATTGATTGATTGATCGACCGATCTACTTATTTATTTATTTATTTGTTTGTTTGTTTGTTCATTCATTCATTCATTCGTTTGTTTGTTTTTTGTATGTTTTTTTGACTTCTGTCGCCTTTCTCGAAGCGACTCAGGATGCTAAACTTCTGGCAGCTGTTGCTTCATAAGTATTTGTTACAAACAATTATGACATTGTGACATTAACATAGAAATGAAGTTAGCAATAGGTGGAGACGCATTGACCCCAAACAGCAGCCTGTGACATTTCAAAGCTCCCCTGTGAGTCACAATGGTCTGTGCTTCTGTGGTAGTGCCATCTACTGGCAGCTGCTGGTATGCCTGCGCTAGATCGAACTTAGCTAACAGGCAGCCAGGACCCAGGGAATGTAGTAGATGGTGCACAATTGGCACGGGATAGGCGCTCTGCTGCAACACCTTATTCAGTGTGCCTTTGCAGTCAGCGCATATCCTGATTGTGCCGTCCGCTTTAATAGGGGTTTCCCACTTAGCATAGTCAACCGGTTCAAGGATTCACTGCCTTATAAGCTTGTTGAGTTCCTTGTTGATTTGAGGCCTTACTACTAGTAGAACATGCCTGGACTTTAAATGGATAGGGGTGTAATTGGGGTCCAGACTAAACGAAATAGAGGTGCCCATATACTTGCCCAGGTTTTTGCTAAAAACATCCTGGAACTCTTCAATAAAGGTCATCAAAGTCATGGTTGGCAATTGAGCTGATGCCGGTTACCCTACCCACAGCTGAGGGTATCATACCAATCCAAGGCCAAGGGGCTTGGAAGGCTGCTGCTGACTACAGTGAGCTGAACATGCATGTGTAGACCTTTTGGTGAGGTTTTTTGCTTCCCCATATGCGGGGAAGCAAAAAACCTCGCCGAAACACACCTGCATAAACGTCCCTGTGCGCGATTTTGCTACCTGCACACGTGCAGGAAGCATAATTGCATTTGATCCTGCACTTGCGTTCCTCAGCCGCAGAGCTGCACACAATTAGGCATTCCAGCAGCAGCTGGAATGAGTGTTTGTGAATGTATTACCTTAATATGTATTATTAGTAGTGAATTTTCCTCATCATTTCCAGTTTTAGATTTGCAGCTGTAGGCTGAATTCCCATCTATTGTACAGAAAGGAGAGTGAATGAGAAAGAGAGAACAAGAGGAAGGAGTGAGGGAGTGAAGAAGGGACAGAATGTCTTGTTGAAATAATAAAAATCTACAAGATTTGGTGCAAAGTCTTGCTAAACCAATAAAAAATTGTAGATTAAAAACATAATAAAAAGTTCCTATTTTAAAGACTACTGTCCTGCTTCTAAAAATTCCACTGTACCCAAACAACTCATACATTTGTCTGCCAGCCATTGTCCAGTCATTTTTACCTCTCTCTTGGGCATCTTATCACAGGAAATGCTTGAAATAGTTCCAGAGAAGCATGCCAGTGGAAGATGAGAACACATCTACCAGCAGGCCCACAAAGATAGAACAAAGAATGCAAAATATACTGCAATTTTTCATCCTTACCTTAATAGTAAACCTAGGGTATGAAATCTGGTGAGGCTGTAAATAATTGGTTAAGTTCTGTCTCGCTTATCGTTTCATTTATAAATTGGTCAGTAGCGTGATTATCAGTCGAATAATGAAACCTATTAAAATTAAATCTGGCTTTTTTGTCGTCATTTGGATTCAGGGGGGCAGTGTGATGGGCAAGTGCCGTGGACTTCATACCACCAGGAAGCTGCACAGTTACCATCGAGAACAGAAGTGGTATGACAAGCAATATAAGAAGGCCCATCTGGGTACTGTTCTGAAAGTGAACCCTTTGGGGGGAGCTTCCCATGCTAAAGGAATTGTCCTGGAAAAAGCTGGTGTAGAGGCTAAAGAGACAAATTCTGCCATCGGGAAATGTGTTCAAGTTCAGTTTATCAAGAATTAGAATTAGCATTTAGACATATATACCGCTTTCATAGCTTTTACAACCCTCTCTAAGTAGTTTACAGAATCAACATATTGCCCCGAACAATCTGGGTCCTCATTTTATCCACCTCGGAAGGATGGAAGGCTGAATTAACCTTGAACCAGTGGTGAGATTTGAACTGCTGAACTACACCTAGCAGCTAGCTGAAATAGCCTGCGGTGCTGCACTCTAATCATTGCATCACCCAGCAAGATGATTACAGCTTTTGTTCCCAATTAGGGCTGTTTGAATTTTATTGAGGAGAATGATGAAGTCCTGGTTGCTGGCTTTGGTTGGAAGGGTCATGGTGTTGGTGACATTCCAGGTGTTCGCTTCAAAGTTGTTAAAAGAAGCCAATGTTTCTCTACTAGCCTTTTACAAAGGCAAGAAAGAGAGACCCAGATCATAGTTCCCGTGATGCTGTGAATGGATCTAATAAGCATTTTTAGAAAAAATAAAAAATAAAACTGATGTGTAAATTTGTTTATTCCATTAACTAGTTTCTAATCTCCAAAACAAGACTGGACAGCTTTACAAAAATAAAAGAATAAGACTTCATATATACAGCAATATACATAGAACAACAACCCTTGTGAGTCATTCTTCAACATCTCATTCCAACTTACAGAGACTCACCCAATCACCCTAACCAAAGACCCAAGCCTTTGAGGAACACTTAAAGGCAGGTAAAGTGTGTGTGTGTGTGTGTGTGTGTGTGTGTGTGAGTGAGGATGAGATACAAATCTCCATGGGATGCTGTTCCAAGAGTAGATGCAGTGATCACGAGGTTCTACTGCTTGGATCCTGTTATGTGTGATTCATTGATGGGATCACCTAAAGCAAGTTCATCTTGTTGGAGCAATAACAATAGGAAGAGGGAGATTGTGATCCCCTTATATAGAGCGCTGGTGAGACCACATTTGGAGTACTGTGTTCAGTTCTGGAGACCTCACCTACAAAAAGATATTGACAAAATTGAACGGGTCCAAAGATGGGCTACAAGAATGGTGGAAGGTCTTAAGCATAAAACGTATCAGGAAAGACTTAATGAACTCAATCTGTATAGTCTGGAGGACAGAAGGAAAAGGGGGGACATGATTGAAACATTTAAATATGTTAAAGGGTTAAATAAGGTTCAGGGGGGAAGTGTTTTTAATAGGAAAGTG